>NC_056727.1:545733119-546099369 GCF_019279795.1 Protopterus annectens
GTGTCTGCAGTTTCCACACCAGAATGACATGAGTGTGCAAGAATATGTAGGGTGCACACCACAGTACTGGACAAAGCTGTATTCAACTTGTAATCCCCAGGAACCTACTGCCAGCAAAGATGTATACCTGTCAGTAGTTGACACAAAACATCAGAGGGTAAAACAGCACATATCGCTGAGTATCCCTGCCAACACCAAAACCATGTAGCAGAAGCACCGCAGACACAATTAGCAACAATCTCACCAGCCTTTGCCCAATGTCGACCCACATTGTTAACCAATCTACAGATATCCTGTAGAAGCAGGTTACTAGCTGTAGGTGTAGAGCACAAATATCTGCACTGGAGTACAGCCTACCTGGAATGGAGTCACACATGCAATACAGACACTCATACTGGGCATGTTCATACACTTAGAGAAGCGAAGGCCATGTCAGAAAACAAATTACAGAAGGGTCATACTGGGCATGCTCACACACGTAGAGAAATGAAGCCCATGTCTGGAAACAACTGTGGACTATACACAGCAGTCAGTCACAGTTGTCTGTGCAAACACTCTACATTACACACCAGTCATGCTCTGCACACACAACAGATGAGAATATGCACATATATCCAAGGACAGCACACTATAACAACTCAGACATACACATAATAGAAGTGGGAAGAGAGTGACAGACAGTGACAGACAGCTCCCCTCTCATGAGGCCTGTCCCACACAGCACACTCCCATTTTGCAAAAACATATGATGTGCAAATGTCCATCACTGTGCACAATTGCCCCTGGTAGCCTTCCAGTCAGTACACCTTTCATTGCCTTTCTTTGACAAGCTTTCTGATGTCATTCCCTGTAAAATACACCTTTGGTGAAAAAGAACCCCAGTAATCTCTGTGGCGCATTCTGTAACTGTGTGATGCTCTAATGTGCTATAGTAATTAAGTAGGTGTTCTAATCCCATTCATGGCAACTGTGTGTCTGTGTAGGGTCCAATGCTTTTGTGGACAGTCAGTACACCTGTCATTGCCCTTCTTTGACAAGCCTGCTGATGTCATTCCATGTGAAATACACCTTTGAAATACACCTTTGGTGAAACAGAATCCCAGTAATCTCCATGGTGCATGCTGTAACTGTGTAGTGTGATAACCTAGTTAGATAGGGGTTCTATACCCACACATGGTAAGTGTGGATGTTTGTGTGGGTTCCATTGTTGGAGTGGGGAGCAATGTTTTTGAGGCCATTCACAGGCGCTACAACCTCAATTGCCCTACTTTGGCAAGTCTGCTGACATCATCGACTGTGAAATACACCTTTGTGGAGCACTATCCCAATAACCTCTGTGGTGCGTGCTATAACTGTGTAATGCTATAGTGTGATAAACGAGTTAGGTATGGGTTTTATTCCCAAACATGGTAGGTGGGTTGTGTGTGTTTGTAATACGTAATCTGTGTGGAGGTGGCTGTGACTGTGTAACATCTGGACTCATTCAGGAGCCGGTTTTGTAATTTTCCTATATGGTGGCCATATTATATGTCACAATGTCCACCTTACAAGGATGACAGATGTCAATCAGCTGAGATGCTGGGGTGCCAATCCACACCCCTACATGTGATACAAGGCCTGGTAAACAAAGTAAGCAACCCTAGTATTACACAGAGTACACTATGAACCTGTGTCTCATACACAAACACATTTGCCTAGACAGCTACCACTATGTTGGTAGTACCCTGCATACTATTCACAGATAGCAAGCATGGTGTGATTGCAGTGGGCTACAGAGGGTATGGCACCCTGTCCATCAGTACAATAGGCATATAACTGAAGACAGTGCACCTTCACTATGTTCCCCACTGGATGCCTACAACATCTGTGCTGCCATCACATGTGGTCCACAAAGGAATGTCCATGAGCACGCCCTGTCACAAGAGGTCAGGAGTGGGACATGTGATGATAGCAATCTGTGTACATAACATAGGCCTGGCAATCCAGGTACACTTCCACATGTTACTGTACATGAATGTGGGATGTGTGCACATCCCAGATACCGTCCATGTCATGGACTATAGAAAGCATACATGGCAAGCATTGCACAGCACTGGCCACACACAATACTAACCCAGGTGACAGGATAGTGAATACAATACCCACCTGTATGGGACATTCTGACACTACACACCTGATCCACACTGCAGACCATTGTCATGTGGACTGATGCCAAAGTATACCCCTCACCTAGCCTTGTACAGCCTTCTGGCACAGCCAACCACTACACACCCATGAAGCAATGCACACATGCATGTCAGTACTGGCACCCTGTGTCCCTATGTGTGGTGTATGATGCTTCCAACCACATTCACACCTGGTACAACTCCCATTGGCATACTGAAGCATTCTGACTGATGTCAGAGACCTTCACATGCCCTTTGCCCATAGTACAGCACAATAGCTCCTGTGGTGTATGTGATACCTGTGCAGTGATAAATTGTGGGAAAATAACTAGGTAGGGAGTGTATTCCAGACCCTGGCAAGTGCGGCAATGTGCATGAGTCCCTTAGCGAGTGTGGCTGTGTTGCCGCTGACACCAGTCAATGTGGACAGGCACTTGTGCTACACCTACCGTATCTGTACAATATCACTGTTGCAGATGTCACTTACCAGCACATATATTTTTGGACAGCTCATCAACAAGTAAGCTATGTAGCACATACAATAACTCCATGCACATGTGACAGTAACACATTGTCAGCCATGGGTTTGAATCCCTGTACTGGTATGTGTGTCACACGAACATGCTTCAGTTTTACTCTCCCACACCTTCCCTGATGTACTTTGTCTCTGTCTGTCCCTACCACACCCTCCCTGGTGGATGTGGATATGCACACCTGCTCTGCTTAGGCAACAGCTAGTGTTTTGTAAGTGTTGGTCATGATCAGCTGATGGCCTCTGCACCAATTGCAGTCCTCCTCTAGCTGATTGAATGTGACACTGCTGTGGTAACATTCCCATAGCCAATTGCATGGAAACACACTACAATATCTAGGAACATCATGTTGGTGTTGGGCCGTGAAAATCACTGTGAGTGGAACATAGATCTGGTGTTTGGCAAACATCATCACAGATGGGGTTGGGATTTACCTCCAACAACATACAATGTGGAAAAGGGCCAACAGACAGGAGGGGATGTGCCAGACATGACTACAGACTGTAAGTGTTGCTGTTCTTAATTTAGAGTAATGTCAGTTTAACAGGGTGTGTATGGTTATGGCTAGTCTGCCTGTTTTAAGATCTGTCATGACAGTGCAATGTTTGTGAGGAACCCCCCATCTGTAGGGTCATCTGGAGACTTGTTAGTGTGTTGAACCTTTTGTTCCTTGTGTTACTCACAGAACACTTATCTGAGAATGGAAGAAGCATAGTGTGAGACTTGCAGTCATTACATGGTGACAGCCATGAGAGTTACTAACTTCGTATCCCAGATTGGGCATACTTCGCTAAACACAGTAATATGACAGTAAATGTCTGAGGTTACCACAGCACCATGCCAATATTGTGCCAGTGTTCATAGCACTACTCACACGTCTGTCACCCTTTGTACATATGTCATGTAGAATATGTGCATGTGTTCCCCTTGCTCTGCAACTGTTCTAGATATGGTGTCTTGTGGTAATGAGAATATCTATGCATGATGTTATAAGAAATCCTGACTGCTGCTGACTATTACTGACCCTTATCTGTTGTCAAACAGCAACACCATAGCCCATATGGGAATGCCAATGTCAGTCGACCCACCTGTCCCACTTCAGCTGGCCATGGCACCAGGCACCAGCAGGTCTGGGTCCCAGCCTGGGATCTCCTCATCCATTGTCCATGCATGACCTTTGGGTGGAACTGCTGCAGGTTATGGTGCTTGCCCCCCCCCCCGGGAGCAGGGGAAGACAGGAACCTGTCACCCACCATCAGGTCCAGTCCATGTTGTGCAGGGAGCTCAGCAAAGAGTTTCAAGATCACCTACACCAGCTTGAGGGCCACATGGTGCACTCAGAGGGTGAGCCTGCACCTCCTACCCAGCCCCCAGCACAGCCACTTTTGGGGCCGTGAAGGTGCAGTGGTGACTGCCCATGGGTGGAGACCTCAGTCCTACAGTTTCCATTTGGGGGCTCATGGGCTTGCAACTTCAAAATACCCTTCCCCGTCCACGGTGCCCCCCCACATGTGTCATATACCGCCCCTGTATGCTGTCTTGTCTGTCTTGTCTGACATCCTACACAACCTATCCTCCCCAGGCATACCTACTCTCCTTCCCCAACATCCCACTCGCACCTTCAAAAAAGGGCAATCTGTTCCCAAATAATATCTTGCCCCATACCATTCCACACACGTGTCCACTGGGCACATGTAATGTGGTCTAATTGGCAACACAACATATTATTGTTGTCCTCACCCATCTCTCAGGGGTTTGAGTGTCCAAACCTACCTCCAACTTCAGTGCATATGCACAGCTGTTGCCGTAGAAGAAATGGGCAGCTATGGACCTTCCCTTCACCCATCCTGCACATCCCTAGCTACTTTCACTACTGTCTTTCCCTCTTTGTGCCCCTTTTTCACCACTGTCCTATCAACCCTTTTTTCTTTTCTTTAAAGGAAATTAGTGCAGGGGTAAGTGGGAGTAAGACCTTTTAAGCGTTAGTAAGTGGCTTTGCGTGGGTTTGCAAGACAGTAAGCACTGCGTACACAAAGTAAACAATTTTGAGGCTAACCTGATGTAACCAGATTTTTACCGGCAGATAGCATTACTTACCGTCACGCAAATTCACGCTAACCCACTTATAACTGCTTAAAAGTGCCTTAATCACCCTGTATCTGACCGCCCTTGTTCTGCCCAGTAACAAAATAAACAGCAACTGCAAGGCTCAAACCCACAAGCCTGCACAACATAGTCAATGGGATTTACCAGTAGGCCATCACAGATATACATAACATTGATGTTTTCACAAACATAGCATCCAGCAATACCATTCATCAGTATGGAAAACGTATTGATATATGTTGATGTATGTGTGTGTGTCCATATATGTATAACTAAATAGATATATACCTCTCCCTCTCTCTCTCTCTCTCTCTATATATATATATATATATATATATATATATATATATATATATATATATATATATATATATATAGATATAGATATACACATACACATATCTATACATATCTACATATAGGCATATACAACACTACAACCTGTGAGAGATGCACTTATCTAGCCAAACTGGAAGTAAAGCTCTCTCCAACCAAGACTGAAACTGATAGTCATGAGGAGAAGGTAAACATTTGCACGACACCGCACTCATCACATAGTCTCACTAAATCTACACCACCAAAATCCACACATAGTAATACAAAAACATTCGCAGAGGCTCTCAATAATAATCTGTCTAAGCAACAGAGACCTCCAAAGCAGAAATGCAAGCAACCTCCATTCCCCAACACAACCCAAACGACACATAGCCCACAGACTCAGTGTGCCACTCAACCACAGCCAATAAGGCAAAACAACGTACCCAACACGCTAGTCATAGCTGACTTTATAGTCAGGTACACTGATGTCCCACTCACCAAGCTAAACAAGGAGAAGGTTACTGTCAGCTGCCTGTCGGGTGCCAGCATCCACCACATAACCCACGCACTCAGGTCACTCCACAACAAGTACAAATATGATTCTGTCATTGTCCATGTTGGTGTGAATGACCTGAGACATACCTCCCTGGACTACATGAAAAGAGACATGGAAGAGCTCTCCAATCTTGTAGCCCAGGCAGGTATGACCCTAGCCCTGAGTAGCATTCTGCCATCACCCTGAATGATACCGCAGTACAAGGACAAAATGATTGACTTCAACAATTGGCTAAGCTTCTGGTGTCATTCTAAGGGGATCCAGTATCTGTCTGCTTGGAATGACATGGTCGACAGACCACAATGCTTTGCCACAGATGACCTGCACCTGTCACCCCTGGGATTCTGGATACTGGCTAAGGCTCTTTCTGCCTCTATAGTGCCTTTTTTAGGCAAGATTCAAATAACAAATTCAACACCATAACAAGAACAGGCAAGCAAAAACTGAGGGTAATGCTACTCAATGCTAGAAATCTAAATCTCAAAATACACTCACTAGAGGCACTCCTTAAAATGGAGAACATTGATATCTGTGCAGTGACTGAGACCTGGTTCAAGGCTCCACAGAGCACCCCTGCACTACCAGGCTATAACTCATACCACCCTTTTCGGCCATTTAACCTGGACCAAAACATCAAAGGCGGAGGTGCGTCCATATTCATTAAGGATATCCACACCCCCAGGCTAGTTGCTCAGCATAATGCATCCGAGGTTATCCATGTGCAACTAACTCTGGGCAAAACTGCAATCCAAATTGTAGCTTGCTACAGATCCCCCACCATGCCCCATGATTCCCACGCCTCTTTTCTTGATGTACTAGAAAATATTAGGGTTTAACCAAACACCCTAATAATGGGTGACTTCAACTACCCCACCATTAACTGGGAAAACTACTCGTGTACCAACTCCTTAGCTCAATGCTTTCTGGAATTCATAAACTCCAATGCCCTGAATCAGCTTATCCACACCCCCACCAGGGGCAAAAATATCCTAGACCTAGTCATTACCAACATGAGTGACCGGTGTTCTACACCTGAAGTCAACTCCTTGTTGGACCGATCCAACCATAACCTAATCACCCTTGATATCCACATCCCGCCCCCACCCTCCATTAAGGAAACCACGGTAAACATATTCTCCAAAGCCAATTTCATGCTTCTTAAGACAGAAGGGGTGAACTTCATGACACCCAAGTAGATGGACAATACAGTTACAACTGCTGAATCCTACACAAATGCACTGTATAAGCACTTACACAAGTGCATGGATAGTGCTATCCCAAACAGAACCAAGACACTATCCTCCAAAAAAAGGAAGCCAATCTGGTGGTCCCCTGCCATAAACAAACTGTACAACAGAAGGAAGAAACTGTTGCAAAAGAGAGTAAAATCCCATGAGTGGAGGGGCTCCCTGGTCAGCCTCAGTAAGAAGCTGAGATCCCATATAAGACCCTCCAAAGCTAGCTATGAAAACAAAATCGCCATTAATTCTAAGGACAACCACAAAGCATTCTATAGCTATGTCAAGAATCTTGATAGCAACACCCAGATCTGCTCTGAGTTACAGCACAAAGGCATGAAAATTACAGAACCAATTGATATTGCCAACATCCTGGCAGATAGGTTCAGTGCTAACTTTACCCCCCCTCACCCACTAAAGGGCCCATATCTATACTGGAAGAATGCAGAGTCCCTCTAATCACAACTACACAGGTAAAAGCTGCACTCTCTAAAGCCAAAAGCACAGCATCCATGGGACCGGACAACATCCCAGGCTGCATTTTACACGAACTTCAGAACGAACTGGCTCCCCACTTAAGCATCATGTTCAATAATAGCCTCGCATCAGGCTTTGTGCCCACTGAATGGTGCACAGCAACAGTTATCCCACTCCACAAAGGGGGAGCCACCACTGATCCTGGGAACTATCGACCTATTAGCCTGACGAGCCCAGTCTGCAAAGCCATGGAATGTAGCATCATGGAACTCATAAACAAAGACATCGGTAACCTCCAAACTCTGGATCCCACTCAGTTCAGGTTTGTGAAAGGCAGATCATGCCTCCTGAACCTGATCGACTTCTTTGAGGCAGTCACCAAAGCTGTAGATGAGGGTAAGGTGGTTCATACAGCCTATCTTGACCTCACCAAGGCTTTCAACATGATCTCCCATTCTGGAATTATAGCAAAACTCACTAAACTAGGTATAAATCCCTACATCACAAGATGGGTTGCCAAATGGCTAACTGACAGAACCCACACTGTAAAAGTTGCAGACTCCAAATCTGACCTCAAAGCAGTGAGAAGTGGAGTACCACAGGGTTCTGTCCTGTGACCTCCCCAGTTTGGTATCTACTTCTCTGAAGTACAGGCTAACACAGAAGACCTCTGGCTAATGAAGTTTTCAGATGACTGCAAACTAGGACCCATAGTCATGTCACCAAATGATGTGGACATCCTACAGAAGGGCCTCGCTGAGACAGATGCCCGGTGTCAGAGCCATGGCCTCAAGCTCAATGCCAAAAAGTGCAGTGTCATCCCCCTTGGTAAAAACTCTGTAGCCATGAACTACCACATAGGCAGCAATCTACTTAACACCGAATGTGTGATAAGAGACCTTGGGACCCAGGTGGACAGTAGTCTCTCCTTTGATAGTCACATCACCACAGTAGTCAGGAAGTCCTTCTACGTGGCACACCTCATCATAAAAGGGTTCTCATCCAGAAATAAAAAGGTCATTGTTCCCCTCTACTCGACACTCATTAGATCCATTATAGAGTACAACGCCCCTTTTGGAATGTACCTCACAAGACATCTGCAGCAGCTGGAAAGGCCACAGAAGTACCTCACAAAGAGGATTACTGGCCTCAAACAAATGCCCTACACTGACTGCCTCAAAAAATTCCAGCTTTACTCCATAGCATATCACCTACTCTGAGGTGATCTCTGCCTAACATATAAAGCTATGTCAAACCCAGAGCTGTTGGACATGCTACACCTAAAGAAATCCCAATCTCTCTGAGCTACATGCTCTAGGGACCTAAACCTTGTCACCACAATAAACAGGACATGCTGGAGGGATAGATTCCTGTCCCAGAGAATTCCCATACTCTGGAACAGGCTACCTATCTATGTCAAGCAAAGTTCTTCATTAGCACTCTTCAAGAAAAATCTTGATGAGTGGATGGGAAATAGGAAATACACCCCGGGGATCATTTCTGTGTCTCTGCTCAACAGTGGCACAGGAAAATAACTTTCTTGGGTGAGGTAAGCCAGGGAACCTTGTTGGCTAGGCTTACGTAGGCCCTTGGGCCAATAGCCTAGTACTTACCTATGAACCTATGAACATACTGCATACATCCAACACCCGCACGCCTAGACACATTATTTCATACCCATAGTTCCCTCACCCCACCCCTACGCTCCTCGTTGCTTCTCAGGGCACATCATGTAAGTTGTCTCGACCCATGGATCTTCAGGCTTCCCGAACATTTAGTCCAGGAACATATGTACCCTTCTTTGCTTACCTTTGAGGCATGGTATGTTACTCTGAAGACTCTTTTTAGCAGAATTTTTGGGGTCAACCTGCCAGGGACGAACATGCGTTTGTTTCAAGATTAGACTTAGCAAGTTGACACTGTTTCTCCCACTGGTAGTATCCTGGCAGTAGTCTGGAAAGCAGTGCTGTGCTATGCTTAGCGGTGCTTATTATTTGATTTGCATGATATTTGCCTTTTGGCATTGATTTTCCCTTCATTACATGTTATATATGTGTCTTGTATCCTTGCATCATGTGTACATACACTGTATGTGGTCCTGGGAACTTCTACACTTCATTACAATAACACCTCACATCTGGACTTACTGCAGTACTCCAGTTCACATATGTATGTTATGTAGTCAGTTATGGCACATATGACTGTATACTGATGCCTTTTGCAGGTTCAGTTTGGTTATACTATGGTGAAGACATATTTACTACTACCTCATTCTACTGTACTTCTGGGATAGCTTGGTGGATAGCTACTGGGACTGTGGGATATAGGGTCTTGGGTTCGTGACCTGCATTGCTGTTTATTTTGTAGCTGGACTGACAAAGGCCCATTAGATACAGAGTGGTTAAGGCATTTTAAAGCAGTTGTAAGGCCTTAAGCCAGCTTACTAGTGCGTACATATGCTTACTATTGCTTATCTGTGCTTACACCTGCTTACTAGTGCCTTAGTCAGTCTGACACTGATACTTCACATGTGCATTTCTTGCAGTACTCCAGTTCATTCATATATATATATATATATATATATATATATATATATATATATATATATGCTATTTAGTGGGTTTTGCAACAAAACTATTGGTTATAATGTGCTTTGTCATGTAAAATAGACTGTGCTACAGTGGGACTCAAACCGGGAATGCCTGCTCATTGGGCAGATGCTCTGCCCACTACACTATTGCTGTTCTGCTTCATTTACATATTTCTACCATAATGTCATACCCGTGGTTCCTTCCCCCTGCCCCCGAGCTCCACGTACACAGCATCCATCCATTCTCCAGTTGCTAGCCCAGCCATACCACACCTCCACACATTGCCCTCTCTGCACATCTCGGTACTCCTCCAGTATACTGTGTCAACCCAAGCTTCTGCAGGCTTTTCATCCATTTAGTCCACGTACGTATGAGCCTTGCCATGACGGTACTCTGATACTGGTGCAGATATCGATGTTACTCACAATTTGTGGTTTGTCCCACCAGGGACGGACCTGTTGTTGTGTCAAGATTAGACTTAGCTGATCTACACTGTTTCTCCCACTGGTAGCATCCTGCCAGGGGTTTGAGAAGCAGCAGTTTGCTCACACACCGGGCCAGCTTCATCTCCCGGTTCCGCGGAACCGACACCCCAGGTGTGACATTCTGTCCATGAAACATGCCCACACGCCCCCACGGCGTGCACTGTTTTTTATTATTCTCTTCAGTATTATGCAAGACTACTGTTCCCACAGTTTGATTGGACAGGCACTGTTCTTTGATACACATAGACTGCTCGAAATACTGTGATTGAGCAATGTACACATGTTTGCTGGTATTAATCTACATACTTACATACATTTCCTATACTGTTGAATGACTGTGCTGGATGATATGTTTACGATAATAGCAGCTGTATGTGTATCTTACATGGCTTAGTAGTAACTCAGAACCACAAGAACAAGCCGTGAACGACTCCAGGCAGTCAAAAAAAGGTTTATTTAAGCGCTTTTCGTCAGTTTAATAAGCTGACTTCTTCAGAACATAAAACAAAGACCACTGACAGTTTGATCCTTATAAAGGCGTAACCCTCATTAAGGTATTCAAGCAGTAATTCAATTAGTCTAATTAACATGAAGTAAATTGAATTTTAAAAAGAGAATGGATGAATTTAAAAAGGAACTGTTTAAAAAGACAGTAACCGATTAATGGTAGCAAACTGAACAACCTTGTAGGTGTGCCTACAACACAAATACATAAAACAATCTGTTGATGTGAAAGTGAATCCTGTGGAATGTGTTGCTTGTTGCAACCTTTAATAAACTACTATACCACAGTAATGTTGACTTTTATACAGCTTTAGAACCTTAGTTTTATTTTGTTTTATTTTACTGTTAAATCAAGGTTCTAAAGCTACCCATGTCGTTGTGTATAAGGTGAAAACCTCAAACACCACAAAAGTTGTTGTAAGTTTTAACAAACACGTTAGAAAACATGGTAAAAAATCAGTTTATAAACTAGTTTAGAAAGAAAAATTAATGTCGTATTATTTTTATGTTTTATATATTTATGTGTAATTGTAGAACAATAAGTAAGTATACTACAATATTTGATGATACTGAAAACTGCTACTAAGAGTTAATATTACTTAAATTAATGCTTAATGTTAATTAAAATAATATTCGCACAGCAGATTTTAAAAACATAACAAAAGGTTAAAAACACACAGTTGTTTGTATGTGATGGTACTACAAAAAGCGCTACAAAGAGTGTATGAAATGTGTCTGTTATGTTTTCACGTCTGTTATGATTATTTTTGTGAACTAGCTAGTTCCATCAAACGTGATTATGAATTCATTAAAACTAATTGATCACGATTTTCACGACATTAGGTATGTCTAACTTATCATAAATAATTTAAATCATTAATACAATACATAAAAATAAACAATTATTATTAAAAATTATAAAAATTATTAAAAATTATTATAATATAACATTACTCAAAAAATATCACTTGAAATTCATCAAGTATATGTGGTATGTGTGACATTTACACACCTTCATGTATTTAACACACTTTTCATACACTCTTTGTAGCGCTTTTGTAGTACCATCACATACAAACAACCGTGTGTTTTTAACCTTTTGTTATGTTTTTTAAAATCTGCTGTGCGAATATTATTTTAATTAACATTAAGCATTAATTTAAGTAATATTAACCCTTAGTAGCAGTTTTCAGTATCATCAAATATTGTAGTATACTTACTTATTGTTCTACAATTACACATAAATATATAAAAACATAAAAATAATACGACATTAATTTTTCTTTCTAAACTAGTTTATAAACTGATTTTTTACCATGTTTTCTAACGTGTTTTTTAAAACTTACAACAACTTTTGGGGTATTTGAGGTTTTCACCTTATACACAACGACATGGGTAGCTTTAGAACCTTGATTTAACAGTAAAATAAAACAAAATAAAACTAAGGTTCTAAAGCTGTATAAAAGTCAACATTACTGTGGTACAGTAGTTTATTAAAGGTTGCAACAAGCAACACATTCCACAGGATTCACTTTCACATCAACAGATTGTTTTATGTATTTGTGTTGTAGGCACACCTACAAGGTTGTTCAGTTTGCTACCATTAATCGGTTACTGTCTTTTTAAACAGTTCCTTTTTAAATTCATCCATTCTCTTTTTAAAATTCAATTTACTTCATGTTAATTAGACTAATTGAATTACTGCTTGAATACCTTAATGAGGGTTACGCCTTTATAAGGATCAAACTGTCAGTGGTCTTTGTTTTATGTTCTGAAGAAGTCAGCTTATTAAACTGATGAAAAGTGCTTAAATAAACCTTTTTTTGACTGCCTGGAGTCGTTCACGGCTTGTTCTTGTGGTTCTGAGTTTGGCTTCATATTTTTTGGATTCTTAGTAGTAACTCACTTAGACTATAGTGTGCAGGGTTGGGGGGTTGCAACCTGGAAGTGCAGATTATTTTGTTACTGGGCACGACGAGAGCTGTTGGCTACAGAATGACTTAGGCACTTTTTGCAATTGTAAGCGAGTATGCGTTGCTTTGCATGAGGGTCAGCATTGCTGACCTCCAGTTACTGCGTCTTACACTAAGTTAGCTTCTACATTGCTTAACCAGTGTGGGCATTGCTTACTGCCACATAAACAGGCTTAAACCCGCTTACTCCCACTTACCCCCACACTACTTTATGTATTTATTTTACATTTGTTGAACAGGACAATACGACTGGATGCTTGTCCATTTTCAGTGGTGGCCTGGGGAATAGAGCTCCACAGTAAACCCCAGCTACACAAATTTACAAGTAATACAGAGGTGTTCACATTCATGGAGAGTAACAGACTTAACATAGCTATGCAACAATATTCTTCATGCTTAGTTTACGTTAACATGTCGGTATTGTACATGCTTAGGTCAGGTTTACATGTCAGTTATGACTGTTGACAAAGGTCAGTTTAAGGTGAAGTTAGATTCCAGTTTAACAGTTCTGGCTAGGTTTAGTTATTCCATACCTGTGTGGTAAAGTAGAAGAGAATAGTGAAGGAGTAGGTAGGTAGGTAGAGGGGGGGACATTGTAACTGTATATTAGGTTGTGTGAATAATTGGTAGGGGAGCAATAGGGAATGTTTGAAGGATGTTTGGATTTGTATGTGAGGCAGGACAAGAGGTGTTGGTTTCACTAGCTGATGTAGGGGTATAGAGTGTAAGGTGGGGGGGGGGGATTTACCCAGGTGGTGAGCATGTGCTGATCCAAGTGTGTTTGAGGTGTTTCTTCAAGTGTTATATACATGTGTCCTTTGGGACAGCTGAGGTAATACATGTGGGTAGGGAGTTCCAGATTCTGCCAATATAGTTGGGGAAGAGGGTGTTACCTACTTGTAACTTTAAACATTAATAGAAATGAAAAAGGGGTTGATAGGTAAGTGGTGTTAAAGGGGCACACAGAGGGAAAGATAGTAGGGGAAATACCCAGGGATGTGCAGGAAGGCTGAAGAGAAGGTCCACAGCTGGCCATTTCTTCTACAGCAACAGTTGTGCATATACACTGAATTTGGAGGTAGATTTGGACACTCACACTCCTGGGTGGGGGTGAGGACAACAATAATAAGTTGTGATGCCAATTAGATCAGCTTACATGCCTACAGTGGGGTGTTGCAACCATGGTGTCATTTAGTGGGTTTTGCAACAACACATCTGGTTATACCGTACTTTACCATGTAAAATAGACTGTGCTACAGTGGGACTCATACCGGGAATGGCTGCACATTAGGCAACAGCTCTGCCCAATTCACACTATTGCTTACATCCACAAGGCGGTCCAATTAGAACTGCTCCAGCCAACACCTGCACGCCTCAACCTATAATTTCATACCCATAGTTCCCCCCTGCCCCTCCTCTACAGCACTTATCCTTACTCTGGGCGCAGTTTGGGTCTAACCACACCACTACACACTGCCCACTCTCCACTTCTCGAAACCCATCTCGTACATTGTCTCGACCCATGGGTCATCAGGCTTTCCCAACCTTGTAGTCCAAGTACATACGTGCCCTGCCTTGATGGGTCATTGTACGGATGGGACTCAAATCACCCAGTAATTTTCCTGTCTATTTTTCTAGATTAAACTTAGCAGGTCCACAGAGTTTCCCCCACTGGTTGTATCCTGCCTGTGATTTGGGCAGCAGTGGATTGTTTTCTTTGTTTGTGTGTTTGTTTGTATGTTTCCCCTGTTTGGCTGGGGGGGGGGGTTAATGGTATGTGTTACATGTATGTTGATTGGGCCCCTCACCCTCATTGGCAGTGCCTGTGATCATATTTATTTTTATTTATGTTATTTTACATTTGTTAACCGGGGGTGTCTGACTGAGCCAAAAAGGCCCTTTTTCAGCAGAGGCCCAGGGAGAAAAGCTCCACAAAGAAAAATTACAGATACATTTAGTTATTTAGACATGATCAGTATACACAGAAATTACAAGAGACATGTTTTTACAGTGGTATGCGGCACATAAACAGTTACAGTGGAGAGAACAAACAAAAAAATATTAATTTTAAAAATAAAGGTAATTAATAGATTTGTGGTGTACAGCTGAAATTTGGAACATAGGTAGAATACATACATAGTACACAGGTACAGTACATGCATTGTAGATTAGCCAGTGTTTGTGAGTAAGATTGAAAACTATTATCAAGTGCTCTAGATTTAGTATGTATACGTTATCCGCTTTCACTAGCCTGGGGAGCAATCATGGCACTGCCAGCTTTGCTTGAGATGTTGCCTGATGAGGTCTATAAAGGAGGCTTTGGATGATGTGTTTTGAATGCTAGTAGGGACAGAGTTCCATTTTTTAGCCACTGAACTAATATGTAGTGCATCTCCAAAGCTATTGTAGCTGTTGGTGACTTCTAGTAATAGTTTGCTTGATGATCTAAGAGGTCTTTTGGCTGAGTGATGTTGTACTAGGTTTTTGAGGGCAGGACACTTATTGGGGATGTAATAGAATGACAGAGGCAAAGCTGATTGTAAGTTAGGAGGTTGGGCAGTTCAAGCCAGTGGAGCTGTCTCAAAGCAGTACAGTGATGAGTTCTATATGAGCAATTTGCAGCAAACTGGGCAATTCTGTTATAGCAGGCTTCCATTTTGCTTAGTTCAGTTTTGTTGAGATTAGTCAGAATGGGAGATGAATCGAGTAGGGTGGATAGAAGTTGGGAGCGAGCAATGGCTGATCTTGTGTTGTTGGTAAGAAATGGTTTGATACGGTAGGGTGACCCCAGTTTGGAATGTACTTTTTTAATGATTAAGTTGAGATGACTATCAAATTTCAGGTGGGAGTCTATGGTTATTCCCAGTAGCTTAGCCTGTGCCACTGGAGCAATTGGAGTAGCATTTGTGGAGTAGATAGCGAATTGACTGTTAGTGTTTTTGTTAGAACTGGTTATAATCGTAAGCTGAGTTTTCTTTGGATTGAGGATAAGTTGGGCTTTGGTAAGGTAGTTTTCAACGTCAGAGAATGCTAGTTGAGTTGTTTGCAGAAGAATGACAAAAAGAATATGTCATTCTTATGTGCTGTATCATATCATAGATGTATATCTGTGTATATATACACACACACACACACGCACGCACACACACACACACACACACAGGTATATATATATATATATATATATATATATATATATATATATATATGTGTGTGTGTGTGTGTGTATATATATATATATATATATATATGCATATGTATGCATATATTTATATATATATATATATATATATATATATATATATATATATATATATTGCTGTATATATATCTAACAACATGTGGATGTATGGTTGCATATGTATATATTTATAGGTGGGTATTTATATATATGTAAATATATAGAGATGGAGAAGTATATATCTATTTAGTTATGGATATATATATATGTATATATATATATATATATATACATATATATATATATATACAGATATATATATATATATATATATATATATATATATATATATATATATATATATATATATATATATATATATATACACACACACACACACACACACACACACACACACACACATACATCTACATATTTAGCTACATGTCCTGTAATGCTGACTGGTATTGCTGGATACTATGTTTGTAGAAACGTCAGGGTTATGTTTATCTGCTGTGGCTTAGTGGTTAATCACATTGCCTGTGGTATGCAGTGTCCTGGGTTTGAGCCTTACAGGAGTTGTTTATTTTGTTGCTGGGCAGAACACTGGCCATTGGATAGAGAGTGCTTAAGGCACTTTAAAGCAGTTTTGCATGGAGGTAAGCACTGCTAACTACCGGTTACAGTGTCTTACACTCAGTTAGCTTCTAAATTGCTTAACCTGTGCAGGCAGTGCTTACCCCTGCGCAAACAGGCTTAAACACATGTGTGTTTCCAGTGTACCTGAATTAGATGTTCCTATTAGGTTTCATGCATACCGGGCAAACTTGTGTGCCACGTATGCTTTGCGATACCTACAAATAAAACTGCTAGTGTAAACAAAGTCACACGTGAAGTATATTGTTATAACCAGGGAAACCTTCGTCCCATGTGGGACAACCCAAAAAATAGGTATTATACTTTCCTCTAAAACCATGGCTGCAAAGGTACGCATGGCTATGTGCATGGACTACAGTGTGTGACAGACCTATGATACTTGGATTGGTTCAAAGTACAGGATGAGTCGCAAGGGGGAGGGGAGTGGAGGGTGGGCAGTGTGTGGTGGTGTGGTAACTATGGGCCGGTAACCAGGGAATGGATGGTGGCTGCATGTGTGCAGCAGGGGGGGCAGAACTGTGGGTAATGAATGTATGGGTCGAGGATAGCCTGGGTTGGATGGGCCTGTACTAGTCGGCCCGCCTAGTGGGTGGGGGAGAGGGGAATGTGATATAAACATGTGAAACATAAAAGAAGACTAATTTAAATCCCTATTTAAATGAAACACAATAAAATGAATTTGGTAGTGTATTGCAGGGTGGACGTGTTTGGCTGGGTGGGTATGCCAATTCGTACGAGACATATATTGTTTGGGGCTTCTCAACCCCATTAACGGTGCATGTGGACATATATGTTTCTGTTGATCTACCATTGCTATCTACAGATGTCTGGCCATATATACCTATATGGGTATATGTATTTGCTTATATATTTATAACTATGTCCGTATATACCTACAGAGATATATATCTGCATACATATATGTAACTTGCTGTTTATATGTGGACATATAGGTGTTGACATATATATGTGTAGATGTCGGCATTTGCATGTATATATGTTCATATATTTGTATACATCGGTATATATTTCTGGATATATATATATATATATATATATATATATATATATAAAACTACATATATAGATATGTTGTATCCATTTAGATAGCAATATATTTACACACTGACACACACACACATCTAGATGTAGGTACACATTCTCTGTACTGTTGCATGACTGGGCTGGATGTTATGTTTCTGAAAACATAAGGTTCATGCATATCTGGCATGGTTTAGTTGTAAATCATTTTGTGTATGGTGTGCATGGTCCTGGGTTCGAGCCTTGAAGAGGCTGTTTATTTTGTTGCTGGGCAGAATACTGGCAGTTGGATACAGAGTGATTAAGGCACTTTAAAGCAGTTGTAAGCGGGTTTGCGTGGAGGTAAGCACTGCTAACTTCCGGTCACAGTTTCTTACACCCAGTTAGCTTCTCCTTTGCTTAATCTGTGTAGGCAGTGCTTACCCCCGCGCAAACGCACTTAAACATGCTTACTAGTGCTTACATATGCTTACTACTGCTTATCTGTCCTTACACCTGCTTACTGCTGCCTTATTCATTATGATACTGACTCTTCACATGTGCATTTCCTGCAGAACTCCAGTTCATAAATATATGTTATTTAGTGGGGTTTTGCAATACAAATATTGGTTATACCATGCTTTGCCATGTAAAATAGACTGCGCTGCAGTGGGGCTCGAACTGGGCATGGCTGCTCGTTAGGCGAATGCTCTGCCCACTACACTATTGCTTTGCTGCTTCATTTGCATATATCTTCCTTGTTATCCTCTTCAGCCTTTTAAGCTGCTTTAACCATAGCTAAGCAATGGGCACACCCACGCACCTATGGTTAGCTGTACTCGGAGTTTTAAAAAACAATAAAGGGGTTTCTTCTTTTGATTTTATGTCTTGTTGCTGTTGTACACATGGGGGACTGTTGGTGGGGATATGCGGACACATATGAGCGGTCCTGCTAATTTAGTTCCAATTTCTGCTGTTCAACATTGCAGGGGCATATTTATTCTGAGAGAGCTGCTCTCAGACATGCCCCCTGCACTCGTACATGTTCCGTGTAAGCCTGGGAGGTCGGGCAGCGCACCTTCATTAATATGCATGGCGTGCTGCCATCTTCCTCCTACACAGGCGCTTCTGTGCAGGACTATGCTAGTCCTGCACAGAAGATTAGTGAATATGGGGGTTAGTTTTTGATTAATATATCTTTGTATTGTTCTCGTCTGTCCAAATGGTCAATTTAGTTATGTTATTTTGCAGACATGCCCTATCTGTAGCAAATTTAATCAGTTTACCCATTTTTAAGTCACCTGCATACAGACTATAAAACACCTCAGATGAAAAATATAGATTTTAAAGATACAACCTGAGCATGTATAGCCTAGGACAGAGCCCTGTGAGACACCCTGACTCTAACCTAGAGTATCACCTGTCCAATTGCTGTATGATTCTTGCTATGTCCATTTTTTAAGGTATGCAACTATCCATCTTTTCAAGAGTAAATCAATACCTAGTTGTTCTATTTTATTGATCAGTGCTTTTTGTATGACCCTGTCAATGCTGAAGTTAAATCTATATAAATTACATCACAGTACAATTTTTCATTCATAGCTGTTACTATATTGCTATAGAACATCACGTTACAGGTGATGCTTGATCTATTTTCAGCATATGCATGCTGATATATGGTTTCAAGTCCCACCCTTTCCAGTTCTGATAATAACTTATTGAATATTATCTTCTCCATTATTTTTCCCAACATGAAAGTAGACTTAAGGGTCTCTATGACTCTGGGTTTGTCCAAGTCCCCTTTTCCTTAAAGACAGGTTTAATAAGAGCATGTCTCCAATCTTGAGGACTTTCCCCATATTTATATGACCTAGTGAATAATAGCTATAATCTTCTTCTTCCAGCTTCTTCCCAGTTAGGGGTTGCCGCAGCGGATCATGTGTCTGCTCATGATTGGCAGTGGAGTTTTACGGTGTTGAGTTGCCAGCCCAGCACCCAACCTTCCATGGGAGGGACATACATGCATGCATGCCTAGGGCCATTTTAGAGTATCCAATCCACCTACAGCATGTCTTTGGGAGGAAAGCAGACCACCCTGACGAAATCCACACAACCACAGGGAAGACATGCAGACTCTGCACAGAAGGCACCCCAGCCAAGGATCGAACTGGAGAACCTTTTGCTGTAAGGTGGCAACACTAATCGCTGCACCACCGCAGCCACCCTAAATAACAGATATAATAGAATATTTAATTGCACTGCTTTCCCCATGATTTCCACATTGCTTTGTAATTATTGCACTGCTTTCCCCCCTATTTCCACACTGCTTTGTAATGATTGCACTGCTTTCCCCATGATTTCCACACTGCTTTGTAATGGGTGAAATTATCAAAGCTACAGAATGTAGCATTTTACCTAACAAGGTTTAAATTGTCATAATATATTCCTTCCTATCTCAATGAACCTACATTAATTCCATGTTCCTCTTATCATTTCTGTTATCTGTACAGACATAAGGCCTCTTAACAAATGTAACCATGTCCACAGAATCTAGCAGCCCCTTCAGTTCCTTT
The DNA here is from genome assembly GCF_019279795.1 of Protopterus annectens. Lineage (NCBI taxonomy): Eukaryota > Metazoa > Chordata > Ceratodontiformes > Protopteridae > Protopterus > Protopterus annectens. Next base: position 545,753,497 of record NC_056727.1, read on the forward strand.
TCATCCTCCATGACTGCATGTTTGACTAACATAGTAGTGGCACAAAGACAATTTGTTGATGCAGCCCTTCTAGTTGTTACTTTGTAGCATTCCATCAGTACATTTTCATTATCAGTATCTTGGTTAAAAATCACATTTTTGATAAGTACAACATTTACCTCTTTATTACCAGCATGTTAACTACAAATCATATTTTTGTTTGGTAATATGTCCCTTCTTCCCAAATCTGTAACAGAATATTTCAGTTGTATGTTAAAGTTTATATTTTTTTGTTATAGAACATCACGTTACAGGTGATGCTTGATCTATTTTCGGCATATGCATGCTGATATATGGTTTCAAGTCCCACCCTTTCCAGTTCTGATAATAACTTATCGAATATATTGCTGGCAGTTTTTGTGAGTCCACTGACATCTGCACAGTTTTGCTTTTAGGCTTTGGTTGCTCATAGGTCTATAGGTAAGTACTAGGCTAGCTGACCTTATGGACCATTTTGATCCTAGTCAATCACCCTTTTGTTGCTTGAATGAATCTATCCTGTTTGATGTTAGACTGATCTTACACATACCATGGTCAATAATTATATATTACCCCTAGTGGGAATAACTGGGATCATACAATAGATAATTAGAAGGGACCTATGCACAGAATAAAGCATTTAGGAGCGTCCTCTGTCCGTTATTAGTGCAGGGACAGTCCTGGAATAAATTGTCTATTACTCATCCATAAATCCAAGTTGTGCTTGAATATGGGTGGGGATGAGATTTGTTGTACATGGATACAGAGTCCAATCCAGAGCAGCAGTATCCTCTGCAAGATATACCTGTCCCTCCAAACTATTTTGTTTATGTTACATAACAGGTTTATATCCACAGACCGACTATTTCTGATGCCATTTGACTTGCTGATGTGCAGTAAGTCTATCAGCATTGGGCCAGAGGATGCCTTGTATGCCAAACAGGTCACCTCTTAGCAGTCTCTTGGATAGCATGCAGTGTCAGAGCTTTGAGGCAGTTTATGTTGGGCATATTGTTTAGGCCTTGTATCCTTTTAGTAAAGTATCTCTTGGGCATTCCAATTGTTGCATGTGTCTGCACAATACTTGCCAAAGGGGATATTATTCTCAGTGATTGGCCTAATAAGGGCTGAGTAAAGGGGGAAAATGACATCTCTACATCTGGACACAATCCATTTATTTGTAAGCTGTGCAATATACAAGGACTGTCATACAACAGTGAACACGTCGAAAGCACTGTACACATAAGTTTCCAAATTCCAAACAACTGAGTCAATGTTTAGGGGCATATTTTCACTATGGTATTTTCCTAGGGTAAACAACTTCACAAAGGTGCATTTGGCATTTAGTTTCAGTCCATGATTCTGGCACCAGATATTTGTTTGGGACAAACCTTCCTGCAGGATGACTAAGTCATTTGGAAAGTCAATGACTGATCCTAGCTTGCAGCTCATTTTGCTAGTAAACTTTCCAAAAGCACAACCAATCCATCAGTACTCTTAGGGTCTCTCTGAACATTACATTTATGTAAATTACCTGAGATTGCCCTTTTTACATATCAACTGCTACAATTTCTATCCGTTAAGTTTGCTGAATTTCTTTTCGGCACCCTACAGCTGCCATCCATTCCTGTCCATATTCACCATGTCTACCAGACCTAACTTAGCATCCCCCAGACTATCTCCGACCCATGTCTGTGGCTAGTGAGGACTGTGCTACAGCATCCTACTGATGCCTGGAAGTATTGTTCTGGGCTTCCCACCCACATGGGTTTGACTTATAACATTCCTGAATGATGAGACGTGCAATAGGTATCAGCACCGAGCAATCCCTTATTTCTACAATGAGTTGATGTCAGCAGGATGCCCCACAAACCCTCATTAGCACTTTGGTGGATTTGTCCTTGGTCTTTACCAGGGAAATCATGCATACAATTGTTCCCCATGCTTGCACCACTCCCTCCTACCCCCAGGGTGGGCATAGCCCTCCTCCCTTGCCAGCACCTTAGATGTCCGCCCCATGCATGCACCACTCTCTCCTTCCCCTAGGGTGGGCATAGCCCCCCCTCCCCTGCCAGCACCTTTGATGGCTGAACCACTAATCATTTTGGTATTCTGTTTCTAACCATAAGTTTATAACATACCCTAAAATCACATGTTTGTTTTCTTACCATTTTATTTAAATTAAATGACTATTTAAGTCATTTAATGGCCTATGTTTCAGAATACATACCAACCCTAGCTAGCAGTTGCCTTTTTTTTAGTTTCTGACAGTCTGTATAATCTGTACCTTCCATACCCATGCCAGATTTCAGTGCTTCCTCTGCAAGCTGTGATGATAACATTTTAGACTAGTTAGACTGAGAACAGTCCTGTGGGATGGCATGTCTCTGAAAAGCAATAATGCATGTTTCAATGTCATTACCTTTTTTCAGTGTCAGGTTTGTGCTTAGAGTGGTCCATACAAAGGCTGTCATATTCATTTGCATTTGGAGACTGATTATATATGTATTTTAGTAACTTTACTCCTTATCTGAAGATACATGACATTCTGATTCATATTTATGGTGATCTGCACCAGAGTTTTTTTTTTTTTTTTTTTTTGGCAAGCCCAGAGGACAAATATTTTCTTTTCAGGTAAGTACTATCTGGTTAAGTGACTTGCTCAGAGTCACAAATTAGCCAAGCTAAGTTCCCCAAATATATCCATCAAGTTATTTGTTGCCCTACAGGTAATTTATAGGGGTATATTTTAATGGTTATATGTAAGCTAGAGCATGGTTGATCTAGCAGGTGGAGGGAATCAAACCCTGAGCACAGGAAACAACTCATCAACAGCTCAGAGCATTCATTAGTCATCTGCACTAAACACCTCAGAGCATTAGTCATCTGCACTATTAGACAAGGTTTCGCCATGGTGGCAAATGGTAACAGTTCATTTACAAACAAAAACCAAGTTCTCCCCCTTTTTTTAGAGAGAAGAATAAACATCAAATGTTTGTGCACTGAATGGCTGTAGTGCAACAATAGAAAAATTGGTTTAATGTGGTATAAAAAGATCAAATTATGCCTGAATTCACTACCAGTATAAGTGACACTCACTGGACACAGCCCCATTAGTTCAAGAGCAGTTTATATACAGTGCAAAATCTAAAATATAGATCATGTTCAGTGAAAAATGAAAAGCACACTTGTTGCTTATATTTCAATCCTGAGTTTGTCAACTTTTAAAGCCTCTTAACAAAATGCCAAATATTCCTGACTATGATCATATATTGCAGCACTGGACACACTGATCCTACATCCAGAATTAGATGCTTGGTACTTATCCACAGCTAGGTTCCTGATATTACACAAATACATTCCAAGTCAGTTTTGGATAGTCCATAGGGAAATCCCACAATTAAGCACATGGTACTCCATAGCTGCTTCTGGTTAGGGTTCCTCAAAAAGTTTTCACTTTTGGTCTTGAAAAATCCCCCTCAAAGAAAGCAAATGTCTTTGCCTTTTGGGGCTTATAGGCCTTAACAGTACTTCAGCAGGTGATTCTGATTAAACTTTGCTACTGCATGCTTTACTACCATAATACTTTGTCTGTGTGCTCCACCACTAAGTTCCCGTTATATTATGTGGTGCGTACACAGCATCCAAAGCAGCGTTCCTCACATCTTAACACACACGCACAGACATACAATATATACCTGTGTGTGTGTGTGTGTGTGTGTGTGTGTGCGCGCGCGCGCGGCTTGTATATGAGTATTTGGAATATTCCTTAAAGTGTCCTTATACCTGGAAAAGGCACACACTAAGTTAGATAGATAAATGAATGTATACATTTCAGTAATAAGTAATATGTGCAAATTTCCTTTGTTGTTGCTAAAGCTGTAGAGTAATAAGTAATAAGTGCAAACTTCCTTTGTTGTTGCTAAAGCTGTAGAGTAATAAGTAATAAGTGCAAACTTCCTTTGTTGTTGCTAAAGCTGTAGAGTAATAAGTAATAAGTGCAAACTTCCTTTGTTGCTGCTAAAGCTGTAGAGTAATAAGTAATAAGTGCAAACTTCCTTTGTTGTTGCTAAAGCTGTAGAGAAGGCTTGGCAGAGCCTGCAGCTACGACTGGTCTTCATACAACCCGTATTACTGGAGGGGAGCTATACAAGACTGGCCTTTATCACAAAGATGACCAAGACACCACTACATTTCTTTGCTGAAAGCCAAGTGATCTGTAAGTGATGTTGTCTTTCTGAGGATCTACACAGCAAAACTGTGCTTTCAATTAAAAGTTTTAACTGCAATATATTTCAGACTTACAGTGATGGTGTGAACATGGACAGGTAGGTCAGGGACTGCCAAGTGTATATGGTTCCTCACAATGCCTTGCTGCATCCATATGGAATTGTTATTGTTTTACTGAAATGCTTCAGTTGCTGTTCCTACTGTGCTTACTAGTAATTCTCTCTTTCTGCTGCTGCTTCTGGTATGGTACTATCAGGATTTTTTTCTACCATTTTGATGTGTTGCCTTTTACCTATAAATATGGAGGAGCTGCTCAAAATACTTCCGGAATCTAAGGTTGAGACTGATCAGGAGTTGGAAGAACTGCAACAGTGGTTGGTTGGACTGGTTAATGTACTAGCTACCATGAAAAGTGTGCATGTCATAAAAAAGTTGACTAAGGAAGATAACCAAGACTCTCATCATGTGATCCTTGAAAAATACACCACCAAAGAAAACTGGAACAAATGGGAGTCTGTAAAAATCCTGTTATCTCAGCTGGTAGTACAGGTATTCAAAACATATATGGGTAGAGAAAGGGCTGATTATACAACTATGAAAAGCTTAAGAAAGAACTGCTAGCTAGGGCCAAGAGAACTTCTGAACTGTAAGTTATAACATTTTATAAATGGACTTTCATTGTTGACAAACTGGTAAGAGCATAGATGACAACCTAAAAATATTCTTTTGTTAGAAACTGGTAGTAACAGTAAAATCAAATGTTAGAAAACAGCCATGAAGAGAATTCAAAGAATTTTCCCTGGTACTATATGGAAGTAGGTGTTGCAATGTGATCTCAAGAACTCATAAACTTAAGTTGAATGATTCTTAGTTATTATGCAATGACTCCCTATTAATATTTGAAAACGTGCATGCTGATTGGCCAGCCCAACCAGCATGCCCATTGTAAATGCCACAATATACCAACGGAAAAAGGTCCGGTCGCCCAGACTTTTTTCCGTTGGTATAAAGTGCCCCCAAACCTTTTTATTTTACAGTTAAAAGAAAGAGAGAAAATGGAGCAACGGAGACTTTGTTTTCTCCGTTGCTTCCACTTCAAAGCATTGATGTACTGGGTATAAGTGGGAATGCAAGTCCCATACGCATGTGCAGTACATCAAAACGAAGAAGCAGTATACCACAACCAGCAGAAGAACAATAATCCGCCATTATACAAAGACATTATTTAAGAAAAGTAAGTATTTTTTTCTTAAATAATATTGTATGATAGCAATAACTGACTCCGTGGTTGTGGTATATTGAAGATTTACCCATGGTTGCCTTTGTTTAATTACTTGGGCTTTGCCCTCATGATTAAACCACACCAACCATGGGTAAATCTTCAGTTTACCACACCACGTTGTCGGTTATTGCTTAAATAACACATTGTTTAAAAAAAGCAGGAAGTAATGAATTCCCTTGTTTCTTATCTAAGGAAAGAGGTCATATAGTTAAATTCTGTTCCACTAATATTTAAAAAAGTTCGTAACAGAAATGGGAGAATGGATATGCATGTTATAAATCAAGTTACTCCAATGGAATTTGATAAAAGCACAACTAGAATAACTGAATCAGCACAATGTCATTGTGTTACAACCAAGCTAGTACAGTGACAGTGTGTTGTATTTCTTGTAGAAACAGAAGTTCAAGCTCTGATAGACTCTGGCAACATGTTTTGCCTTGTCAATGGTCCCCTGGTGTGTAAGCATAAGATTAGGAACAAACAAAAAGTGAAAGTAACGTGCGTTCGCAATGATAGAAATAAATATCTCTTCACACTTGTAGAAATTGAAGGTATTCCAGGAAAACATTTTCCATGCCATGGCTGTAACCCATGTCTTAAAAGCACGAATGGAAGGATGACACCAGCTTTGGTTTAACAGGCTTTTATATAAACAAACCACCGCAAAACACACTTACATTTTAAATTATCACTGCATTTTTCATCTGGAAACAGACTTCATCAGATTTTATGAAGTCTCTTTGCAGGCGAAAAATGCGGTGATAAGTTAATCCATTTAATATGTGTGTTTTGTGGTGGTTTGTTTATATAAAAGCCTCTTAAACTGAAGCTGGTGTCGTCCTTTCATTCATGTTTTTTTGTGATTACTAGTTGTATCTTGGCACAGTATCTCCAGTTTTGTGAATGTAACCCATGACTTGGCTTATGATATTATGTTAGAGAAAGGTTTTCTACATTTTCAAGCACTGTGGAAAATGTGGGAGGATGAGGAAGACACAGTATGGCTAGTCGATACATTTAGTAAGAAAATTTAGTATGCATTTCCAGTATAATGAATGGAGGGAAAGAGCAAGACAATGAAACTCTTACAGAGATCCAGAATCAAAACCAGGAGAAGAGATTTAGCACAGAAGCTAGAGAAGAGGACAGAATTCAGTTGTGGTTAGAGAGTGAAAAAGATCCACTGTTACTAGAAACCTGCCCCAGTCACAGGGCAAGTGAAACTCAGTACTGTATGAGATGTTAGCATAATAACTAATGGTGAACTGATAGAAATCTTTGAGAATAATAACAAGAGGGAGACGTCTGCACAGAAATTTAAAAAAGTATTAACACAAAACTAGAGAAGGTAAGTGAGGGCTGTCAGAGCAAAGATATGGCAGTGAGTACTAATAGTAAGAAAGGTAAGAAAATGTAGAGTTCGAAAGCCATTTCTCTTCGTTTGTCAAGTAAAGACAAAGGCAGAAAGATAAAAAAGAGCGTTATCATACATCATTCACGGATGACAGAAACAACCTGCTCACCAATCCATGAGACATTAATGGAGGGAGTACTTCCTGTAGCTTCTGAATGAGTAAACTCCCACAAAAGCTTTACTACCCTGTTCACAGCCTACAGTGAGACAAAAAGAAATACCCAACCTAGAAGAATGAAAATGAAATTAGGGAAAGCAGCATGCTCAGATGCCATCGTGGCAGATGTGATCAAGATGTTGGGTGGGTAAGAGAAGAAATGACTCCTGAGGATACTCATAGCAGTATGGAGATAAAAGCATATCCCGGATGCCTGAAGGATAAGCATCCTAGTGCCAGTGTACAAGAACAAAGGGGACATTCTGGACTGTGGGCAGTAGAGAAGTAAAAAAACTCCTGTCATATTGCAGGAAAAGTACTGGAGAGGGTGACTGATAAAAATACACAATAGTAGAAAGGAAGACTGTGAGATGAGCAGTTCTGATTCAGATCAGGATGCAGCACATAAATTTACAGAGAACAATAACAGGTGATGAATGAGATGCAGAACCAGAGGTGGCCCTACACGGGCCAAAGCTAATCCAAGAGCAGGAAGAAATGCACTGTGCCATATGGGAGCAACAGAGAGTGAAAGGGACAGACCACTGGGTAGACCTTGTAGGGAGAATACAGGAAGGATAGAAGATGAATAATGAACAATACAGCAAGCATGGCACCTGGCAAAGATAGCGAGGATGACTGAAGGTTGAGGCATTTAAGGAAGAAAGCCAGTATATAGGAGGGTTAGTAATACTGGGCAGGAAGTAAATCAGATGAGAACCAATGAGACAGAGAGGAGGATTTTGTTCACTGTATACCCTATCAGTGAGCGAACTAACTCCTTGAATCTTACACCAGCATACTCAGACGGAATATGAGTTGCTGATTAGGCTTGTAAGAATACACATCATAACAAATGTCATAGCTCCTTTGTCTCCTGCGATAAGTATACTTGTCACAAAATTTGTAGATCCATCATAATTAAAGTACTCAACATACCTATCATATTGTATAGCTTGGAATATATTCTGTATGTTTAGTATTTTGAAACAGTGTGTTTCTATTAGAAATAAAGCCAAAAGAAAGCATTTCTATACAGCGTGTCCTCCCAATCCATTCAGGTACCCGACTTCCAATGTCTGCTCATAGCAAACCTGTATCCCTTCCCCCTTCTTCTTTTCACCTGGTTTGGGATCAGATTTTAAAAGTTCATTGGCAGTATCCCTACCCTTGTGACATTTGCCTCTTCTCTACAGGGTGTTATCAAAAAGTAGCCTGCCATTTGAAAATGCTTTAAATATTGCTTTGGCAAAGGCATAACATGGGTCTGATTTTTAAGCTGAACAGTTGGCAGTAGCCTGCAACTGAATAAAAAGGTGGCAAATGCAGGACTTGCCCTTTGGGCTGCATCAAAGTTAAAGTCTGTTATAGATGTATGTGTAAAGGGCAGATAACTGTTCTCAATGTAAATTTAAGCTAGACAAATTATTTTCTTGAAGCAGAATTTGGCAAATAACAATAGTCTGTAACACTAAAACATATTTACAAAACTGTACAAAAAGCCATTTTCAAAGGATCGGAAAGCAGGTTTAGTAGTATTTGTTCATACATTTTTGCTAAGGAGGGAAGTGCAAGTGTCTAAATAAAACATCTCCTGTATATATTGTGCAAAGATTACTTCTGAAAAAGTTAACTCTTCCTAATGTAAGTGAAGATTGAATGTCATCTTTTGAAATTTGAATTAGACTGTGGAAATGGTACCTAAACTAAACTTTAAAGAATTCAGTAACATGGTTTTGCTGTCAACAAATATTGTATTGGAAACTTATGCATGAGAACATATAAAAACAGTGGGAGGTTCTGATGTGAAAGTTGCTCATAATGAAAAAAATACTGCATTTGAAAAAGTGTTTTTATCTGAAAAGTACTGATCCTGGTACTGATTCTTGCTTACTAGGAAGAGCTTACTATAGAAAACTAATTTACACAGGAGAGAAGTTAAATATGCATTCTGAAAGTGAAATCTTATAAAGGTACTTAGGAAATCTGAATCCAGATGATGCCAAACCTTGATTTTTTATACACCAGGAAAACTGATCAGCTAGTATTCATGACCCAACAGGTGTCGAACCTACATTTTTGCAGGTCAGCAAAATAGCAAGCTAAAGATGGTGCATTTATCTGGCCACATTTTTTCAGAAAATTGCAGACACAGTCAAATCAAGTGTTCACAATAAATGTTACGAACACTGCCAAAAAATAGTGAGCAAGTTAAACACTGGCTATCTAGAGATGTAACTTTGTCACATGTGCATGAATATTTATTTATTTTATTTTATTTATTTTACATTTGTTTACTTGGAAAGTCCAACTGGGCTAAGACCCATTTTCAGAGGAGGCCTGGGGAGAAAAGCTCCACTTATAGAGATTATACAAAATTTATACAAGAAATTATACAAAACATATACAAGAAATTATACAAAAAATATACAAGACATACAGTACACCATAAATTACATGCTATGCTATTATAGCTGACATTTGTATTATACAGTCATCTGATATAATTCCTTATTGCAGTGTACACATTGTAGTTTCTCAAGGACAGCTTAAAATAACTGAGCCAATGTTGGTGTACCATTCCTGTTCCAGAAGGCTAACATTGTGTGTCAGTGATGGTTGTGAATGCAAAGCAAAAAGGATTCAAGTTTACACCCTTGGGAATGGACTAAAATGTGTAGGCCAAAATTGCAGGTGAAATATGCTGGTCATTGCTTGGAAAAATGCTCCTGACATAAATAAATGCTCATTCAAGTTGCATGGATGTGCATGCCTTGAATTCTGCTACCACATATGCAACCGTTAAAAAAGTGCGATAAAGTTTTACCAGGCACATTATTTAAGAAATGCTAGAGTCAAACAATTCATTGTTTCCTTAAAGTTTTATTTTTTCAAAGTGAATAAAAGAAATGAAATCTGATGTGTAACTATTTTACTGTTTCAGGCTTCATCTAATGGTCTGGTAGACACGGCTGTATGAACTGAAAGGAAGAGGAAAATTAAATGTGAAATAATGGGAACATAATGGGAACAGGACTTGTAATTTTTGTTCATTTGCGGAATTACCTCTCAAAGACAAATTTATCTCCAGCAGAAATGCTTATAACTGGAAGACTTGAATCCATGCTTGACTTGTATGCAGGTTTGAAAGCAAAAATCTAAAGAAAGTAGTGAGTTCGGAAAATGACCTTCCATAAAAATACAAATCTGAGAAATGCTGTAACTAGAGATTAATTCTGTGTAAGAATCCGCAGTCAGAGTGGTTGACGTTGATCTGCTGTAACTCCGTAATGTGTGTTTTATGGTGATAATCTGCAGTCTGATAGCTTATGAATGATTAACAAAAAAAATATATAAAATTTATAGTTTTCAAAATGTATATAGTGAACAAGATGGGAATTTTTAGCATAACAAAGGAAGGTGTATTCCATTGGCTATTTGATGAGTTTTAGTTGGTACAGATTATTAAGAATAAGCATTCTGGTGTGAACTACATTTAAGGCTGGCCCAGAGTTTCCCAAATGACTTAAGGTTATCAGCAAAAAGCAGCACTATCCAAACATGCAAATAATGTCAGCAAAAGTCATTTGCAATGAATAAGGAAAAGCAAAGTCTTTTTCGAAAACAAACCCATTTCTTGAAAAAGAGTATGTTGTGTGAAGTACAGCATTAAGAAGTTGAAAATTAATTCACAAAATCATGCGTGTTTCCGATACTTGAATATTATGGGCAAGCACGGCTAAGAACAGTCATGCTTAAAGCATTTAAGGAAAGCTGTAGACAGGATAGTGATTAAAACTGCGTTTTTAAAAAATAAAAGGGGTTTATAATGTTTTACAGGAGGGTATCCTTTTCTGAACACCCTAATGGTTTCACTAAAGAATAGAACCATGGAGATAGAAAATAATGAAAAAGGGGAGCCAATCAAAGACAGGAACACACAAGGAAATCATCAAGAGGGTTTGTGCTAGGAATTGGGAGGGGATGAGCACTATGTTTGTTTTTTTCAGAGGATAGACCCCCCCCCCCATGTTTTCAAATATTTTTTAATATAAGAGGGTAGTGTAGGTGGGAAATAGGTAAGATGGTACAGGAGAAAGGATAAGAGAAGAAGGGCTGAGAAAGTGTTAGCATGAGTCCCAGTACACAGAGCCTCAAACACTTCCACTGCCTGATGGTGTTGCAGTGGAGGACTCAGATGTTGAGTGGGTAGGGTCATGACTTGGTGCAGTGATCAGCACCAACTGGGACAGCAGGCCTTCAACACTCTGAAGACAGGCTTTGACTGGCCGATCTGAAGAAGGTTTTTTGAAAACGCTTATCCATCCTATCATTGTTTTAAATTATTTTAAGCATATGTTCAATAAACCTACTCCACCTTGTGGATTTTAGCTTTGCTGTTTGCTGTTTTTCATTGGATTTTTTGGACCTTTTTATTCCTTCTGGTTTGGTCTGTTTTTACACTTAAAAAAATATTCAGCATCCATCTGCCTTTCCAGCACTAAGAACATTCTACACAGCTATGTTCCTAGTCAGTTATTGCTATCCAGTGACCAAAAACTCCTGTCTGTCTACAAACCTAGCAAATCTGCTGGGCATTGTCTGTACTAGTACAAGGTCGCTAAAGCCTGGAACTCCTTGCTTGTATCCATCAGGTCTATACCCTCCCATCTTTCAAAACCACTCTGAAATGCTTCCTAGCTAAAATATGGCTCTGCTCTTACTCAAAACCAGGATAAACTATATCCCTAAATGCAAACAAGTGCCTTTTCATTCCTTATACCTCCTTACTCTCCCTTCCTCACTTACTTCCTTACTGCTATCTAATTCTCTTCCCTGACTTTCTCTCTAAATATACCACAAGCCTGTTTTTCCCTCACTTTATATTGCAATTCCTATTTGTATTAGACTTACTTACCTTTAATTTCTATACAAACTGTCTAAAAGTTCTCTAAATATTAAATGATTGTCATGTACCTTGTATTGATTCTTAACTTTTTTATATTATGTCTAATTTGTTATAATTATTTAAACTGAAGATTTTTATTATTTTATTTTGAGGATTGTAAAATTATTGTTCTTAAAGTGTTTTGCAACAATTTAATTGGGCTTTTCTCCCCAGGCCTCCACCGAAAATGGGCTTTTACCCAGTTGGACTTTCATGGTAATCAAATGTCAATAAATAATAAATACATTAAACAAACCTCCAAAGCCCCCTTTGAGTGAGCCTTGCCAAGCTGCCACATATCCAGGTGCCTGCAGGAACAGTGCCTAAACCCCGACCCTGTAGGGACATTCCCAGATGGGCAGAGGGTGAGCATTCTCTAGCCTGGAAGGTATGTGCTCAGCCTGCTCCTGATGGATTTGAATCTGTAAAAACAGGAAAATAAATGGGAGAGAAACAAAACAATAACGGGGAAAGAAATGCATAATCTAAATAAGAAAAAAGAGAAAAAAGGGATGGGGAAGGATAAAAGATAAAATGCACAATAAAGCCACTCCTCATGTTCATATGCCATTTCACACATTATTGAAATATTACACTAAAATCTTTATTGAAGTAAAACTGGTGTACAGTTAGTGCTTGTGCACACAGTGGGACAGACATTTGGGAAGTGCTTCTGTACTTGGGAGAATGATATGACCTAGTGCTTATGCATACATCAGATTAATTCATTTGACAAGCGCTTGTGACCACTTAAAGGGAAGTGCGTATCTCTCAAGTTCTGTGCATACAATACATTCAATAAAGTACTAGAATACCCTTTACAATTATTAGAAGTAATCGCTTTAAACATAGTAATGTCATTTTTATTTACATATTTGCAACATTAGCTTGAACTGTAATGGTATTATTTGCATTTCTTTCATCTGCAAAGCTATACAAATATTTTCCTTATGATCAATACAGAAAATAGTTGCAAAGAGAGTACAGCGGTTATCTATGGACATATTTCTCGGTTTTACAGTAATATAATGATTGCACATCCTTTTTTTATGCTTCTCATACATATTGCAGGCAAATTAGAGAGAATTCTATTTCGACTTCAGTTATCGTTAACCGGAAGATTCAACCAGCCTTTCTACTCTTCTTTTTGTTGTTGACGATTATACTCAGTCTCTTTCTCAGGTGGAAATAGAAGAGAGAAAACAACTCTTGGTTACCTGTATTTCCAATTGTGTGTGTGTGTGTGTGTGTATATATATATATATATATATATATATATATATATATATATATATATATATATATACACATACACACAAACACATACATATATACGGATCTACTTCAAAACATTAAAAAACCCAAATACTGAAGCCCAAAATACTGAATGATGGAATTTGCACCTTCTCCACTGTTGTGCAATCTTGATGGTGGTATATATAATTAGCAGGGGGCATGGGGAGCACAGACCCCCACATGAGTGGTGCAGGGGGGCTTGCCCCTGCAATAAAAAATGAGTTTTCAGTATTTTGGTTTTCGGTCTTTTGGTTTTTCAGTCTTCTGAAGTAATATTCATGTCAAAACAATAACTTTTTCTTTTTTTGATTTCTCTTACATATACATAGCTGTATGAATTCATATAATACTTTGCCAATATTCCCTGTCATGCAAGAGAAAATAGGAAATGTGTGTGAAATGTTGTTTTCAAAATGTTATGCTGTGCATGTAACCCAGTGTTCAGACACAACTTATTCACAAATAGAGAAATGTAGTAATTCATGGAAATTTGCATTTACTTTGGTGTCCAAATGTATCTGATTTGATAAGAAATGTAGAAATAAAACAACATTTCTCAGTAAAGTTTGTGCTGGTCATTTGCTTGGCACAGCAACCCCAACCCCCTTCTCCCAACCTCCACTCTAACTAGAGAGTGGTGTCATGAGAATTAAGCCACAATGTAATTGCAGGAAGAAATTATTTTGAATAAACAGCTATGTTAAGCAACTGTTTTAGTTATATTTCTATGACCTACATAAAACTGGCTACATGGACTGCAATTATTAGGTCATTTTATACGTTCATAGGTAGGTACTAGGCTATTGGCCCAAGGGCCTACGTAAGCCTAGCCAGCAAGGTACCATAGCTTATGCCACCCAAGAAAGTTATTTTCCTGTGCCACTGTCCAGCAGAGACACAGAAGTGATCCCCGGGGTGTATTTCCTATTTCCCATCCACTCAGCAAGATTTTTCTTGAAGAGTGCTAATGAAGAACTTTGTTTGACGTAGATGGGTAGCTTCTTCCACAGTATAGGGAGTCTCTGGGACAGGAATCTATCCCTCCAGCATGTCCTGTTTATTGCGGTGACAAGGTTTAGGTCCCTAGAGCATGTAGCTTGGAGGGATTGGGATTTCTTTAGGTATAGCATGTCCAACAGCTTTGGGTTTGACATAGCTTTATATGTTAGACAGAGATCACCTCAGAGTAGGTGATATGCTACGGAGTAAAGCTGGAGTTTTTTGAGGCAGTCAGTGTAGGGCATTTGCTTGAGGCCAGTAATCATCTTTGTGAGGTACTTCTGTGGCCTTTCCAGCTGCTGCAGATGTCTTGTGAGGTACATTCCAAAAGGGGCGTTGTACTCTATAATGGGTCTAATGAGTGACGAGTAGAGGGGAACAATGACCTCTTTTTTCCTGGATGCGAACGCTTTTATGATGAGGTGTGCCACGTAGAAAGACTTCCTGACTACTGTGGCGATGTGACTATCAAAGGAGAGACTACTGTCCACCTGGGTCCCAAGGTCTCTTATAAGTTCATAGGTTCATAGGTAGGTGCCTGAGGGCATTTATAAGCCTAGCCACAGTGTGTCGGCTTTCGCCACCCCATTGATTAATTAACTGAGCCTCTGTCAAGCAGAGCCAATGAAGTGATCCCAGGGGTGTACTTTCTGTTACCCATCCACTCGTCAAGGCTTCTCTTGAAGAGTGTTAGTGAGGGGCTCTTTAAGAATTTTGTTCCAAAGCATGGGGAGTCTCTGTGACAGGAATCTATCCCTCCAGCATGTTCTATTTATTGTTATGGCACTTATCACGCATTTGGTGTTAAGTAGATTGCTGCCTATGTGGTAGTTCATGGGTACAGAGTTTTTACCAAAGGGGATGACACTGCACTTTTTCACACTGCGCTTGAGGCCATGGCTCTGACACCAGGCATCTGTCTCAGTGAGGCCCTTCTGTAGGATGTCCACATCATTTGTGGACTTGATTATGGCTCCTAGTTTGCAGTCATTTATGAACTTCATCAGCCAGAGGCCTTCTGTGTTAGCCTGTACTTCAGAGAAGTAGATACCAAACAGGAGTGGTCCCAGGATGGAACCCTGTGGCACTCCACTTGTCACTGCCTTGAGGTCAGATTTGGAGTCTGCAACTTTTACAGTGTGGGTTCTGTCAGTGAGCCAGTTGGCAACCCATCTTGTGACGTAGGGATTTATACCTAGTTTAGTGAGTTTAGCTATAATTCCAGAATGGGGGATGGTGTCGAAAGCCTTGGCGAGGTCAAGATAGGCTGTGTGAACCACCTTACCCTCATCCACGGCTTTGGTGACTGCCTCAAAGAAGTCGATCACATTCAGGAGGCATGATCTGCCTTTCACAAACTCGAACTGGGTGGGATCCAGAGTTTGGAGGTTATCAATGTCTTTGTTTATAAGTTCCATGATGATACGTTCCATGGCCTTGCAGACCAGGCTCATCAGGCTAATAGGTCTATAGTTCCCAGGATCAATGCTGGCTCCCCCTTTGTGGAGTGGGATAACTGTTGCTGTGCACCATTCAGTGTGTACAAAGCCTGATGTGAGGTTATTATTTAGCATGGTGCTTAAGTGGGGAGCCAGTTCATTCTGAAGTTCATGTAAAACGCAGCCTGGGATGTTGTCCAGTCCCATAGATGCTGTGTTTTTGGCTTTAGAGAGTGCAGCTTTTACCTGCGTAGTTGTTATTACAAGGACTCTGCATTATTCCTGTATAGATATGGGCTCTTTAGGGGGTGAGAGGGGGGTAAAGTTAGCACTGAACCGATCTGCCAGGATGTTGGCAATATCAGTTGGTTCTGTAATTTTCGTGCCTTTGTGCTGTAACTCAGAGCAGATCTGGGTGTTGCCATCTAGATTCTTGACATAGCTATAGAATGCTTTGTGGCTGCCCTTGGATTTAGTGGTGATTTTGTTTTCGTAGCTAGCTTTGGAGGATCTTATAAGGGATCTCAGCTTCTTACTGAGGCTGACCAGGGAGCTCCTCCACTCATGGGATTTTACTCTCATTTGCAACAGTTTCTTCCTTCTGTTGTACAGTTTGTATATGGCAGGGGACCACCAGATTTGCTTCCTTTTTTTGGAGGATAGCGTCTTGGTTCTGTTTGGGATAGCACAATCCATACACTCATGTAAGTGCTTATAGAGTGCATTTGTGTAGGATTCAGCAGTTGTAACTGTATTGTCCATCTGCATGGGTGTCATGAAGTTCACCACTTCTGTCTTAAGAAGCACGAAGTTGGCTGTGGAGAAATGTTTTACTGTGGTTTCCTTAATGGGGGGTGGGGGCGGGATGTGAATATCAAGGGTGGTAAGCTTATGGTGGGATAGGACCAACGAGGATTTGACTTCAGGTGTGGAACACCAGTCACTCATGTTGGTAATGACTAGGTCTAGGATATTGTTGCCCCTGGTGGGGGTGTGGATAAGTTGATCTAGAGCATTGGAGTTTATGAATTCCAGAAAGCGTTGAGCTTTGTAGTTGGTATGGAGTAGTTTTCCCAGTTAATGGTGGGGTAGTTGAAGTCGCCCATTATTAGGGTGTTTGGTTGAACCCTAATATTTTCCAGTACATCAAGAAAAGAGGAGTGGGAATCCTGGGACATGGTGGGGGATCCTTAGCACGCTACAATTTGGATTGCAGTTTTGCCCAGAATTAGTTGCACTTGGATAACCTCAGATGCATTATGCTGAGCAACTAGCCTGGAGGTGTGGATATCCTTAATGGATATGGACACACATCCGCTTTGGTGTTTCGGTCCAGGTTACATGCCGAAACGTGTGGTATGAGTTATAGCCTGGTAGTGCAGGGGTGCTCTCTGGTGCCTTGAACCAGGTCACAGTCACTGCACAGATATTGATGTTCTCCATTTTAAGGAGTGGCTCCAGTGAGTGCATTTTGAGATTTAGACTTCTAGCATTGAGTAGCATTATGTAACAGCAATAAATTTTAATGTACAATTGTAATATTATTTTCATAATTTAGAAATCTTTTAACAAATACTTCTTCTTGTAACCCAGTATGTGGTTTATAGAGTTACATATACAGATTATTTTAATAAATATATGTCACATTTGCATATATTATGAAAATCTATTAAAAGATTACTCATCTCCATATTTTTAAAAAGACGCATGTATGATTATAAACATGCTCACAACTTCCTTTGCATTTCATAGTAGCATTACATGTAACATTTTTAGGTAAACATACATTTCTCAAAGATATCTAATTATACAAACTTATTAAACTTTTTTATATTTAATATGATGCAATGAAATAATGAACATCAAAAAACAAATGCTTTTTTTACTTACTGTAGAACTCTGGCCTTCTCACTGCTGACTGGTCTACCCACTTGGCCAGCTGGTCAGCCCCACGCTTCTGCAAATCATCCAGCCAGCGATGATACTTCTGGCCGGAATGGGTTATACCTGTCAGGTTTGACAGTTGGTCACCCAACTCCTGCCAGATATCTATTTTTTCCATTTAGTATGGTGAGTGCTCACCTTGATCTTTTCCAGGAAGAATCGTTAAGAAGGTAGAGCATAATGACTGTTTCCTTGTCAGACCAGTGTAAAAACAGCAAAAAGGAACAAGTAAAGGTCCATAAAATGTTCAGTTATGGCAGGAACTCCAAGGCATGAAATGAACTGTAGAAAACTCTACTTTATTCACAAAAGAGATACAAATGAAAACAGGTTTTAGCGCTTTCATCTCAGAGTGAGACTTCATCAGAAACAATGAACAAAACCAAAGTGACATTTATATATCAAGTACAATTAAGTAATCAGTGATGTCATCCTGCCGTTCACTAATTAAAACTTTTAAAAATATATATATATAAGCCTGGTTCCAAAATGCAGTGAAAAACTAACATGTTTTAAATACATGTTAAAAATCAAATCAGCTTGGAGCAAGGCCTTCTGCTTTTAAAGGTGATGCCATCATTCAAAGTGCTAGGTCAACAATGAGAAAAGTATAGTCAGGGATGTATTAATCAAGATTAGAACCACCACTTGTGGAGTGTGACATCACCCTAACCAAACACTGCTTACTAGCAGGGGCATTACAACAGCTATTGATATTATTGGTAAGTTTGGTTTAACTAAAACTGCTTTGTCATATTTTTTTTTCTTAAAGGAAACCAGTTACCCTTCCCTTCTATGCTTAATTAAAATAGAAATGTATGATTAATAATTGCTAATGCTCATTGGTAAAAATTTTTTTGTACCAAAATACCAGTGTGTCTCATGTAGTACAGCAGAATTTTTCTTTTAAGTTTTCTTTTTTGGTGGAGGGATAAGTGTCACTTTGTGTGTTATTTTTAAGTGTAAAGAAATTATAATTTGTTTGAGCTGCTGGGGTAAGACACATGATGTTGGATGGGCAAGGAATACACTTCAGATTGCTGTGAACTTGACTCTATTTTGTGTTTTTAACTACATTCTGATTTTGGTTAGTATAAGGCCATTCGTGCATTCCCTCAGCAAGCTTGGGACACCTAAGGAGCACTGCAAACTGCAGAGCTGCCCACAGCACATCCATGTCAGTCTATTGAATGTTCATGTTACTTTGGTCACACATTCATGATTATTGAAAAAATAAAATTTGCCGAATCATCTTGGGACATGTTTGCATATTATTACGATTCATAGAGATGAATGTAAATTAGCCTAATTTCCATATAACACATGTAAATGGCCCTGAATTTTTGCCAATACATTGAGCATCACCATATTAATTCACCAATAGCCAAGATAGGAGGTAAATGCATTAGGATACCACAGACTTATAAAAGTAAGGAAATATATTTAAAAATATTATAATTTAATAAGAAAAATTCAGAATATGTTTCATTAATGAGTTAAAGGTCATAGGTTTATAGGTTCATAGGTAGGTACTAGGCTATCTGCCTGAAGGCATTTATAAGCCTAGCCAGAATGTGTTGGCTTTCGCCGTCCCCTTAGATTAGTTCCCTGTGCCTCCGTCCAGCAGAGCCACTGAAGTGATCCACGGGGTAAACTGTCTGTTTCCCGTCCACTCGTCAAGGTTTCTCTTGAAGAGTGTTAGCAAGGAGCTCTGCCTAATGTAGATTGGGATCTTGTTCCAAAGCATGGGAAGTCTCTGGGACAGGAATCTATCCCTCCAGCACGTCCTATTTATTGTTGTGGTGAGGTTTAGATCCCTAGAGCGTGTGGCTCGAGGGATAAGGTTTTCTTTAGATGGAGCATGTCCATCAATTCTGGGTTGGACATGGCCTTGTATGTCAGGCAGATATCACCTCTGAGTAGGCAGTATGCAACCGAGTACAGCTGGAGTTTCTTCAGTCGAGCTGCATAGGGTATCTGTTTGAGGCCAGTGATACTCTTGGTGAGGTAATTCTGTGGTCTTTGGTGTCTTGTAAGGTACATCTCAAATGGGGCATTGTACTCTATGATGGGTCTGATGAGTGATGAGTAGAGGGGCACAATGACCTATTTTGATGTGGATGCGAACCCTTTTGTGATTAGGTAAATTTACATATATGATGTGAATGTTATGATAGCAATGACTGATTGCTGATTGCTGGATTTGTGTAATTGGAAGTTGGATTTCATGACAGCAGTAGTGGAAATGATTAATGATGACAGAAAATGATCATTACTGTGGTATATTTTATGGATTGTGCATATATGAGTATAAATGTAGTCATTTACTACTGAAGTTCTGCAGTGCTAAGGATATGAACAGGAATATATGATGAACTGGAGATTTTTAGACTGACAGTGATGTGCCAAAAATGGCAGCATTATGAGTACATGACTTTGACAGAGGGTACGGCAAGGGTGTTTTTTTTTGACAAAAGTGATTCCATTCATGGCCTGAATGAACTTTAAGTAAATTATTGCAATTGTACTTGGCTATATTGAGATTTCTGTATGTAATTATATGGTTTGTGTTAAGTAACATTTTATGTAATGTGGATGCCAGGAAGATTTGACCAGTGTTTTGTACTTTAAAAGCTGATTGCACACAAACATTATTGTCACACTTTCTGACTGTCTCCTTTTTTTTTGCACATGTTGTAATGATGGAAAATAGGGGATCAAAGTAGAAGAAGGATAACTTCAGCCACGAGGAAACTCATGTCCTCCTGTCAGCATGTAGGACATATGCAAATTTTGTTTTGGCAAAAGGGGTCCTAGACATGCTGAGAATCAAGTAGTTGTTGATATTAATGCAGTGGTTGTCAGAAATTGACCACTGGCACAGTGCAAGAAAAGGGCAAATGACATGGTAGCACATGCTAGAAGCAAGGGCAGGCAGAATGCAATTTCCCGTGCCACTACTGAGGCGGGTAGCTCTGAATCGTATTCCGTTAACACCAGTTGGGGAATGCCTTCTATCCATCCAGATGGAAGATGGCTGAACAGGAATAATTAGAGGTGGTGTGGTCACTGCTCCATCTTATCAATGTCTGCAGCAACAGCAACACTTATCTGTTCATGAAGGTTGGCTTAAAATCAGTAACATATATTTATAAGTAGAACTAAAATATGACAAGGAATAATCTTATTAAACTTGTCACAATTAATTAGCATTAGGTGAACCTTGCACATTAGCACAGCATGGAAATGAAGGCAGTGTGCATGGTAAGTGTCCCACTCACTTCCTTGTAAGATACATTACTGTATTCTATTTATTATTATTAATGTGTTCAGAAACAAATAGTTCAACAATACTAATACATTTGGATGATAGCAGCAGAATGGGTGTTGCTGCTGCTACTGCTGATGATAATATAGTTATACTTATAAGACAGCCTGAGGAAAATGGCAAGTAGTCCCCAAGTTTAATAGCAGGGTCTCTCACCCTACAACATGTTAGTATCTCTGCAGAAAATCAAACACAAGCTGGCATGCCACTCATACTTGTACAGGATGAACCTCTACACAAGTATCTCCAAAGCCAGAGGAACACTTTGAGGATGATGGCAGACATTCAGAGGTAACAGTGTCCACAGTGACACCTTTACAAAGGGGCATCAGGTGAATACATTTCTTACAGCTACCCCAGGAACACATAAAGCATTGGCTGCCCAACAGGAAATGTGCCATGACATTGTTAGAGCTCGGACCAGTGCCACAGAGTCAGCTGGAAATGGTCAGAGTTATCCTAGGTATGCATGATGAATTTCAGCACTACTTAAAATGGCTCATATTAGGGATAATACCACTATCACACTGATGTGTACTCATTTGTTACCATGATCACGATGATGTGTACTCATTTGTTATCATGATCACACTGATGTGTACTCATTTGTTAGCTAGGGAGCTTATGTGGCAACTGGGGTTAAATGCGTATGTGTTCCCAGGGCTTAATGAGGCTAGTTCCATATCACCTTTTCTTAAGTTAAAAAGTTTGAAATGTTAACTTAATTATTATGTATGTGAGATATTTCAAGTATTTAATTATTCATGAGTTATGTGATTTTAGCAGGTGTATTTAGGTGGATTGATTATATCTTTTAGTAGTTCTGATGAAGTCCCTATTGGGATGAAATCACTTAAGTACTGAAGTTTATTTAAATTTTAATAAATTGCAGTGGTGTTTACAGGTTGTCTTTCTGATTCTTGGTTTCAGTTGCAATCTCCTGTTTGTGGATGAGTGCTAAATGACCATCATGGTTGCTGCATGAAAAAGTCAAAGAACTCAACAGTGCAGGTCCACCATATATGTTCTACACAATGATAGATGAACAGTGCAGGTCCAGTTTACTACACAATGATAGCTGAACAGTGCAGGTCCACCTCATATGTTCTACTTGATAGATGATCAGTGCAGGTCCAGCACACATGTTCTACATAACAATAGATGAACAGTGCAGGTCCAACACACATTTACTACACAATGATAGCCGAACAGTGCAGGTCCACCACACATGTTCTACATAATGATAGATGAACAGTGCAGATCCAATGCACATTTAGTATACAATGATAGCTGAACAGTGTAGGTCCAACACACATGTACTACAGAATGATAGCTGAACAGTGCAGGTCCACCACACATGTTCTACATAATGATAGATGAACAGTGCAGATCCAATGCACATTTAGTATACAATGATAGCTGAACAGTGTAGGTCCAACACACATGTACTACAGAATGATAGCTGAACAGTGCAGGTCCACCACACATGTTCTACATAATGATAGATGAACAGTGCAGATCCAATGCACATTTAGTATACAATGATAGCTGAACAGTGTAGGTCCAACACACATGTACTACAGAATGATAGCTGAACAGTGCAGGTCCACCACACATGTTCTACATAATGATAGATGAACAGTGCAGATCCAATGCACATTTAGTATACAATGATAGCTGAACAGTGTAGGTCCAACACACATGTACTACAGAATGATAGCTGAACAGTGCAGGTCCACCACACATGTTCTACATAATGATAGATGAACAGTGCAGATCCAATGCACATTTAGTATACAATGATAGCTGAACAGTGTAGGTCCAACACACATGTACTACAGAATGATAACTGGACAGTGCACGTCCACCGCACATGTACTACACAATGATAGATGAACAGTGCAGGTCCACCACACATATTCTGCATAATAATAGATGAACAGTGCAGGTCCAACACACATTTACTACACAGTGGTAGATAAGCAGTGCAGGTCCACCACACATATTCTGCATAACAATAGCTGAAGAGTGCAGGTCTTGTCATTGGCCAATAAACTCATCTGGAAGTAAATTCTAAATGCCCAATATTGTGCAGTATGTTATATTTTCGTGAAAGGTTTGCCTAAAAGGGGCAATTCGCTATGCCCTGCACTTGATGTTAGGCAGTGTTATCCACATACCAGGAAACCCTATTATGTGGATCTAGAATGGTAGTTCCCCTTAGGTTACATGCCAGCATGATACATACCACACATAAAAGACGCTTTCAGACTGCAAAAATTAAGTCTCTGATTCATACCTTTGTGTGGTGTCTTGAAACTAATAAACAGACTGATGATTTAGTACAACATTTTAATGAATGCCAAATAGTTCAAAATATACAATCAGAAGCATAAATACTATTTTGGAAATGGTCATCAGTACCATTGGTGTGTGACAGGGCCTTACCTCTCCTTAATACTATCACCTATAAACTTCTTAATTATGGATAATGTCTCCCCTGCTCAGTAAATTATGTAGCAGAACTTCCAACTATTCCTTTAGGAAATCTAACTTACCCCATCTTTCCAGGCCTTCCTTTACTCGTGCTACATGTGAAAGGTCCTTCTCTAAACTTGTTCCAGCTTGTTGGAACTCTCTACCAGAACCAAACAAACTGAAAATATTACTCCTTTCAAGAAGTATCTTCATTCTCACTAGTTAAAATAAAACAAATTCAAGCGCTTCAGGGATACTAGCTAGAACACTATTTTGCCCCCACCATACTTCTTTCAGTTATTCATTGCACTATAATTAGACATTATAATTGTTTCATCTTATATTGCAAGGCACTGTACTATATAGCATAACACCTTGCTCCAGCATACCATTTTTAAACACCCTTGATATATTTCAAAATTGCACTCATATGAATTTCATTTCTCATAATATCATAAACTTAAATACTTTAACCTTTTATTAACAGATACTCTTCCTACCCTTTCACTGCATTTAACTTTTGTTTAAATCCTTCTCTGCACCCAAATACTGTTTAACATTTTTGGTGTACACTTACTTATTATACCTGTTAACATTTCTATTTTTATTTAACATTTATTTACCAGGAAAGTCTGACTTGGAACAAAGCCACTTTTTAGCAGAAGCCTGGCGAAAAACACTCTAGATGCATGTCTTTGTAACGTGAGAGGAAACTGGACTACCTGAAGAAAGTTCACACAATGCAGGGAGGACATGCAGACTCCACACAGAAGGCACTCCAGCTGAGAATTGAACCAGATAACATCTTGCTGTGAGGCGACAACGCTGCCACTGCACCACTGTGCCATCTGAATTTTTGTCTAATTGTCTAATTTGTAACCCACTTGCATCTTTTTGCCAAGTGTTTTATTTATATTATTTTACTCTGCTTTCATATTTTTGTAATGTGTTTGCATCCTGTTTGTAATCTGTTTTATTTGTATTTGGATTGTTGTATTTGATTGTACTTTGTTACTTCCTGCATGGCCCAGGTTGCGGTAGAAAAGGGTACATGGACTAGTTCACTTACCTGTTTAACAAACTTCATACAAATAATTTTATGTGGGGCCACTGATAAATCAGTCTACATCAACTTACCAAATAGTAAAATGTACTGTGTGCTTCTACAGTGGATGATCTTACCTTCATTCAGTAGACCATCTCATTATATTATGGTAATTTACATGTTATTCTAAATGTTTTACAATGGTTTGCACCCCCACCCCAATGGCATTTCAAAAACGTTTGCCTGTAACAATGAACTGCAGTTTACTTTGACAGAGTTTAAAAAGTTCTGCAAAGCTAAATCATTGTGGAATTTCACTTCTGTCCTTCATCATCCAGCTATAGCTGTGTTATAAGGGTTAATTCCAGTGTGTAAAAAAAGCATTCAAAGCATAAACCATTATAGTTCAAAATACATACAGGGCCGGCCTTAGCTGAAATGGCACCCTAGGCGAAGTACTGCTCTGGTGCCCCTTAAGCCCCACCCACACCATATTCAAGCCACACCCCTATTTGCACTACACCCACATATTGGCCACTCCCACACAACCCACACCAGTTCTTTCAATGTTTAAATGCATGAAAAAAACAGTCATACTGTGACACCTTAAGACTGCAATTGAAGGCTGA
Source organism: Protopterus annectens (assembly GCF_019279795.1). Lineage (NCBI taxonomy): Eukaryota > Metazoa > Chordata > Ceratodontiformes > Protopteridae > Protopterus > Protopterus annectens. Next base: position 545,778,704 of record NC_056727.1, read on the forward strand.
ATGCTCCTTAATAAACCTGCTTGATCTGTTGCTAGTGTAGAGTTTCTCTACAGTCATGAAAGACTGTATTTACTTTTTTGCAAGGTGCATTTAAAAATAATATATCATAACTGCTTGCAATACAGACTTCCATAATATTGACAGTGAATGCACCCAAAAAAACACCAACATAAATCTCAATGCCTCTCTATCTCTAGCTATATGTCAAAGACATGCATCTGCAGCATTTCTCCCCAGGCAACTGAAAGTTGGTCTCATTCTAAGTCGGACCATGTGTAAACAAAGGTTTAAAAACAAAAATCACCTCTAGATACACCTCTGGTGCCCAAGCAGTGTAGGAAACACTGAAAAGGATTAACCATTGACGAAAGGAAATGGGGATGAAGTGAAAGCAAACTGCAGTACCTATACATCCATCCATATGATGGACTGCTTTGTATTCTGTGTTACAGCATGTGAAAATTCAGTAATTCCATACTCTGGAATCAAAATCATAGCATACAGAAATTAAAACACACTTTTCATTAAGTCTCACTTCATTTAGCAAGTACAAGTACCAATTTCAAGTGTGATACAAGACTGTATGGCTAACTCAATCAAACGCTACTAAAAGATCCATCCAACTGCACGTATCTTTTGCAGACCAGCAAAGCATTTCTAACACTGAGAATAAAAGTTACCAACTACTTTGGCAGTGACTTGAGGTATCAGGTAAAAGGCATAAGGTTTGTATTAAAGCACATAAAACTAAATCAAACATTGCAGTGTCCTTAGTTTGGTCATACATTCAGCATATAATTACCGACGATTAAAACAGACCTGAAACGTGAGCAGGAAGACTGGGGTCAACATGCATTTTAATTCCAAATTGTAGATTTTGCCTAGAACTGTTATATTATGCACTTATATGTATAATGGAAAAAAACCCAGATACACATCAGTTTAACATTTTCAGTTACTAGTCAAAAAAATAAAGTAGTAACAAAATAGTACGTGCTACACGAAAAGTGGAAACTTTTTAAACAGTCTGCTTTAGAGCAAAATTCACTGTTTTAAATACTGCCGCTTGAAATTCTTCTACAGTCTTTTCTGCCTCAAAAATAGAACTACCATACCTGATAAATATTTGGACCACACTTTTTGCATACACATTCTACATAACAAATATATAAATGATATACCAGTGACAGCAGAATCCAAGCTAAGTCTCATGTAACCCGTTAACTCATGACTGTACTAGCTAAACTTATTTTCCACAGCACGTAACAGAAATGAATCACTATATTACAAGATTCCTCCTCTAGAAAACTGTAAGGAAGAGGAAGGAAGTGTACTCATACTTCTAGCGATCTCTTTTTTTCATAACACTGTTATGCCCCCTAGAAAATATATCACTCTGGCCCACTTATTTCACATGCAGTAGGTTCTCCACCCCAGCTCAACAGTCCAAAAAATTCACTCTCTCCACTAAACCTCAACTTCCCTGTCACAGACCAGTCAAAAGTGTGATCTTGGCCACTTAGCCTTTATACTACTTGCTATACAACCATAATGCACATCCAAGTTAAAAATATAAATGCTAACATTTAAAACATTTTTAAAAAGCATCTGTGTGAAATGTTAAAACTTCTATCGGCCTCATGCTTAAAACAGTGGTTTAACAATAAATCGAATGTGAATGAATAATTATTAAACGCTACAGAACAAACTACTGGTGTGATCCATTAACTGATGCACTGCATTCCCTAAACATCTGGGCAGGAAACAAGTTGCCAGCCAGGAATGCTACACACAGTTTCTTCACAATTAACTCTTCTCAGCACTGAAGAAAAAGCTGTAAATAAATTGCTATAAAAAAATTTCCCTTTCATAACAAATATTCTTCTCCTGGTCAGTCATTTGGTTACAAGTAAATAACCTGCACACGGATGTCCCCCCCTCACCAGGCTGGATAAGGACAAGGTTACAGTTAGCTGCTTATCAGATGCCAGGATCAGTCAAGTCACTCAAGCAGTTACCACAAGTACCAGTATAACTCCGACATAGTCCATGTGGGTGTGCATGACCTGAGACATAATACCTCACTAAACTATATGCATACAGATATGCCTGAGCTCTTAGATTGTGTGTCTCAGGCAGGTATGAGCCTATCTTTGAGCTGCATTTTGCCATCACCAAAGAGGATGCCACAATACCAACAGAAAATGATTGATTTTAACAACTGGCTTAACTTCTGGTGTCAGTGCAAGGGGATCCAATATCTGTCAGCCTGGGAGGACATGGTTGACGGACCACACTGCTTTGCCACAGATGGTCTTGCACCTGTTTCCTCTATGACTCTCTCAAGCTACTCCAAGTCCAATTAACAATAGGCAAAATCCCCTACCACATCTTCACTAACTACAGGTCCCCCACAATGAACAAGGAAAAGGATTCTGCATACCTAGACTACTGGCGTCACTTACCATGTAGCCCAACACCATACTCACTGGCAATTTTAATTATCCTACCATCAACTGGGGAAAATACATGACCACAAATCTGCTTTCTCCATGGTTCTTGGACCATGCCAGTGCAAATGCCCTGGAACAGCTAGTCAGCACACCAAAGAGGGGCTCAAATATTCTATACATAATGCTCACAAACATGGGGGAGCATGTATTATATAGGTATTATAGACAAACTCAATCAATTGGGAATAAACTCTTATTTCACTGATGGGGAGCCAAATGGCTCACCAACAGGACACATACTGTCAAAGTGGGTGAATTCACATCTAGCAAAAGTGTCGTACCACAGGGTTCCATGCTGGGACTTTTAATGTTCAGAATTTATTTCTCAGAAGTCTAGGCAAACATGGATGGCCTGTATCTGACCAAGTTCACCGATGACTGCAAATTGGGTGCAATCACGGAGTCCCCCAGTGGTACTACAAAAAGGATTAACACAGACTAATGATTGTTGCCAAAGTCATGGACTGAAGCTAAATGCAAAAAAATGTGTAATTATTCCCTTTGGGAAAGCCAACATCCCTGCTATTTACAATACAGACAGCACCCCCCCCCCCCCCCCACAGGATGAACTGTAGCAGAGGACCCTATCTTTCTCATGCATGAATTCCACTTGCCTTTATGTTGTGTATGCTGCAATCTAATCAGTATTTTCCCTAGAGTACAAAATGAGGCACCATTCCTGTGTTGCCTAATTTCCTTACCAATCTTTTATACGGAACTAAATCAAATAGCTTATTAATGTCTTAGTATCTTAGTAGGCAATATCCACAAACTTCTGTCTGGTCTTCTGTCTTGGTCACATAGAACTTTGTAGCACTGCTTGACATGGACATCTCCAATAATTTCTGCTGTCCTGGGCTACCTGGTATCCCAATGAGCTCAAAATATGACAGCCTTTTCCACCAGATGTGAATTAATGCATTTTTTTTACTAAATTAAGATTAGCATGTTGGTGCTTTATTGTTTATGTTAAGCTGTCACCCCTACATGTTAAATATTTCCTTATTTAATGTTCATTTGCCCTTCCCCTTTCACTGTGATTAGTTCAGAAGGGTAGTTTAGTGGTGTGACTTGTTTCTCCATCAGCCCTAAGAATTCTAAATAAATGTTGTCATATCTTATTATATTCCCAGCTTTAATGTGGTAATTCTTTCAGGACCCGTTCTTTTATGAAAGCACTGGAATTCTGCATGCATGGTGTAAAAGGGATGAATCAACAACACCCCTCCATATCAGTTGCTTCACTTTCTCTCTTTCTCATTTTCCCTGCATTTGTTTTTTTTTTTGTAGTGAATATGCATTTATGTTTACTTAACTGAAGACACACACGATACTTATGTGCACAGTCAGAATTCAAATTAACTGTATTTAATTTTTCATTCTGTGCAAGAGAAGCTGCCTTGTATTAATTCTCTAACAACATCTTTATATCTGACATTTTATTAGTAGGTGTACTTTTTTAAGAAGAAAGGATGCGAGTCATGACTGACCTCTAGAGCATTTAGCACCAGCCAACATATTCCTGGAAGAGTCGTGCATTGCTGTTCATGGCAATCATTGCTTAAGTTATTTTAAGTCATCAGAGACAATGACATAGCACAGTTGAACACAGTATCTTGAATGAAGCTAAATAAACTAATCATCAGGTTTCAGTGGGAATACCAAAGTACCTAAAACGAAAGCATCACTGATTGGATGCCAATAGCAGCCAATCATACATACATCACGCGGGGGGGGGAGAACAATGTAGGGAGGGGGGCGTTCTATTGTTGTGCGCTCGTGTCGTCAGACGTGTGGGGGGGCCGCAATGCTACTATGTAGAAACGGGCATCGGGCGCAATGTTAAAAAGTGAAGAAAGTTTCACTTTTTAACTTTGTTTTTTTATTTTGCACCCCTTATGAGGCCAGCCTGTACGGCACCCTAGGCGGTTGCCTAGTTCGCCTATGCCTAAGGCCGGCCGTGAATACATACATTTCTCTTAGCATCTTAACATACATTGCACATAACCAGTATTTTATCTTCATGGAGAGGAATTTGAAATCAAAAATAGATGCACTGAAATCTGAGGTGATCACTGCCTAACATGCAAAGCTATGTCAAACCCAGAGCTGTTGGACATGCTCCACTTAAAGAAATCCTAATCCCTCTGAGCTACACGCTCTGGGGACCTAAACCTTGTCAGCACAATAAACAGAACAAGCTGGAGGGATAGATTCCTGTCCCAGAGACTTCCCATACTCTGGAACAAACTACCTATCTATATCAAACAAAGTTCCTCATCAGCACTCTTCAAGAAAAATCTTGATGACTGGATGGGAAATAAGAAATTCACCCTGGGGATCACCTCTGTGGCTCTGCTCGACAGGGGCACAGGAAGATAATTATTGGGTGGCAAAAGCCAGGGGACCTTTTTGGCTAGGCTTATATAGGCCCTAGGGCCAATAGCCTAGTACCTACCTATGAACCTATGAACCTATGATGTTAAAGTACAATGCATACAGTTTGAGTATACAGTTGACCAATCCCGCAGAAGATTTTCTTAGGACAACACGTTCTATCACATAATTACAGTCCTGACAAATGGAAATCAAAACATGTAGTCTCAAGATCAGGACCCTGAAGCATACTGTTGGCAGTGAAATGCCAAAATTCATGTTTATCTGACAGGAAATGTAGCACCCAATACAAGATGAATGAGTTTTGATGGAGAGAGAGAGAGAGAGAGAGAGAGAGAGAGAGAGATAGAGATAATCTTGCCCAAACTCAAATATGGGTGAATGGCAAAACTCTGCTCAAACATGGACGAATGATCAGATACAAACACAACCATGGATGGATGACCAGAGCCAAAGCCCTAGAAGAATGCATAACCACAGTTATGCCTTAGAAAGATGAATGACCATGAAGTTAGTAACCTAGCCTTTGAACAACATGTGCCCAAGGTGGTAAGAAAATCCTTCTGTGTTGCTGAACTTATAAGTGAGAGCATGGCATCTAGGTCCAGAGAGGTCATTGTACCACTGTACTCTGTCCTCATCAAACCCATCATATAGTGTAGTGCTCTTTTCAGTATGTACGTGACCAAACACATGGAGCAAATGGAATTTCCATAAAGGTTCCTTACAAAACAAATACAGAGAGTAAACACAATGTCTATGAAAGCCCAGAATTAATCAAAGAAATAAACTGCCCCGATGGCATTCCAAATTAAAGACGATACACACAAAAGGGAAAAATTATGGCAAAAATCAGTAAGGGTAATTCCCATAAAGATAAAAACCCTCTCATCAAATTAAATAAGCAACTAAGAGGGCTAATTAGATCAAACAAAGAAAACTTTGAGGTTAAGATAGTCTCCCAAGTTTATGGTAACAAAAATGCCTTTGTCAGCTATGACAGAAACTTCAAGGGCAGTACAAAGCAATGTGCTGAACTGGTGGTTAATGGTGGCACACTCACTGAGCCTGGTGATGTAATGAACTTGTTAGCGGATGAACTCAGTTCCAGTGTAAGAAGTCGCTTTGCGATTACTGGGAAATTGTCCTTTTCCCAATGTACAGCGATCTCGGAGTTGGTATATTTAGTTAGAGGGGGTGTGGGGGGGGCACAGCCCCCACATCAGGGGGTGTGGGGGGCAAAGCCCCCACATCATGTTTGTGTAGGTTTTTAAGTGTTTGAATGATGTGAGTGTATAGGAGTTTGTATGCATTGGTTGTATGTGTATGCGTTGTATGTTAGTATAGGGAAGGTGTGGGATGAACAAGATCTTTCGATTTTTTATTTTTCAGGGTTTTTAGGTTTTGATTACATGAATGATCGATCAAAGTGTGTTGAGTATGCTGTACTCAACATTTTGATCATTCATTCATCTAATATAGACCCTTTCAGCATGTATGTGACCAGACAAATGCAGCAACTGGAATTTCCACAAAGGTTCCTTACAAAACAAATACAGAGAGTAAACACAATGTCTTACAATGATCACCTCAAAGCCCTGTCTCTTTACTCGGTAACATACTAAATTCTGAGAGGTAGTCTTTGCCTGGCATACAAGCCATCCCTCAACCCTGTTTTGATTAATCTTTTGCACAGCCGCAAAACAAACAGCATCAGAACTGCTATATCAAAAGACCTATGTTTTGCTTGCAAAGTAAATAGGACATTTTGAAGAGACAAGTAAATTTCTCAAAGAAATCCCATTCTCTGGAACAGGCTCCCCATCCATGTGAATCAGAATTCCACCAAACTCTATTTAAGCAAAACGTGGACCAATGGATGGGTAATCTCTGAAGAACAGAGGCAATCAGTAAGTCACCTCCTATATAAATCAAATTTGTTGTTCACATTTGGGTTGCATGGCCAGGCTTATAAGGGCCCTAATGGTCGTCAGCCTTAGTATGCACCTATGAACCTATGAAATCCAACTAGGAGTGGCAATATTTTTGAGGTCATACTAACATATCATAATCTTTCTCCTCCTCATCTATGGTTATAATCTCTATGATTAACAGAGATTGAGATATCACCATAATTAACCTAAGTTCAAAAGCAAATTCATCTGCAAATAAAGTACTTTTCCTACATTTTACCAATGGAAACTATGACACAGTAAATGGCATACTTATCAGAGCAAACTGGGATATTGTCCACAATGACTCCTACAATGAGAATCCTGTCAATGAGTTCTATAATGTTGCTAACTTCTGCATTCATGAATGCATATTTAAAACATATGTAAAACAAAAATATGCAGTTGAATTCAACAAAAGCATTCAATGGAATCACAAATAAAATATGCAGCAGAAAAAAGGCTTTTAGAAATTACCATAGTCATAAAATGTCCATTACAATCAAGAAGTGAGATGGTAGCCACCCAAAACTTGAGCACAGTTAATTTATACTGTGGACTGTCAGGTCAGAAAGGGAACCATTGCAGACTTCTTAGGTTATTCTCTGTTGTTGGTTATTAATTGGTTACGTCCACTGTAGACATGTGCCCCATTTTCTGAGGTGGCCCTGCAGCACTATGTGGCTAAATGACTTACACTGATGGAGGTTGTAACAAAATTAAGGGAATGCAGTGCAGGATGTTAGAGAAAAAGCACATCAGCAGCTCATCGCCTTAACTATCCTAACAGGTATTGAGAATGTAATATAATTTCACAAGAGGAAAGGCAGGAGGGAGCCACATGAGTATGTAATATTACAAGGGGTGGGAGCCAGAGGGTGTGCTAATCTAAACAAAAACTCTGGTAAATCATATTACAGAATGGGAGGTAAGATAGGAACGAAGTTTGAATTGAGAACTATTGTGTTAAACTGTACATTAGACTTTCTTTGTTTATTTACTTGTTTGTTTACCTTGGAAAAATGGACTGCACCAAGAAGTCATTTTCATTTTCCACCAGTTTCATACCTCTCATCCTCTTGGCACAAGAAATGTGTTGTTCTTCTTCTTTCAGCTTTTCCCGGTTAGGGGTCACCACAGCGGAACTCCGGTCCGCTAATGATTGGCAGTAGATTTTTACGGTGCCAGCTCGACGCCTAACCTTCAATGAAGGCACGCTCATTCTAGGCATGTCTTTTGAACACCACTCGACCACGGTGAGGACATGCAGACTCCACACAGAAGGCGCTCCAGCCAAGAATCAAATGGGAGAACCTCTTGCTGTGAGGCAACAACGCTACCTCTGCACCACTGCGACTTCTGGCACAAGAAATGTGTACATAACCAAAATAATGTGGGGACAAAAGCCCAAAAATATGGACAGATTTTAAATATTGCTCTTATAAACTTATAATGTTACTAGAATAGCAGTGTTTGAATTAGCATGCATTTTTCTGAGGGATATGAAGTCTGAAACTCCGATGTCTTCCATTATTTAGTGAATTAATTTATTTATAGTCTGTTTGTTCATTTATTTAGCCAGCCAGTCTTCTTACCTACCATATTTGTGAAGTCAAAAAATGAAAAGAAAAACCTGTGCTACTCTGGATATTTCTGGTAATTGCTTCACATTGGCTATAAACCGATTATTCTCTCACTCACTCACTCACTCACTCACTCACTCACTCACTCACTCACTCACTCACTCACTCACACACACACACACACACACACACACACACACACACACACACACACACACACACACACACACACACACACACACACACACATACACATTACACTAGTAACACCTATTCCCTGACCTTCCCAAACAACATTACTACTATCATACAAACATTCCTGTTTCTTTTTACCTAATTCCCAACTTCCATTGCATCTTTTAGCACCATTCCCAACTACGTTTCTCTCTCCCATACTGCTTTGCAGTATATATATTTATAGTCACACCCCTCCCTAACAGCACCTATATATTCTACGTTGCAGCTTCTACTTTTCTCAAATAAGCCCTCATGTCTTCATATTTTACCTACATTCTTATACTATAGTCTTAACCCCCCCCGCCCCATTCCTTATATTCCAGAGAAGGTACTGGGACAACCTAATTCTCTTCCTTCATAGAAAATACTTCTTTCCTACCTACCTACCCTCTATCAGTTTTCAGACTCCACTAAATATCCTTCTACCCTGCAATAGCTTCTCTTCTTCTTCTTGATCCCTACTACCTATCAACTGTAACATAGAAATCTGTTTACTTAATCATGGTACTAGGCAGTTTATCCTGTATTCTTCTCATGTTAATGGGCCATGTCTCATCCTCCTATGACTCTATAATAGCTCTCAACATTTCTCCAGCTCTGACCAACATCATATTTATACTTCCTCCCCACATTCTTAACACATCGCACCAAACCTATTTAATGACACCCCTCACCTTTACTCCAAATATAGACTGATTAACTTTATTTCAGCTGAAACCAAAACAAAGTTAAGTGGAAAAATACTCTCCAAAAAACAAGAATCAATAATTCCCTGATATAATAAAATACTTCAAGGAGGAGACATTCACCTTACTCCTGGCCCCACCTATCATGATAAATATCGAGACAGTTCTCTTCCACACACTAATCCAGCCCTGTAATAGTCAGCTCCCAACCCCAGTAATCTAACCTTTGCTGCCATAAATGTTAGAAGCATAAGAAATAACATTTCTGAATTATATGCCTGCATCACCCAACATAAGCCTGATATACTGGCTGTAACTGAAACATGGTTTAAACCTAGCATAAACAACTCTGAAATTATACCTCCTAACTATATCATCCATAATGACAGTATAAAGAGGAAAGGTGGTGGTATAACTTTAATATTTCCCAATAACAACCACATTTCCCCATGCAACAAACCAATACTAACATTCAGTTCGGCAGAGCTTCTTATTACTTTTCTGAAATTAAACAGTTATAAACAAATATGTATTACTGTTCTTTACATCTGTCCTGATGACAGTACTGCTATACTGGAATATATCCTACATTGGATATCCATAACAATTCCACAGGAAATACTACTACTAGGTGATGTGAATGTCAGTTGGTTGGAAATAAACTCCTAACTCCCCCTCACCCCCCTAAAGGGCCCATATCTATACAGGAAGAATGCAGAGTCCATGTAATCACAACTCCACAAGTAAAAGCTGCACTCTCCAAAGTCAAAAACACAGCATTCATGGGACCGGACAACATCCCAGTCTGCATTTTACACGAACTTCAGAAAGAACTGGCTCCCCACTTAAGCACCATGTTCAATAATAGCCTCGCATCAGGCTTTGTGCCCACTGAATGGCACACAGCAACAGTTATCCTACTCCAGAAAGGGGGAGCCACCACTGATCCCAGGAACTATCGACCTATTAGCCTGATGAGCCTGGTCTGCAAGGCCATGGAACGTATCATCACGGAACTCATAAACAAAGACATTGGTAACCTCCAAACTCTGGATCCCACCCAGTTCGGGTTTGTGAAAGGCAAATCATGCCTCCTGAACCTGATCGACTTCTTTGAGGCAGTCATCAAAGCTGTAGATGAGGGTAAGGTGGTTCAGACTGCATATCTTGACCTCGCCAAGGCTTTCAACACCATCCCCCATTCTGGAATTATAGCTAAACTCACTAAACTAGGTATAAATCCCTACGTCGCAAGATGGGTTGCCAAATGGCTCACTGACAGAACCCACACTGTAAAAGTTGCAGATTCCAAATCTGATCTCAAAGCAGTGACAAGTGGAGTACCACAGGGTTCCGTCCTGGGACCTCTCCTGTTTGGTATCTACTTCTTTGAAGTACAGGCTAACACAGAAGGTCTCTGGCTAACGAAGTTCGCAGATGACTGCAAACTAAGAGCCATAGTCAAGTCCCCAAATGATGTGGACATCCTACAGAAGGGCTTCGCTGAGACAGATGCCTGGTGTCAGAGCCATGGCCTCAAGCTCAATGCCAAAAATTGCAGTGTCATCCCCTTTGGTAAAAATTCTGTACCCATGAACTACCACATAGGCAGCAATCTACTTAACACTGAATGTGTGATAAGAGACCTTGGGACCCAGGTGAACAGTAATCTCTCCTTTGATAGTCACATCACCATAGTAGTCAGGAAGTCCTTCTACGTGGCACACCTCATCATAAAAGGGTTCTCATCCAGGAAAAAAGAGGTCATTGTTCTAATGACACTCATTAGACCCATTATAGAGTACAACGCCCCTTTTGGAATGTACCTCACAATACATCTTCAGCAGCTGGAAAGGCCACAGAAGTACCTCACAAACAGGATTACTGGCCTCAGACAAATGCCGTACACTGACTGCCTCAAAAAAATCCAGCTTTACTCCGTAGCATATCGCCTACTCCGAGGTAATCTCTGCCTAACATATAAAGCTATGTCAAATCCAGAGCTGTTGGACATACTACACCTAAAGAAACCCCAATCCCTCCAAGCTACATGCTCTAGGGACCTAAACCTTGTCACCACAATAAACAGGACATGCTGGAGGGATAGATTCCAGTCCCAGAGACTTCCCATACTCTGGAACAGGCTACCCATCTATGTCAAGCAAAGTTCTTCATTAGTACGCTTCAAGAAAAATCTTGATGAGTGGATGGGAAATAGGAAATACACCCTGGGGATCATTTCTGTGTCTCTGCTCGACAGTGGCACAGGAAAATAACCTTCTTGGGTGGTGTAAGCCAGGGAACCTTGTTGACTAGGCTTACATAGGCCTCTTGGGCTGATAGCCTAGTACCTACCTATGAACCTATGAACTTCCCTACATCTAGTGTGGACTTGTATGGTTTCACACAACTAATTATTAGCCCCACACATTATAGCAAGACAGCAGATTCACTATTAGACTGGATCCTAATATGAGAATACCATCTCAGGTATGATGTCTGACTGTCTCAGTGATCATCTCATAATCTATACAACCAGACATCTCACACAACCACTTACACAGCATGTTTGTAACACAGCATGCATGCTTTTGGAGTTTAACCCAGAAATGTTCATTACTAACCAATCATTTATCCACTGGAACTTCCTAAAACTCTTCCCCTTAGATGATGCTGTAAATGAATTAAATACAACTTTCCTGAATATCCTAAATAGCTTGCACCTCCTAGAAGAAAGAGACTAAAACAAATAATACAATTTGTCTATCCAAAAACAGTAGAATGTTAATGCAGGCTGGATAAAAAGCATGGAAAGAATGGAAAAGTATAAAATAGCACAACAGCTTGAAACTGCAGAATGCTTTGCAACCGTACTAAAAAACAAATTAATGAAGACAAAAAACTATATTATAATAACTTTTCATAATAATAGTAAACACAACCTTAAAAAATTATGGAGAGCCATTAAAGAAATCTTGCATCCTGGCCATAAATTCATCTCTATCCCCTCTTACCAATAACTCATCACTCAAAGACGCAATACAGTTCAACTCTTATTTCATAGACAATATAGCATCTCTAACCAAGGATTCCCCAACATTCAATCATAACCCGGCCCAGCAGTCACATATCACCACATCCACTTTCATCTTCAAACCTGTGCCCACATCCTATGCAAAATTACTCTTATACAAACTCAGACCATTCACTACTTCAGCTAATAACCTTAATAGCAAATACCTTAAAAAAGCAGCCAATAGCATTGCCTAACCTGAGACAAGTTAGCCAATAGCATTGCCTAACCTGTCTCAGTCCCTATAAATAGGTCAGTCCAGGAATCCCACATACCCTCTCCCTGAAAGTCACACATTATCCATCTGCACAAAGGAGGAAATTTAACAGACATTACTAACTTTAGACTTACAGCAATCTTAACCCCCCTCTCCAAAATACTTAAAAAATGTATTAAAAACAATTGCTAAACTATCTCATGCAGGAAAAGCTCCTACCCACAGCATGGCTTCCTTCCTTCCCACAGTACTAACACTGCACTTCTTACCTATATAGATACTGTCAATAAAGACAGAATAACAGCAAACTCATATCTATCTCCAGCAATATCACTGAACTCCATGCCCTCTCCCAACAGTCCTTCCTAGCCACTGAAAAGTGGTTATCTGATAATCTACTGATTCTTAACCCTAAAAAGACCAAACTATTGCATTTCCTTCCCTGATCTCTCTCCCACCATAAATCTACTTTTTCTATTACATCCTTAACAGCACAGTTATTAAACCTGGACCCCACACAAAACTCCTAGGTGTCATCATTGATGACAAACTTAAATTCAACCTACATCTACTACAATGTATAAAAAAAAACACACCAGAAACTTGGCACGCTATATTGTAACAGCAAATTTCTAACTTCTAATGCAAGATTCACCCTGGCATGCTATATATGTAACAGAATATTTCTAACTTCTAATGCAAGATTCACCCTGGCATGTTATATTGTAACATAAAATTTCTAACTTCTAATGCAAGATTCTCCCTGGCATGCTATATTGTAACAGCAAATTTCTAACTTCTAAGGCAAGATTCACCCTGGCTCAGACTTTCCTCCTTCCCTCTCTTCTCTATGCTGCCCCAGTCCTAACCAATATTCAGTCCACAACCATGAACAAATTTCAACAAACCTATCACAAAATTGCTAGATTCATTACAAACTCTCCATATAATTCTCATCACTGCCATGCCCTTGACACTCTACAATGGCTTGAATTCCCACAACTACTGCTGCTATCACAATTTCAAGTTATACACTCTCTGCTATACAGACCATCTTCCTGTCCAGCTCTCTCATCACTGGTCACCACTTATTCCCCTTCAAGGACCCTCCATACCTCTAACCAGCAACCTTTGACTGTCAATCAACCAAAGAAAAATGTAGGCAAACTTCTTTATGAATGCTCTGTAGCCCTAGCCTGGAACAAGCTTCCCTTAAACATATGTTCTATTATACACCCTTCAGACTTTAAAAAGGAGCTCAGACTTCATCTACTAAATAACAAAACCTGACTCTGAATTAATTCAACTTAACCCCCCAACCCAGCTGGAGTTTTAGCTTCCTCACCCTTTGTACTTAGTAAACAATTTCTAATTTACTAGTTACCCAATATAGATAACTGAATGTTTTCTGAAATTGCATGCTGTTGTTGATCTTTTATAATTTGTAGATATGTCCCATTGTAAAATTGCAAACTAATTGCTTTTCTTAATTTAAAAGTTTTGTTTTTCTTTTATCTACTGTTAATTTTACTGTATGTAACCAGAGCTTTTCTCCTTGGGTCTCCACTGAAAATGGGCCTTTGGCCCAGCTGGACCAAAGCGGTTAACAAATATCAATAAATAAATAAATAATAAAGTAGTTCCCTCCTTATTTCTAGACTTGTGTAAAACTTTCAACATAGTTTGTTTATTTCAAATGTCCACATTAGGTCTTTCGCAGCCCACCATTCTATGGTTCAAAAGCTACCTATCCAAAGGATATCAGTCAGTAAAATGGCACTCCACCCTCTCTCCATACCTCCCAGTCATCACTGGTGTTCCACAAGGCTCTATCCTTGGTCTCCTACTCTTTAACATTCTCAATAAAACCCTCCACACATCCATCCAACAGGCAGTACAGTTTGCAAATGACTACACATTCATTTGCACATCTGATAATGTGTTACACCTCCAAAAAATTACTCAGGAAATTTTAACAGCAACTGAATCATGGCTTTGTAACTCACAACTCCTGCTCTACCCTAAAAAAAAATATATATATATATATATATATATAAAGTCCTGTCTCTCTTGATAATATAACCACTGAAGTCATGTCTCATAGTAAGTTAGTATTGTTTTTTCTGTGTAACCTTCTCACTCTTTGTTTTAGTTTGTTATTTGGGATATTTTGCAGTCACCCTAATGGTAATGGACATCAGCTGGGTATAACAGCCCTGTGTTTCTTATGCTTAGTCAAACACTCTGCTGATCAGGTCATAACAAGGCCAAAATATGCACATCCACAGATAGTGGGGTTTGGCTTTATTGACCTGAAATCGTCCATTGAAATGCCTTAAAAAGAAATAATTCCTGGACATTCAGAATCGCCATATAGCTGAAACACATGATGTTCATAAGGGTCATTTGCATACATCCCATGTGCCTCTGATACAAGAGGTTTGAGAGGTCACTCAATGGAAGTTCTAGCTTGGCTGAAGTTTTCATTTCGTCTTTACTGATTGTTTTTTCTGCGTGACCTTCTCACTCTTTGTTATAGTAAATTATTAGGAATGATAACGGATGATAATCTTAAATTCGACCTGTATATACAAAATTGCATAACGAAAAACTCATCAAAAACTAGGGACATATACATAGCTTCTTACTACCTAACAAACAATGCGAGCTAGAAATAAATTATGGACAAAATGGAGGTCCACAAAAAACCCTACTGACCATCAAAACTTCAAACACCTGAGAAACACAACAAAGAAACTTACCTATCTAGATAAAAAAAACTATTACTTTCAGTATCAACAAAACCAAAACCAAAACCCCAAACAATTTTGGTCAGGAATAAAGAAACTACTCCATCCAGGGAACACCAAAACACCTACCCCAGCTAGCCTAGCTCAGACCCAACCTAATATAATAGCCAACACTTTCAACAACTTCTTCTCTCAAACAGTTGCCTCTCTAGCAAGCACCATGACTCCCCCCCTCTCCCTCCAAATAACATCCACCCAAAACAGCACCCCCATGCTAAAGTTTAATACAGTCTCCACAACCTATATATGTACGTTACTCTCTAAACTTAAACCTTGCACCCCTTCTGCCGACAAGCTACCAGCTGAATATCTTCAACTAGCTGCAACCGAACTAGCCTACCCAGTCTCCATCTTAATAAACAGAACTATAACTGAATCCAAAATCCCATCCTGTTGGAAAATCTCCCATATCATTCCCCTCCATAAAGGAGGTAACTCTAACGAACTCTCCAATTTTCGGCCTATTGCCCTTCTATCTCCACTATCTAAAATAATGGAACGCTGCATACACCATCAACTCTTACATCATCTCTTGCATAACAACTTGCTTGTAGACTCACAACATGGTTTTAGACCCTACCACAGTACTTCTACTGCCCTTCTCTCCTTCACTGACATAATCAACAAAAATCGCAATAACAACCTTTTCTCCTCTGCACTATTCCTGGACCTCTCGAAAGCATTCGATATGGTCAACCATCAACTTCTCCTACACACTTTAAAATCCCTCTCACTTGATTCACTAGCACTTCAGTGGTTTGACTCGTACTTGACAAACAGAAAACAAGCAGTCCTCTGGGACAGCCATCTATCCTCTCAGCTCCCAGTTACTATTGGCGTCCCACAAGGATCCATCTTAGGTCCCCTCCTTTTCTCTATATTCATAAATAACCTGCCCACTTCCCTCCCTACATCCACTTGTATACAGTATGCTGATGATTCAACTCTCATCTGTTCTGCTCCATCCCCAGTAGAACTCCACTCCTCTACCCAATTGGTCTTCACAGCAGCAGAAAAATGGTTTCAACATATCTGTCTCCTCCTAAATCCCAAAAAAAACAAACTTCTACTTTTCACCCCAACCCTTAAATCCACCCCAATCTCTTTTTCCATTGTGTCCTGCAATGGCACTATCATTAAACCTGACCATTCCACAAAACTACTAGGCGTTACCATAGACAATCAGCTAAACTTTGACTATCACATTGATTTAACTATCAAGACAGTTAATAAAAAAATAGGTGCCCTCTACAGACTTAAGCCCTTTCTTACTGCCACATCCAGAGTGTCTCTTGCCCAAACTCACCTCATCTCTACACTATTGTATGCCTCTCCATCTTTTATCAACATTTCTAAAGCTAACCTTCAGAAACTTAATTCAGCCTACCATAGTATTGCCAGATTTGCCACAGGCTCTCCATTCCGTACTCATCACTGTCTTAACTTAAAAAAACTTAACTGGCTAGAACCTCCAAACCTAATTCTCCTACAGCAATTAGTCATCACTTTTAAAATTCTACATTACTCCTCCAATACACCCATACTGAATAACCTCATCACACCTTATAAAAATCTTACTACACTTCGCTCAGCCAACAAGCTTCTCGTAACTACTCTCAAATCTCATAATAAAGCAGGTGACTCCTTATTTGCAAACACTGTTGGATCATATTGGAATAAACTTCCCAGAGAACTGACTTCCCTAGGCTCATCTCACCTTTTCAAAAAACAGATTAGAAATCATTTACAAAATCACTGGCTATGCCCATGCTCCAATCCCGACTGAGCTCAGCAAAGATTTTACCCTCTCCAGTCCCCTCCTTTCACTTCCACTGATTATGCTTAACTTCTGATTGATTTCCCTTCTGACCATCTGCTTTCTTTCTCTTGCTTCTTTTACCACACTTCCTATATCCTCCTACCTCATGCTTTTATCACTACTTTTTGATCACCCTCTCTTCTCTTACTTACTTACTGGCTACTCCTATGCTAGGCTATGTCCTTAATATTAGTACCAGACACAACTTGTACTTTTCCACTTTTTGCTTACTTCATTTCTGCATTTTTTCAAACTACAATATAATCGTTCCTTTACCTGTTTTCAAATTTTACACTGAATATTCAGTTGTTGTTTGCTTTTTGTCATTGTTTGATTGTTTTTTTGAGTTATTGATTTTTTGAACTGTAAAGTTTATAGTATGATAGTGGAGCTTTTCTCCTCGGGCCTCTGCTGAAAATAGACATGTATCCAGCCAGACTAGCCCGGTTAACAAATGTAAAATAAAATAAAAAATAAAATAAAATAAATTATCCAGAATCCATCTCCTTGTCCATCACTAAATAACATTCTACATAACTATGTTCCTAGTCAGTCATTATGATCCAACGACCAATAACTCCTGCCTGTCCACAAATCTATCAAATTTGCTGGGCATTGTCTTTACTTGTACCATGTTGCTAAGGCCTGGAACTCCTTACCTGTATCCATCAGGTCAGTACCCTCCCTCCCAGTCTTCAAAACCATTCTGAAAGATTTCCTAGCTAAAATCTGGTTCTGTTCTTGCTTAACACCAGGATAAACTATATCCCTAAATGTGAACAAATACCTATTCATACCTTATATCTCCTTACTCTCCCTTTTTCACTCACTTCCTTGCTTCTATCAATTTCTTTCCCTTAGCTTTCTTTCTAAATATGCCATAATGTTGCTTTTTTTCTCATGTAATTTTTCAGTTCCTGTTTGTATTATACTAACTTACCTTTAATCCCTCTATAAACTGGCTAAAATTTCTCTATTAAATCATTGTTATATAACTTGTACCTATTCTTAACCAATATGTTCATATTATGTCTAATTTTCTATAATTATTTAAACTGTATTTGTTTTTGTATCATTTTCAAAGACTCTAAATTATTGTTTTTTAAAATGTTTTATAATACTTTGAAGCTTTTCTCCCGGGGCCTTCACCGAAAATGGGGTCCTACCCAGTCAGACTTTACCAGTAATCAAATGTCATTAAATAAATACATTAAATCCTCACTGATGTACCAAAACCCCACAAACTGCAGATTGAGTATGGTAGGGCATCTATTAATAAATGGTAAGATACTCTAATTTCAGGTTGCCCAGCCTGTGAAGGGCCCATTACAGTGCTCAAAAATGATACGAAGGCTGAGCAAGGTAAAATGACTGCAGCATCACTTCTGCAAGTTGCAAGTGCTGAGTGTGGACTTCATTAGGCAACCTAATGCTAAGCAGAATTGAAGAAGCATCTTGCATATAAAGCAACAAGAAGCAAAAATGTATGTAAGACTGCCACGCACAATGTTTGCACTCTGTAAGTCAGTAAAGTGGTACTGAGGTCTGGGACTAGTCTTAATGACCCTACAGATTTTATTCAAAGCTACAGAGAGTCTTTGGATATTGTTAAAAGAGATGATGGCAGTTATAGAGAATGCTGGACCTCATATAAGCGAGAGGCCAGAATAGCAAGTGACATGGTTTCATAAGTAAACAGAGTTTTTTGCTGCTTGGTATCCACATCAGTACTTTTTTTTTTTTTGTCACAGTACATGGTTCAGAGTTATTTTTTATTTCTTAATTTAAACAGATAGGTTGCTAGGTAACTAGACAGAGAGCACTAGGCAGGTACATAGACAAACTGAAAGATAAAGAGACAGAGAAATACACTGATAAGTAGATAGGTAAATATATAGATATATAGACAGACAGATAGATAGATAGATAGATAGATAGATAGATAGATAGATAGACAGACAGACAGACATACAGATGAAGTAGAAAGAGATCAATTGATAGGTAACTAAAATAGATCAGTAGGTAGATAAATCAGACAGACCAATGGATATAATCTAAATGGCAATGCTCAGATCTGCTCTGAGCTAAAACAGAATGGCAATAAATATACTGATCCAAAGGATATTGCCAATATCCTGGCAGATCGATTCAGTGCCAACTTCACCCCCCTCTCACCCCCTAAATGGCCCATCTCAATACCGGAAGCTTGCCAAATTCCAGTAATAACGGCCACACAGGTACAAAACGCACTCTCTAAAGCCAAGAATACAGCATTCATGGGACCAGATGACATCCCGGGCTGTGTACTACATGAACTACAATATGAACTGGCACCTCACCTAAGTGTCATGTTTAATCATAGCCTCACCTCAGGTTTCATGCCCACTGAGTGGCGCAGAGCTACAGTTATTCCAATCTACAAGGGGGGATCCACCTTGGATCCCGGAAACTACCGTCCCATCAATCTGACAAGCCTTATCTGCAAGGCCACGGAGCGTATTATCATGGAACTTATAAACAAAGACATTGGCAACCTTCAAACACTGGACCCCACCCAGTTTGGGTTTGTGAAGGGCCGATCTTGTCTCCTGAACCTGATTGACTTCTTTGAATCAGTCTCCAGAGCCATGGACAAGGGTAAGGTGGTCCACACAGCCTATCTAGACCTTGCCAAGGCCTTTGACACCATCCCCCACTCTGGAATCATAGATAAACTTACTAAGTTGGGTATTAATCCCTATGTCACCCAATGGGTTGCTAAATGGCTTACTGATAGAACCCACACTGTAAAAGTAGCCGACTCCAAATCCAGCTCCAGACAAGTGACAAGTGGAGTACCTCAGGGTTCAGTCCTGGGGCCACTCTTGTTTGGCATCTACTTCTCTGAAGTACAGGTCAACACTAAGGGACTCTGGCTAACAAAGTTTGCAGATGACTGCAAACTGGGAGCCATTATTGAATCCCCAAATGATGTGGATACTCTACAAAAGGGCCTTACAGAAACAGATGCTTGGTGCCAGAGCCATGGGCTCAAGCTCAATGCCAAGAAATGTATTGTTATCCCCTTTGGGAAAAACATGTATCCATGAATTACCATATAGGTGGCAGTACACTAAACACAGAAAGTGTGATAAGAGACTTAGGGATACAGGTGGACAGTGGTCTCACCTTCGATAACCACATCGCCACAACAGTCAGGAAATCCTTCTATGTGGCACACCTCATCACGAAGGGCTTTTCATCCAGAAAAAGGAGGTCATTGTCCCACTGTACTCATCCCTCATTAGACCCATTATAGAATACAACGCCCATTTGGTATGTACCTCTCAAGACATCTGCAACAACTGGAAAGGCCTCACAAATACCTCACTAAAAGAATCACAGGCCTAAAGCAGATGCCCTACGCTGACCGCCTTAAAAACTCCAGCTATACTCTGTCGCATATCGTCTACTCAGAGGCGATCTCTGCTTAACATACAAGGCCATGTCAAACCCAGAGCTGTTGGACATGCTACACTTAAAGAAATCCCAATCCCTCAGAGCTACACGCTCCAGGGATCTAAACCTTGTCATCACAATAAACAAAACATGCTGGAGGGATAGGTTCCTGACCCAGAGACTCCCCAGACTCTGGAATAGATTGCCCATACATGTCAAGCAGAGTGCCTCTTTGGACCTCTTCAAGAGGAACCTTGACGTTTGGATGGGAGAAAGGAAATTCACCCCAGGGATCACGTCAGTCGCCCTGCTAGACAGGGGTCCAGGAAAGTAAATAATGTGGGAAGAAATAGCCAGGGAATTGTTATGGCTAGGCTTGTATAGGCCCTAGGGCTGATAGCCTAGTACCAACCTATGAACCTATGAACCTATGTACACATAGATAGATTGATAGGTTTATAGGTTCATAGGTTGGTACTAGGCTATCGGCCCTAGGGCCTCTACAAGCATAGCCATAACAATTCCCTGGTTATTTCTTCCCATGGTATTTACTTCTCTGGACCCCCATCTAGCAGGGCAACTGATGTGATCCCCGGGGTGAATTTCCTATCTCCCATCCAATCATCAAGGTTCCTCTTGAAGAGGGCCAAAGAGGTGCTCTGCTTGACATGTATGGGCAATCTATTACAGAGTCTGGGGAGTCTCTGGGTCAGGAACCTATCCCTCCAGCATGTTTTGTTCATTGTGATAACAAGGTTTAGATCCCTGGAGCATGTGTCTCTGAGGGACTGGGATTTCTTTAAGTGTAGCATGTCCAGCAGCTCTGGGTTTGACAGATAGATAAGAAAATACATAAACTGGTAATTTAATTTGTAGACAGATTGCCTTTCTTCTTAAGCCCCAGTGGGGGGGGGGTAAGTAGTGGGTGGAAGTGTCCATAACCCTTAGAGAGGGAATTAATTGAAAAGCTTGATCTGTTGGTTACATGTATGACAATCAGTATAACAAGCCCTTTGCAGAAGCCATGTTGATACTGGGTAAGTAGGCCATAGTAATTAAAGGATGAACTGAGCTGGCATCTAGCTATTTTTCTAAGTTCATAGGTAAGTACTAGGCTAGCTGTCCATGGGGGCTATTTTTAGCCTAACCTTTTTCCTTTTCAAAGGATAGACTCAAGCTCTGTATCATGAGTTTTTGAGGTAAACACCTTAACCATTATATCAACTCCCAACAGCAAAAATATTGGTTTATAGATAAGTACTAGGCTAGCTGACCTTGTGGACCTTTTCAAGCCTAGCCAATTTCACTTACAAAGCTGAGAATCAAGTCCTGTACCTTGGATCTGTGAGGTAAACACCTTAACAATTATACCAACCACCAGTATTTGTAGTTTGTTAAGGAAGTTAAAGAGTGTGCAAGGAGGGATTTCTTGTGAGTGGAATGATGGTGGCAGACTTTCATAGCACTGAAATGTTCCAGATGCCAAAAAGGATCTGAAAAATTTTTACAGAGAGATAGCTGGAAAGGTATCACAAACTGTTAGAAATGTTGACACTACTCCATCTGCTTCTGCAGCCCCATTGGATGGAATGTTCATCAAGCTGTTCACTTTTCAAAGGAAGACTTGTTGGAAAGTAAAGGGCAGAGTAGAGCTACCGAAATATCTCTTGGGGTTAGTTGTAGGACTAGGTAGCAATGAGCTGAGGAAACTGCATGTCAAAATGGTACTAGTTTCATGTGGCAAAGAGTCTGGTAGGTTATTAATGCATTGTTTTAAGTTATTTATTGACTTGAAGCTAATTTTGAAAGTATTCTTTTTTGAATTTAGTGACACACCAGAAAAGTCTGTGGTTACCCACAGATGCTGCTTGCAGGTGTTTTTTTTAATTATCACTACCATTACTCAATAGCTTCTTGCATCTGTTCCTAATAGTTAAAAACTTTAGTCAACTGAAGAGAGAGTTTAGAATTTTGGAAGAAGACAAATTATCTTTTATTTTTCATTATTCTTTTGATCTCCAGAGGTAGTGAAGGAGCTGGTGACCACCTGATTCTCCTAGTAACAATGCAGAGATATCTGTCATGATATCAGTAATTACTGTGGACGGTAGTACAGTCATTTTAATGTCTAACACATGACCAGCTCTGTCAGCACAAACAGTTAAGCAGACTGACTGAACAGTCGGTAAATGGTAGCAGAGTTGCCATGTACAAGAAAAGACTAAGTGACACTGATAATCTGGCTGTGCTGTTAGTGAGTATTTTAGGAAGTGCTTGAAATGATGTGAGTTAGGGCTGTCTAAGAAGAGAACAGTCTGAGTAACTGGATGTTTGCTTAAGCAAGTTCTAAAGCTCTAATGTACCCAAAGAAGCGCCAAGTTTGGTTTAGCAAGGAAAGGTGCAATATCTTAAAGCACCTTCAGCATATCGCTTGATAAAAAAGTGAGGGCTACAAGGGACAATGGTGATTAGATTTAGGTGCTCTCCTACTAGGCACTAGAAGATAAACCAATATGGCTCTAATTCATCCATATAGGGAGAGATTGTGATTAGGTGAGCTGGAATGATTTGGAAATTAATAACATAAACTCATTACTTATTCTGACATCATTTTGTGGTTTTGATAGTCTTGTTCATTGTCTCAACTGCAGTTAAAAGAAGGTAATTACTTCTCATGCTTGACTAAGTAACAGTAGTAATATTAGTAATATCTGCATTATGCCCTTGGCAGGATATTTATTTCAAATGTTGCATGTATTAAAAACAGGGATGGCGATGTCTTTCCCATTATCTGAAAGAGAGAGTGAGAAAGAGTTGCCTGAGAGGTCTAGGGTTTAATCTAACTTCGCTGGATTCTAAAATGCATAAAGCAATCATTAGATAGAAAAATGCATAAATCATAAAGTATTAGGGTATATCTGAAAATGAATGATTTAATTGCTGCTGCCATGAAAAGAAGTCAAGCTTCATGCATATAGCTCTTTTGGAATATAGCATGCATACATTTATACAAAGGTACATGTGGCATGAGATAGCCCTATCTTTTATTACATGTATATATATATATATATATATATATATATATATATATATATATATATATATACATACATACATACATACAAATATTTCAGGCATGGGCAATAATGGCCTTCTAGCCTGCTGCTATACCAAAACAGTCATTCCTATTAGTGTCCAAGTTATACTTAAAGATATGTAATGTAGTGCTTGCTTTAATATAATTTGGTAGTCTATTCCATGCATCCGCTACTCTCTCAGGGATCTGATTACTATATCTCTTATTGCTATGTAACCTTCTAAACAGGTTGATGATCCTCTACTTCTCTTTGATGACCTCAAACATTAACAGAAGTAGTTGTCTCAAAATGCCCTATAAACATAAATAAGGTATACTTTTAAATATGCATATGAGACACTATACAAGTTCCAATATTTTAATTTTTCATAATTGCTTACATTTTGACATTCACGGATGCCCTTCATACACTTCCACTGTATTTATTCCAGTTTACCCACGTTAGTTATCCTATATGTTCTCCATATTTATTTGTAATTTATTTTACATTTGTTTACTTTATTTTACATTTGTTTACTGGGAAGGTCCCACTGGACCTATGGCCCTTTTTCAGCAGAGGCTCAGGGAGAAAAGTTCCATAAACAGAAATTACAAATGGAATATTTTGTCAAAAAGAAATTTTACAAATGAAATATTATCACCAAAGAAAAATACATTATGTACAATTACAAGCATATTTAAGATAATGCATATTCAAATCATATGTTGTTAAGAAATAACAGTAGTAGGATGGCACAAAAGCATGAATAAAGTGTAACAAATGGGAAAAAAAAGAGGTTGTTAGTAGGCTACAGAGATCACCAGAGGAAAAGAATATGTATAGATTAAAAAAGTTTGGAGTAGAGTAGCCTATAACTGGTAAGTACACCTGTGCAGTGAGATAGGGCTATACATTGCATTGAAGGAAACACACTGAGACTGTTTGAAAGTAATGAAGGGGTGGAAACTAGTTATAGCTGGATAAACTTAGTATGGGATAGACAGAAATAGTCTGAAAAGTGTTGGTGGAAAGCCAGGCTTAGAACATGAGCAGAGCCAGTTGTTGTTGAAGTGTTCCTTCAGTAGTTGTTTAAATTTGGGAGTTTTGGAATAACTGAGCATTGTTTGGAGTAAGGTATTCCAGGATCTAGATATATGGTGTGAGCACAGGGAGTCCCCATAACTATTGTTGGCTTTGATTACTTTTAGTCGGTGTTTACGGTATAGCTTAGGGATCTACTGCTAGAGTGGGGCTGAACAAGATGTTTAAGCACAGGGCAGTTGTTTGGATGGTGGAAGATGTATTTGTGAAGATTAATTGATTGACGGTAAGTAGATCAGGAAGTAAAAGCCATTTTAGTTGGTGCAGTGCTATGCAATGGTGTGATCTATGAGGGAGGTTAGAGGCAAATCTAGCTATTTTGTTATAACAGGTTTATTTAAATCTGTTTTTCTAAGATTTGTGAATACTGGTGAGATGTATAGCAGGGTGGAAATTAAATGACCCCTAAATATAGACTTTCTGGTAGAGTAGGTTAGGAAAGGCTTGACCCTGTACAGTGATTGTTTTATTGGAAGAATAAATATTGAAGGGTGTGGGGGGATCATGGGTTTTGTCATTAGTGAAAACCATGAACTTTGTTTTATTAGGATTAAGGATGAGCTGGGAGTAGGAGAGGTAATTTTCAATGTCACTGAAGGCTTATCTGATACTATAGTTTGGGTGTAACATAACTTACAGACAATAATTTCATTATTTCTTATATTCTATGTTTATAAATCTTTTTATACAAGCTATAGTTTTATAATTATCATTAAACCATTGTCTGAAAAAAAAATCAAAGCTTGGTCTACCTATATACCCAAGTCCTTAAAATAATCCACAGTTTCAGTCACTGTGCTGTATTAAATATTCACATTTCAATTAATGTCTCCCAAATCTCATATACTTAGTTTTTGATTAATATATCAGTGTATTATTCTCCTGTGCCCAAATGGTTAATTTAGTTATGTTATTTCACAGACATGCCCTATCTGTAACAAATTTAATTAGTTTACCTATTTTCAAGACATCTGCATAACATGTATAAAACAACTCAAATGAAAAAGATAGATCTTAAAAATAACAACCTAAACGTGTATGGCCTAGGACAAAGTCCCATGAGACACCTTAATTCTAACCTAGAATTTTACCTGTCAAATTGTTGTATGATACCTGTCATGTCCATTTTGTAAGCCATGCAGCTATCCATCCTATCAATATTATGTTAAAACCTAGTTGTTCTAATTTATTGATCAATATTTTATGTATGACCCTATGAAAGATCAAAGAGAAGTTTATATAAATTATATCAGAATGCATTTTTTTCAATTATAGCTGTTAGTATATATTTTATAGAACACCATGTTACAGGTAATTATAGACCTGTATTCAACATATTCATGCTGATATACAGTTTTAAATCCCAACCTTTCCAAGTCTGGCAATAAATTATCCAAAATAAACTTTTCCATTATTTGTCCACAACATAAAAGTAAACTTGTATGCCTGTATGATTCTGGGTTTGTCCTATTCCTCTTTCCCTTAAAGATTTGTTTAACAAGTGCATGACTCTAATATTGAGGAATCTCTCCATACTTAAATGATCAAGTGAATAACCGATATAATGGTACTGTAAGTTCACGCTGAAGTGCTGTCAGGTCATTATTATTAACTCCATCTTGTCCCTCTGCTTTGTTTATATCCAGTTTGCATAGTACATTTTCAATATAATCTAATTTAATTTCAGTATGTGAAGTTATCTGGATGTAATAACACAAATTATCTAAATACTATATCATGTATAGCTCTACCTTGTGGTTAATTTGGCAATATATGTCTACAGCCTAAAGTCATGCGTATATACTATGATGGGCTGTCACAGTGCCACCTAAGCACAGTGCTTCATTTGTACACATGGAGTTTTCTGAATCTGTTCCATTATCTTTTATGTTAGAATGAGTTCAGTGCTTCAGCCAGTATGTAGAGAATGAACCATTCTATAAGCTTCTGCCATAACTTGTTTTCTAGATTTAGAGTCTACCAAACCCTTTAACGTTTCTTCTATATACAGTTTAAGTAGAGTAGCTAAGGTGGGGTGAAGGGGGCAACTCCTCTAGGTACAAAGTGTTAGATGGGATGATTAGCCAGTCCAGTCAAATGCTAGTATTGCATTTGCTGTCAAAGCTGAGCTCTGTGGTGCTCCCTTTGTGGTCTAAATTGTAGCAACAGCTTGCTACATTTGTAGCAAATGATTTACTAGAGTTTAAAAGAAAAAAAAATGTACTTGTTTTTTTTTTTTTGTTTTTTTTAATTAAAGCCTGAGCACTGTAGCACTCCCTGTGTGGTCTAAACTGTGCAGCAAACAGCTTGCTATAGTTTAAAAGAAAAAGATGCATCTGTTTTTATTTTTATTTTTGTTGCTTTTTGGGTTTTTTTTGTTTGTTTGTTTGTTTGTTTAACTATAGTTTGACAAGATAGATTATTTTTCAGCTGAGGAAGGAGTACCAGGGGTAGGGCATAGAAGCGGGACTTGATTGACTCATGCATTTCAGGAGCCCCATGTACCTGATCGCTGTTTTTTTTGTATTGCACTTCATCTGAGGAGGGGCAGGCATATCTCTCAAATGTCCAGATTTTCACAGAATATATATTTTACCTCATGAGTTCAGTCTGTTTCTCATAAAATATATGATTTTCTGGCAAATCACCGAGAATTGAAGTCACTAAATAATGATACACATTTGAGTTTCAGACTTTATATCCTTTTTTGCCCTTCAAATGAAGGGCACAAGTGCGGGGATCATCCCCAGGCACTAAAAGGCCAATGATGTCGCTGTACAGTTTCACATACTTTCAGGACAATTACAAGTCAGGACTACACTACCTTAACTAAAAATTGAATGCATTTAGTTATGCTTAAGAGGTGTTAGATGTTCAAATGTTCAAACTTGCTTGTACCCACATCATTCCAGTAGCAACAGTAGACTCCCTAGCTCAAACTAAACATTTCTTTCAGTGGAATCCAAATTACATGCTACCAAGAATTTTATCTGATTCCTGACCCAGCAACCTAAACTTGTTTAGACTATGTTATCTATAGACAATGTCCTGATGTTAAGCCAAGAAGTATTCTAGCAAATTCCATTCATTTATTCTTGGATAAATATATAAGGTGCATTGACTTCCAAATCTATTAAATATTTCTTTGATTACCAGTCTTTTTTGTATGAGTGTGTGTGTGTATGTGTGTGTGTGTGTGTGTGTGCGTGCGTGCGTGCGTGCGTGCGTGTGTGTGTGTGTGTGTGTGTGCGTGCGTGCGTGCGTGCGTGTGTGTGTGTGTGCGTGCGTGCGTGCGTGCGTGTGTGTGTGTGTGTGTGTGTGTGTGTGTGTGTGTATGTAAGTGCATGCATGTGCCCTGTTTACAAGTGTGCATCTGTACTATATTTCCTGACTTGTCTGCCTTTAGCTGCTGCTATTGCTGTAGGCCTGTCTGCTAGCATGGTATTAGCCTTTCATATGCATGCTTTTCTAGTGATCCCTTCACTTGCAGTTATTCTGGTTGCATAGATTGCTTTTGTCCTCTTTTCAGCATGCAGTGTTCTATCCATCCACATGGATACACGCTTCCTCACCTCTCCTCAGAGATGTATATATGCTACTCTTCATTCGTAAGGTGCCTCAGCATGTCACAACATCTGGTTTACAAATGCAAGAGCACCCTTGGTTGTGTTCGTGTGTATTGTTGTACTGCTTGTCACTACTTGCAGCTTCTAGTTTACTTGGATGACTGGAGCTTGCTGATGAAAGGGAGAGGGGAGAGCGATTCTTATTATTTTACTGAAGTAGTCATAAAGCAATATAAATATTCATTTGTGAATTTTCATTTAGGTCTCTGAACTAATAAAATTATACTTAAGGTGAACTGGTCAAGTGGTTGCGAGACAGAAAATGCCATTTGATGAACTAGTGAGAGCAATGACAGATGTGGTTATGGCAGACACACTAGGCCAGCTGTGTTTATGCTAGACTCCTTCAGACGGCACTCAGAAACCAGTACATAATAGAAGGATCTCTGATCACAGAACTGACCTTCCTGTCTTTAGCACAAGTTACACTATAAAATACTTAGAAGGAAAGCTGCTTGAATTTCAAGATGATAGAAAACAGATCTCCAGAAAGCAACAGCCATACTGTTCTTTTGCAACCTCAGATATACTAATATATACTGTCTTTTTTATTATCGTCAAACAAAAAATAAGTTCTTTTTTGCTGACATACCTTTAGCATAAACTTAGCTTGTAATGTTAAAGGTAAAATGCCTGCCATTTCCACAGAGCTTGGCTCATCATATCAATTTCCTAATGCCTTGTAAACTGTGCTTTTATTGTACCGTTTCATGATTGTGCAGACTTCTGCAATTTGCATGAAATATATTCGGAAAGCAGAGCTGTCAAGTAGTTCAAATATTCTCCATATTTAGACACATTTTGGAAACTAAACACAACTCCTCCACCCCATTCTCTCTTTCTTTCTCTCTCTCTCTCTCTATCTGTCTCTCTTGTCAGTTACTTGCTCCCATGGCCCGCAAGGAAACAAACAGGTCATACCACCACATATTTTACTGATGCGATACAAAATATGAAGAATGCACTGCAGTGCTCATGAGCAAAGCACCTGGAGCTAAAGGCAAAGCAACAAAGCATAGCTGGCTGCTATGAAATGCTGACACTGCGACAGGAACAATTTATTGTCCACCCCTGATAAGTCAAGAGACCTAAAACATGCAGAAAATCAATTTCAAAGTCAGAAGATAATAAAGTGATAGTAAACCTGATTTCTAGCTTCTTACAACTATCCTGGAGTAGTAAAATAATGCTAAACTTAATTTTCTGTACTGGTTATGGCAAATCACTTTGCAGTATTAGCTGCCAGCTGGAATGCAGTTCAGTTTGACTTGGCATGCTACTTATGAAATCTGATTCTCTGTTAAATGTGTTGTGCATTTCAGATGTGATAGTAAACCAGCACATTTTCTTCAGTATGTCAAATGTCGTAAACAGCACCTAAAAAAGGGAAAATATTGCATATCTTCATTATAAATCAGAGCAGTGTTTGTAGCTTAGTCAGAACAGTTTAAGTCTAGCATAGCTTTAATCAGGAAATAATGAACTATAAAAAGTCAGGAAGGTTGAGTCATCATAGCTGAAATATCAGAACAGAGCATCCTGTCTTATACTTGTTATGGCATCGGCTGTTACTTAATTCAGAAACACAGCAGCTTGCCAAAATGTGTCAGTTTTTTTTCACACTGCAAAAGCAAAATTTGAAACAATATTTAGAAGTATTATTGTATTTCCAAGTGCAATAGTCATGCAGCAAATTACAGTATTTAATTTTCAACTCTGTTTCAAATATTGTTGGTGTGTTTTGTTTTGTTCAGAACATGTTATACTTTTTCATTACTCTTATTTTCTCTACTGGATATTTTTTGGTGTGGCCATACAAAAGTAATTTGTAGAAGCTGTGGTACATTTCTGCAGCAAAATAAAGGTGCTGCCTTAGGTAGTTGGGAAGGTCACCTAATATGTCAACTGCCAAAATACAATGCTTGTGGCAGGCTCTGCTGGCAAAAAAAAAATGACCCTGAATAAGCACAGGTGACCGGAGTCTGAATTGTTCACCTAACAGCTAAAGGGCCAGCTGAGAGAGGTAGAAATGAATTGATGATGACCAGCTCTCCTACTGCAGGGCTGAAATGAGGTTTCCCACCATATGAGCACACTCTGATGGTGATAAGAATGTTATCCATGGGTCCCTTGTGCTGGCACAGCCTGTGAAATATTACATCACAAAATGACACTGAAGAAGTGCTTGCATCAATGATGCAAGCATTTGCATACCTTGCTCAGCATCCAGGAGCAACCTAGGGAGTAGGGGCAAAAGTATAAACTCTTTGCCAGCTAAAAATAATGACCAGCTAGTGCATTACTCCCACCACCCACTATTGCTGTTTGTAAAGAAAGGGTAGTGTTCTTGGAAAGGGGATTCCTCTGGGTAAAGTGAGCTGCTATATTCTGTAGGGCAAGGGGAACACATAGATCAGTCGAGCAATGTGAAGGCTAGGTAGATAAGCTGGAGACAGCAGAAAAGGAAAGATACCACTTTCCCTGCAGAAATAATAGGCTGCATTCTTAATTCAGGATATCTTGATCCTTAATGCCAGATTTATAGTTCAAAAATACAATCAAGTATTTCTCTATTCTTGATGTACCCCAGACTGTAACATTCAGTGCATCAAATAGCAGGATAGACTTCTCACCTTAACAGTATACTGAGCACAATGAGAAATACTAGTAGTATGCATGAGCAGTAGGGGGACAGAACCTTGAAAAGTTGCACCCCAAATGCACACAGTATGGCACAACATGCACTCTTTGTGCTCAAGGGGAGAGGGTTCAGTAATTTAAGTGCATGCATTGTAGGACATTTAGTGCCATAAATTATAAAATTACATTTTGTGTGTTAGCCACACACACACACACACACACACACACACACACACACACACACACACACACACACACACATACATATGCATTTAGAATGCTGCAAACAAAGCACATGATGGTACAAACAGGTCAACCATAAGATGTGAATTTGTCTGTGTGTAGTGAGGAGGGATGATGTTTATATGAGTCCCTATCACAACCTAAAATTCTCACAAGCTCAAAACTTAAAAGACTGAACCAAGAACAGAGAAATCCCAGAAACTCGAACTACATAGATGTTCATTCTGCGGGATCACTATACAGTGGAGATTGCGATTTTGTTTTGCTCCTTCTCCATTGTAGTGTGATCTCAAAGTTTGTATATATATATATATATATATATATATATATATATATATATATATATATAGACAGATAGATAATTAGTGGGGTGGTGTAGGGTGGCTTGCCCTCCCAAAAAAAAGCAGGTGTTTTTTTTACATTTTTCTCAAGCTTCTGGGATTTCAGTGTTCTCTGCTTGACCTTACCCATATATATATATATATATATATATATATATATATATATATATATATATATATATATATATATTTCCCCTTTATAATCTCGAAATACTAAAATCTCGAATTTCAATATCTCAAAACTATAAAAGCGAATGACTCACAATTCCCAAAACCCAAAAGCACAAAACACACAATCATGAACATACATACACCATACACCACACAGCACACACACCATTCTATCCACACCACACTACATATACAACCCTACACTACATGTAAGCAGGGGGACAAGCCCTCCTGCATCTCCCATGTGGGGAGCAAGCCCCCCACACCCCCTACTTATATATACCAACTCTAAGATCGCACAAACAGAAAAAAACACTCACACCCAGACATTATACAGTCCCTCTCACACACACACACACACACACACACACACACACACACACACACACACACACACACACACACACACACACACACACACATCACACATACACAAACACCAGCACATCCAACACTCACACTCATACTTCCAACTTCCTACCCTAACCCACACATGCAACTTACAAAAACACTCACATACAATCACTCACCTTAAATTTCAAACACCATCCTAGCCAAACACTTCATGTAATGTAGCATAAATGCATTCGCACTTATGCACTTTCACTATTTTGAAGTTTCGCCTTTATGGTCCCGAGATACTGAAATTCGAGATTTCAATATTTTGAGATTATAAAGGGGAATTGTGTGTGTGTGTGTGTGTGTGTGTGTGTGTGTGTGTGTGTGTGTGTGTGTGTGTGTGTTTAATATATCTGTATATAATCTATTTATATATTGAGTTACATATTTATCTGTTATCTGTTTGTTAACCAGGTAAAACTACTGGAAACAAGTGTGTCTTTTCAGGGATTCGGTAGTGACCCAGGTGTACTGTCTGGTTATGTGACATCCTCAGAGTCACACAGTTTTTAAAAGGAAATTGAAACAATCAGATCCAAGACAACTTATGCCCTTAATACTGTGAGCTAAATGTTGAGAATATATCTAGCTGCCGACTGCAGTTCTTTATTTATCCTGTTAGAGCCCAGATAACGGCAGTGGCAAAATATGTATCTGGTACACAATGTAAATATTTGGTTTTTTTTGTACCCTTAACCTCTTGGAATGTCAACAAAAGATGTGTATATCCTTGCTCCATTAACAACAACTTGTCTACACCTGCCATTTCATCTCTAGTAAAATTCCACTAAGACCCACCATACTTACACTAAACACTATAAACTAAAGTAAAAGTTTATAAACTTCACCTGCAAAATACACACACATAACTATAAAACACCACTGCCCACCTAAAAGAACTCCTTATACTCAAATGTATGCTTAAAGAAAGTAAATAAAATAGAAATAAAGCAAAACACATATATTCTAAAAGTATATGTAATTTTATCATTTTTACTGAATAATTGTGTTTGTATTTATGTGGTTTATTAGGAATGATTATTTTAAATGAGGAAGGAGGATATGATGTAATGTCTTTTTTAGATGATTGGCTAGGAGTACTATTTAAGCTGTGATGTACTTGATTGGTTTATTCTGAAGAAGTCTTATACCTGACGAAAGTGCTAAATTAAAGTTTATTCGATTATATTTGGTGTTATCTCTGCCTGCAGTACTTGCCTTCAGGAGTTATTCACTAAGACCATGGATGAGGATAAAACAGTACATATCACCTGGACAAGGCATTTGACATAGTTCCCCACTCTGATATTATAAATAAACTTACAAAAGTGAGCATGAATCCCTACATTACCAGATGGATAACCATTTTTTTCACAGAGAGAACAGATATGGTTAAAGTGTATGAATCCATCCAGCAAGAGGCCCCTTACTAATGGTGTGTCACAGGGCTCAGCAATGGTACCACACCTGTTTGGAATATACTTCTCTGAAGTCAAGGCTAAGGTGGAAGGCTTTGGGATGATAAAGTTTGCCAATGGCTGAAAGCTGGGTGCAATCACTGAATCTCTCAATGATGTACATATGCTTCAGTAGGGTCTAGATCAGACAAAATATTGGTGCCGGAACCATGGCCTAAAGCTAACTGCAAAAAAAATCATTTTTATGCCCTTTGGGAAGTCAAATACCCCTGCAAATTACAATAACAATAGCACACCCCTAACAGTAGACTCAGAGGTGAGAGATCTAGGTACATACACAGGTAGACAGACAGACATTAGCCTGAACTTAAAACATCATGTGTCCACAGTGGTGAGGAAGTCCTTCTATGTGACACAACTTATAAGTAAAGGAATGGCATCCAGATCCAAGAAAATTATAAAAGAATCCAAAAATGTAACCACAACAAGTAAAGGATGCTCTAACAAAAACAAGACAAAATATTCCAAAGAAAGGTCATCTAATTCAACCAGAGGAAAAAAATGTTTACAAATATAAAATCTTTATTGCAAAAGGTAAAAGCGTTCACACCATACAATGACATTCTTCAGACCATATAAAACCACATACTCAACGCACTTATATAAAAACTTATCACTCATCAGCAGTTGAAGTCATCATCTATGAGATAGCTCACATGATTCAGTTTTAAAGGAACAGTTTCATTGTGACTTAAGCCTCTGTTGGTTCTCAACTCTAAAATCCATCTTAGCTCAAAATATTCCATCTTGTTCACATTATTACCTCCTCTCAAACCAAGACTTAACAATTGTAAAACCATAAATTTAAAAATATGTCTATTATCTAAATAGCTAACATGTTTAGCTAACACACTAGATGGTTTATTTTTCTTAATATAATTCAAATTTTATAGAATGTGTTCCCTTGAGGAGCGATTGGTCTTACCAACAGAAAAACACAAACATGTAGTACATACTGCCAAATATACCAAGTCAGTAGCTCTACAATTAGCATAAAAAAATAAAAGTATAAAGTGTATTAGTATGCAGATGCAAAAAGCTAGATGTAGTACATCGACATCAGGCAATACACTTATAACATGGAAATGTCACTGTCTGTTATGTTTGTAACATAAACACCATTTAAGAGACTTGTCATTCTTAAACAAGAATTTGAGCTTATCACCCAAAATTCTTTTGAAATCATCATTCGTCATAAGTATAGACCAATTCCATTTAACAATATTACAGATCTCACTAACATCACTAGAGTACATCAACACAACCTTAGAAGCATTATTCAAACTTCCAGTTCCCCGACTCACTGTTTTAACCGATTCAGAAAAGTAATGTTTAGCACTAGTACTTCTGCCAGACATAGCTTCAGAAATAGTATTTTCAATCTCTCAGCCACATATCTAGTTTTATGCATTAAACTTTATTAGAATGTGTTGAGCTAAGATAGATTGTAGACTTGCAACCCAATAGAGGCTCAGGTCTCGATGAAAATGTTACTTTAACGCCAGTTTTGAAATCAAGTGATTTACCTCATTGATGATGGTTTTAATCGCTGATGAGTTTTTATAGAAGTGTGTTGAGTTTGGTTTTATATAGTCTGAAGAAGCTTGTTGTATGGTGTAAAAACTTTTACCTTTTACAATAAAGATTTTATATTTATAGATATTTCTTTGTCATATTGGATGATCTTTTGTTGGAATATTTTGCCAATTAAATTATCGTGCCATTGTCCTCAACCCTCATTAGACCAATACTCAAGTATAATATGCCATTTGGCATATATTTCACTAAGCACTTACTGCAGCTGGAATGACCTCAGAGGTTCCTCACAAAGAAAATACAGGGTGTAAACAACATGTCCTATGCAGATAGACTAAAAGTCCAATCCCTTAACTCTGTCTGCTACTGGCCATCAAGGAGTGACCTATGCCTGACCTACAAGGCACTCACAAATCTAGCCCTGATGGAGCTGCTACACATCCACAAGTCAAACAGCATGAGGGTCACCTGGTCTAGGGATCTAAACTTAGTGACTCAAGCAAAACATGCTGGAGAGAAAGATATGTGTCTCAAAGACTGCCCCTTCTTTGGAACAGGCTTCCTATTCATATTATAAGCAGTGCCCTTCCCTGGCCCTCTTTAAATGCAATTCAGATCAATGGATGGGGACTCACAAAGTCATACCTGGGATAGTGCATATGTCTCTTATGGACAGGGCCAGACATTAAGGTACTCAAGGCATAAGCACAAACCCATGCCATCCCCTTACTCCTAGGGGCCATATATTGGGTTAAATCTGATTATATTTGGTTAAGATTCTAAGGGCTCTTAAAACATTAGCCTAGTAATCTCCTATGAACCTATGAACTCTCACAATACATTATGCTACTTAAATTAAAAAAAAATACCAACATTACAAAAAAGATTGAAAAGTACCTCAAACACTATAGTAGAAAACCATGAATAAGACACTCTGTTTATAAAAACCTACACGAATTACTCAAACCTCTATTAATCAGAAACTTAATCAGTTGACATAACCCACCGAATTAAATAGGAAACACTACTCTAAGCTAAAAATACAGAAAATGTAAATAAATGGAAAAGTAGGGGCAATGCTTTGTTGATAGATTAAACGGGTCTATATTACATTATCAAAGTTTCAGAACTTCGAACACCATATGGTCGACACCATATGATCGAAGTACTGAAACTTCAAAAATGTAAAAAAAAAAAATAAAAAACAAAAAAAAAGCAAAAGTAACTGCTGTAAGAAGGGGGCAAGCCCCCTGCACCCCCCGCTACTTAAATATACCAACTCCGAGATTGCGCTACAGCGTAGGAAAGGGAAACCTTCCCTTTCCGCATCTAACTCCGTTAAAGTGCGATCTTGGACTTGGTATATTTAAGTAGTGGGGGGTGTTGGGGGCGCAGTGTAGGAAAGGAAAACCTTCCCTTTCCGCACCTAACTCCGTTAAATTGCGATCTCGGACTTGGTATATTTAAGTAGTGGGGAGTGTTGGGGGCGCAGCCCCCCACGTGGGGGTGCAGGGGACTTGCCCCCCTGCTTAGAGAAGTTACTTTTGTTTTTTTTTTGTTTTTTATTTTTTTTTTTACATTTTTGAAGTTTTAGTACTTCAATCATATGGTGCCGACCATATGGTGGTCGAAGTTCTGAAACTTCGATAATGTAATATAGACCCGATTAAACACCTTTCACTATAGAATTAGAGAACTTGTTTCATGAAAATGCAGCAATCTCTGGGTATGGACTACATAAATTAGGGCCCAATACATCACAGAAGATTTCTCACTGCAGCTTCCAAATTTATGGTTGCATTTTATACACTGAATTTCCATTAATTCTTTGCTTTAAAACTGCATTAGCGTTAATTAACATTACAGTCCACAACAGAATTGTAGTTTAAAAAAAAGTGTGACTCAGACATTGCTAAGCTTGGTTCTGTAGAGGAAAGTGTTTACTGAACTGTAACCTGATACATTGTGAAGTGATCTGTGCTTAGAGAGGTTCTCAATATTTAATTAGAACAGGCTAGAAACATGACATGGCATCTGCACATACATTTAGCCAGTTTGTAATGGAAGCACACCAAGTAAGTTACTGACCTCTGG
Organism: Protopterus annectens; assembly: GCF_019279795.1. Taxonomy (NCBI): domain Eukaryota; kingdom Metazoa; phylum Chordata; order Ceratodontiformes; family Protopteridae; genus Protopterus; species Protopterus annectens. The sequence goes on from NC_056727.1 coordinate 545,816,135, forward strand.
ACAATATGAAACTGTGTGTACTTTCTCTTAAATCCGTAATACTGAACAAAGTAGTATTCATTCATTTGGCTGATTGTCTAGCAAGCTACTTTTTGTATTTAGGATTGTGAGTAGCTTGGTATAATTGAATGATTAGTTCAAGCTGTCGTGAAGTGTTTTTATTTATGTATTTATTTATTTGCAGGCCATACACTTTTAAATGTTTATTTCCTATGGCCATTAAAGATATTAGGAACATATACCTATGGATATACCCAAGAGTGTTCTGTTCCTGACACTGGATTATTTCTTTCATTCTTTCTTTGAAGCAGGAATAGATGGTAATGTTTCATCTGTCCTGTTTCTTCAAAAACACTGTATGCAGGATAGGACAAGATTAACAAACAATGAGGTTAAGGATTTTTTTCCTTGTCTCCATTATTATGCAATCTTGAAGTTAATATAGTAAGGGTTTAAAGGGAGGCAGAGCAGAAGGGCTTGCCCCTTGCCAAAAACTCTTGTTTTGTGCTTTTCAGTGGATGGGACATACTTGTTTCAACAGAGCATTTTCATTTTTTTTCATTGAAGCAATATATACTCGGGTATGAATGTGTGTGTGTGTGTGTGTGTGTGTGTGTGTGTGTGTGTGTGTGTGTGTGTGTGTGTGTGTGTGTGTGTGTGTGTGTGTGTGTGTGTGTGTGTGTGTGTGTTCAATGTTTCTGTGCAACTGGAAAGACATCATAATAGATTTGAGGTTGAAAGGCATTTTAGAGATTTCCAAAAACACCCTGTGTGGAAGGTAAACCACTCGTAGAATGGAATTTTTAAACTAGCATGTAACTAACAAAGCGGCATACAACTGCAGGAATGCTGAATAAACCATGTAATATTTAAAATTTTATTAAACTAAAATTTAACTCAAACTGCTAGCATTCGCTTTCAAATGGAATGCAGTTAATTTTTCTGGCATCAAGAATCAGTTTTAAAAGCAATCAATTTAAACATGATCTCATGATCATTGCACTTTGTTTGTTTGTTTGTTTGTTTGTTTGTTTGTTTGTTTGCCTTTTGCTAACCAGGTTAGTCTACTGGGTCGGGGGCCTATTTTCAGTGGAGAACCAAGGAGAAAGGCTCCACAATCATATGATAACAAAAATGATGCCAAAAAACAATATACATATGTCATAACAATAACAAGTTACACTGGAAGTCTAACAACATAAGAAGTCTAAAAACATAGGGAATAAAGAGAGAGAGAGAGAAGGAGAAAAAAATGTGAGTAGCAACATTAATGCCTTGTAGAAAATACTAAAAGTAAACATTTTGTGCAAGTACATCGATAAAATGATGGTGGTACATTTGGTGAGACAAAACAGAGGAAATGTAAGTGGTATGCAAAGAAGAATGAAAAATAATTGAAGAAGAATACTAAAGAAATAGCATTTGTGACTAGTCAGAGTGTTAGAGTGGGTAAAGTGGAAGGAGATGTGTTAGAGTGGGTAAAGTGGAAGGAGATGTGTTAGAGTGGGTAAAGTGGAAGGAGAAGTGTTAGAGTGGGTAAAGTGGAAGGAGAAGTGTTAGAGTGGGTAAAGTGGAAAGAGAAGTGTTAGAGTGGGTAAAGTGAAAGGAGAAGTGTTAGAGTGGGTAAAGTGGAAGGAGAAGTGTTAGAGTAGGTAAAGTGGAAGGAGAAGTGTTAGAGTGGGTAAAGTGGAAGGAGAAGTGTTAGAGTGGGTAAAGTGGAAGGAGAAGTGTTAGAGTGGGTAAAGTGGAAGGAGAAGTGTTAGAGTGGGTAAAGTGGAAGGAGAAGTGGTAAAGTTAGATCTGAGTGGGGTGAAGGAAAGAGTGGTGATTGCCAGGGACCTGAATAGTAAAAAACACATGGGGGTGTAAAGCAGGAGGAAAGTTAAGTTTTAAGAGTGCTCAGTGGTGTTGCTACGGGTTCACAGGATTATAAGTATATATAATGTATGAAGGGGATAGCTGGTATGCAACTGTATGGGGTAGCAAGAGATTAGGTGGGGTGGTAGCAGTTAAGGAGGAGAGCTGGTTAGGTAGTTTTTCAATTCTTTTTTGAAGAGAAGAGAAGACTGGATATGTCGTATGTTATTAGGGAGTTTGTTCCAGGTTTGAGATATGGAGCATTTACAAAGTAACCTGCCTATAGTTTTGTTAGGCTTGTAGGTGTTTAGTAGTGCCTGGTCAGTACTATGGAAAGACCGTGCCAGTTTGTAAAGGGATAGCAGGGTTGACAGGGAGGGACGGTTTGCAGAGAACAGAATGTGCTATTTGTAACTGTGAAAGTTGGAGTAGTTGTGGGAACTCAAGCCATTGTAGTTGTTTTAGGGTGAGGCAGTGATGAGATCTGTAGGGGAGGTTACAGGCAAATCTGGCTATTTGGTTCTAAGTTTGTTCAAGTTTGGTTAAGAGATTTTGCTTGGATGTGTGTGAATATAGGGGAGGCATAGAGTAGGCAGAAGAGGAGATAGGCTTGGGCGAGTGAGGTCCTAGCAGTGTTAAGTAAGAATTTTTTGTGTCTGTATAGTAACCCTAGTTTTTGATTGTTCTTTTTGATGGACAGTAAGATGTGATGGTCAGATTTCAGTTGATCATCAATTGTAATTCCTAGGAGTTTCATAATGGAGTCTGCATAAATAATTGTGTTGTCTAGAGAAGAGAGAGACTGAAAAAAGTTTTAAGATGGGATGAAAATTTTGGGAGAAGAAGAAGGAGTTTGGTTTTCTTACGGTTAAAAAGAGCTCCCTTATCAACCCGACAGGTAAAGGTGAGCAGTCCCTATTCCTGTCTTAGCCTAGCAGCCTTTTTGCCCTTCGTTGGCCGCTAAGCTGCAGACATAACATCGGCGACTGTAATATAAAGCCTTTCAGCCGATGTGCCTTGCCTTAGTTGCTAAGCCGCTGATTAGGCTTCCGCAACAGTTTTAAACTTTAATTACCTTATCCAGCAATATGTAAGTGTTCGTGTGTAGACATTACGTACCTAGACATCGTGGGTGAGCCGCAAGTAACACTGAGCGGTTCTCCTGATTGTTGCAAATGTTCCCTTATCTGTTTTTATTATGAAAAATACTTGACGGCTCTTCAAAATGTATGTATGTTGCCACTGACGCCATAGGCTCAAATAGAGAAAAATAGAGTGATTTTTCTTGCCGCCATTACTGTCTACATATTATTTATCCATTTTATTCAGTGCGGCCTATAGATGTCTACTACATAATTGTTGTACACTAGCTCCTGATGCCCTAGGCTTACTGCACCTTGTTTTAGTGGAGTGCTTTTTTTTTTTGTCCTATATATTTAATTCACTTACAAGTCTGTACTCGGCTTTGTAGTGGAATGTTTTTTGTCATACATATTTAATTTACATACTTGTCTATGCTGTGCTAAATTATACTGTACCCAGGTGCTGTCTATTGAATGTTACTAACGTGCTATAATTAATAACTCTTTTGCTTGAACCACAGTACAATGTCTAGAAGTGTGCTGCATTTCCCTGGCTAAATTGATTATATTGATACTTTCCCTCCCGCTCTCTCCTTTCTACCTACCTTCCCCTTGGGATAGCTCACTTCTACTTGATGTAAGTTTTCCTTTTTTCTCCCCCTCCTTTCCTTCTGCTACTGTAGTGTTATTATTTCTAGGTTTAAAACTGCTCTTTGTATTTCCTTTTCCTTACAGTGTATCCCAGCTGAATCACCTTGACCCCAGGTGCCTTCCGGTCTCTGCTTGGAATCTCTGTCTTCCCGCCCTTGAACGGACAGAGCATAAGAACTCCTGCTGTGCTTCGATAACTTCCTTGCCTCCCCAGGAATTTTTTTTGAATGTATGTACCTTGTTACTACTAACTGTAAATTACTATTGTCCATTAGTACAGCAACACAGTGAGCAAAAGCTAGCAGTCTCCCCTAGTCTTAATCCTCCCTCACTACCTTTCTGGTGTCTTCCCCATTTCCCTTGTGTCCGTGGCCTACCTTTGCAATTACTGAGTGTGGCCACTAGGTGGTGGCATCTCCTGCTTCTTTCTACAGCCCTATGTATGACTACACTATCTTAACCTAACTCTGCCCTGTTCTAAGAACCAGATTTAGTCACTCTTTCTTTTTACACCTTCTCTGCCCTGTATAGCCCCTTTCTGTTGTGAAACATTCTGCTTGCTTAACTCAGAAACTAAGCACCTCTACTGTAGTCTCCTTACCTCAGACGTCTTCTCTCCTTCACTGATACACTTTTCTCCTCCTCTCTGGCTCCTAGCCTGTTCACTTCTATCCCTATCTCATTCCCTTTCATCCTTCCATTTTCACTTATCCTCCCCCATACACCTACCCTTTACTCCTCACACCTTGGCTCAACTCTTGCATTCTTGCCTCAATCCCTCCCCTTCTTCATACACTGTCCCCACCCCCAACTCTATAATACTGTCCCTGGACTTGTGGTGCCATTTTTAAATAACCTCACATCCCATCCGGTCCTGTACTGTGTAGGCTGCTGACTTAGCTTATGGTGTACCCCAGCTGAATCATCTTACCTCAGGTGCCCCCCAGTCTCTGCTTGGAATCCCTGGCTTCCCACCCTTGAACGAACCTGTGACCACTCTCTCTGCTTCTGGAATCTCCTCCTCTCTGATTGTCTCTGGAAAATCATTCATATAGATGCTCTAACCCACTCCGTTCGCCCTTCAGCTTCACTCCGCAGAAAATTGCAGCTAAAGCCATTGCCTATCTCCATCCTTATAAATAGAACAATTTTAGAAAGCAAAATCCCTTCCATATGGAAAGTATCCCACATCATCCCTCTACACAAAGGAGGGTCATCTACCGAGCTCTCCAACTTTCGGCCTAATGCCTTACTCTCTCCAATAACTAAAATTATGGAAAAATGCATACATAGACAACTACTTGACCGCCTTCTCCATAACAATTTACGTGCCAACTGCCAGCATGGTTTTAGGCCATTCCATAGCACAACAACTGCCCTGCTATCCTTTTCTGACTCCATAAACAAAAATCGTAACAGTAATACTTTCTCCTCTGCACTATTTATTGACCTTTCAAAAGCCTTTGATATGGTGAACCATAACATGCTTATTGACATACTAAAAGCCCAATCACTTGATCCACAAGCAATACAATGGTTTAAATCCTAAAATCAGAAAAAAGGCCAGCACCAAGGAAGGTTCAAAAGTAGTTTAATAAAACTGAAACTAGACCGGTTTCAGCAGCAAGGCTTTCATCAGTAGTATAGTCAGCAAAAAGCACTTAGTCATCATCTTATATAATGTTCTCTAAGGCATCTATATGACATCACTTCCTGATAAGTCAAAAATGCAAACAAGGCAAAAGTAATTGAAAAATACAATCAAGGCAAAAGTAATTGAAAAATACATAGTTCAGTAAACAAAAAGTTTGCCTAAGTTGCATGCATATCTCCAGATTATAATGAAAAATCCAAAGAGACACAGTATACTGGTATATCAATGATAATAAACAAACTTAATAAAAACATACAATAAAGGGTAAATGCCCAAAATAAACCTGAAACAAAAGTCAGGTTATAAGAATTCTGGTGTTGAATACCAGCCACAGTATCCTAAAATGAGCTGAAATGCAAAACCTAAGCAATGCAACCTGATAAGAAATAAGTACATATACGTAATGCAAGTGATGGTTAATTACAAATTATAATTTATCATTTAATCCAGGAGGAAAAGCCCCCAAGTTTAATGATCCACCTTTTTCTTTGGTATTTAGGATATCATGCCAACCTGTTTTAAAAGATCGATTCCTATGATATGATCAATGATGGTGAATGTAAATTTGGCAGTGGGATGTTTGATAACATGTCTATATAGTGCATTAGTTAATCTTCTGTTTCTAATGTCACCAAGGTGTTCAGAGATCCTGACACGAAACTGTCTAGACGTTTGGCCAATATAAAATGCATGACATGTACATGTGGCAAGATAAATAATCCAGTCTGAACTGCAGTTACCAAAACTGTATGTCGTATATTTGTCCAGTGTTCCTACTAGTGAAAGAAGTAGTTTTGAAAATATAGTTACAAAAACTGCAATGTCCACATGGATAAATGCCTGAAAGTTTATCTCCAGTAAGTGTTCTTTGAGTTGGAGTGTGATCCATGACCCTGGTTTTTTATAGTGTGAAAATAGATTCCCTAAAGTTTTGCCTTTCCTATAGGAAAAATAACATCGTTCTCCCAGATAATCTTCCAACAATGGATGAGAATTCAATATATTCCAGTGAGTATTAATAATATTTACTAAATTGGCACTATTCCTGCCATAAGTGGTGACAAATCTACATACATCTGATTCCTCATTATGAGTTTTAGTATTGTATTGGAGAAGAGAATCCCTGGATTTAGCATTACTAAATTGGTGTGCTGACTCAATAGTACGAGTGGAATAACCTCTGGACAAAAATCTCTTGGTTAGATCCATTTGATGACTCTGAAGATCATCCACTGAGGAACAAATCCTTTTCATCCGCACAAACTGTGATTTCGGTATGTTCCGAATAATATGTTTCGGATGAAAACTATCAGCATGTAGAAGGGTATTATATTGTGAGAATTTTCTGTGTACAGACGTTCTAAGAGTGTTATCCTCCTGTCGAATTAAATTGACATCCAAATAACTGATTGCACTCCTATTATATTCCACAGTGAATTCGATACCCCAGATGTTCCCATTCAAATGTTGAATAAATTCCTGGAGGTATTCCTCACCTCCTTTCCATATAAGTCAACAGTCGTCCAGGTATCTTCTCCATATATCAATCTCAGGTAGATATATGTTGTGCAAAGGGTCATATAAAATCATATCTTCCATGTAGCCCATAAAAGATCAGCATATATGGGTGGTAAGCATGCTCCCATAGCCGTTCCCTGTAGTTGCCAATTGCAGTTTTCTTGGAAATAAAAACATTTTTAGTTAGAATGTGTTCAGCCATACACAACAATAAGGTGTTCATCCCTGGGGGGTATAAATTGGTTTTATTTAGCCAGTATTCCAAGGCATTAATACCCGCCCAATGAGGGATGCTGGTATAAAGCGAGGATACATCAAGGGTACACATAAGCCATTCAGGGTCCAATTGAGACTCGGAGACTATCTGCAAAAATTCAGTCGTGTCCTTGATTCTTGCTCTAACACATGTTAACAGTGGTTTCAATTTTTCAGTTAGAAAAACAGACAAGGGTTCAGTGAGTGACCCAATGCCAGATACAATCGGTCTGCCTGGTGGCTGATCAATGGACTTATGAATCTTAGGAAGTAGATAGAGTTGTTGTTTCGTAGGATCCTTAACCGTCAAATGAGTTTTGGTTTTATCATCGTTATTTTCGGATGCATGGCATCTACATCGCTTTCTTTTTAAAGGATTGACTTTTGGTCATCCTTTTTTGGTTTTGTTGGATTATCATGTTTATCTAAGCTAACAAGTGAGTATATTGGATGCATTAACGCTGTTGAGTTTATCGTTTGCGTTTACACGTGGTTGCAAGTGTTTTTTCCACCATCTTTCGGATTGGGATTTGTTTTTCAAGATCGTTGTGGTTTCCATACTGTTTTTGGACATATCAGGACTTCGAGGACCGATTTGGCCTTTTGGACATTGTTTGGAACAACTTTTAAGGGTCCTAATACATTTCAAACTTCATCTTTCCAGGTACTGTTCTTGACATCTATTTTTGGATTAATTTTCATTGGTAATTGTTTTACCATAATGAAGAAATTTTCTGTGACAATCATTTAACTGTCTGGATGGTGTTGTTAAGTCGTTTTTTCTTGAACACTGGACTTTAGTGAACTGTTGTAGCACAATATAACAGTGCCATTTTTTCAGGACTTTTCATGTATGTGTTCTTAGTTTATAACACGTGTATATTTCATATTATTTTGCCTAGTCGTTTTCTTTTTTATACTGGATTTCTGAGTACTGTTGTAGCACAATACAACATTGCTATTTTTTCAAGGACATTTCATGTATGGGTGCTCATTTTATAATATGTGCATAATTTTATTTTATTTCATTTGATTATGATGAACTAGCCATTGTTATATACACTAGGTTGATACAATATTATTGCTTATATCTGTTCATTCCTATGTTCCTACTGATTCATGTTTTGTTTCACATTTGAGTCAATATTGGTCACATATCTTGAGGGCTTTTGTTTTGTTTGCCCAGTGTTACACTCAGGTCTTCTTTTAGAATAATTGCTGGGCATACAGTGCTGACAGTAATCATCTGTACATTTATACCTTTGATAACAATTTCATCTGAGGACTGTATTGAACAATTATTGATTTCTTAATATTGTTATCTGATTTAAATAAGGTGCATAAGTGTGTCTGGCTTAAATTCATTACATATTGGTATACTCCATATGGATTTAGCCACCTCTGAACAACTGTAGGTTGTGCATTACTCAGAACATTGCATTTTAGACATTACAGGCCTTTGACTTTTTGGTCTGTATAGCATTTTGCCTAGGTGCTAGGGTTAATTATTCCCCTATATATAGGGTTACATTTGCCATTTATTCTGGCTTCAACTTCTTTGTGACTCTGATTGTGATTTTCTGTTTTGGACTTATTCATGATTTGCCAATTCAACCCTTAAGAATAAAAGAATCTTTTCAGGGTTCATTTTATTTTTATTTTTATATCTTCTTCCTCCGGTTCATTGCAACTTATTGTCATGGATCTCAGTAAATTGTTATCTGGTTTATGCTCCGACAAGGATGACTTAAAAATTTTTGACATAGGAACTGAACATACAGAAAAGGTGGATTTGGTAATCATGGATCCAGTTGACGGTTGCGAAAACTTATTCTTTCAATTAGGTAAACAAATTAAGATGCTTAGAACAAACATTTGGCACAGTAAATTGTTTAAAGCTTACCAAATACAGAATATATCCCTAGAGGATTGAGATGTAAAATCCAACCACTAGTGGGCACACGGATGAAACTCTGTTGAAAGATTGGCAACAAGCACAACAGGAGGCTGCCATGATTAGAGTTAACATTTTGGCCTCTTTCTATGAGAGAACAATACAGAGTAATATTATTGAAGTAGAAAAACATGTAACAACCTGAAACGGTTTGAACATGAGGCTAGTTTTCAGGGTTGTCTTGGCAAATTATCTAAAGAAATCTCTATTTTGGAAAATAACCTTAAGAAAAAGAAATTGCACAAATTTGCCTGGGATAAGGAAGATTATGATAGGGGCAAACAATTTGATTCACAAAGGGGTGTGAGGTTTGCTCATGGTACCAAGAATGCTTCATTTATACGCAAAAAAAGACCAAGGTCTATTTTAAAAAAGACTGGGCCTAGCTTTATTACCTCTGGTGAGGATTCTTCGACTACTGATACTGAGACACCTAATATTGGTGATTCTCCAAATGCTAAAAGGGGTCGAAGGACTGAGGTCCCTTTAGGGGGAAAAACACAGGGCAGGAAGGAAACACAGAGGTCAAAAACTTAGAAGAGCTCTTCATGTCGATAGTGAAGTAAATCATTCATGTACTAATGTTTTAAATATTTCAAGTCATATTTTGACTGATGATCAATATTCCCTTCTTAATAAAGGCCTTGGTTTCATACCTGGTTTTTTCACTGATGAAAGTATTTTGGTTTCTGATACAATGGATTTTTGTAGGAAAATTAACTTGAAATTATTTTTTCAACAACAAGATCAAACTGACAATGCTCAAAGATCATCTGATTTTAGATTTCACAAATCTACATTTAACCCTCCCATGGATAAACATGTTGCTGTTTTCCAGCAGGCGGTTATAAAGGATATACACTTCAATTTGTGTTCTGTTGACACTATAAAGCATAACATGTCTAGGAAGGAACAAATAGCACTCACACAACTCAGAAACAATACGGATATTGTTATTATTTCTGCCGACAAAGGGGTGCGGTGGTGGTGATGGATACTGAGTATTATGTGAATGAAGGTCTTAGACAACTTTCCAACCATCATCATTACATGAAGATGGAGATTGATCCGACTCCAGGTTTTGCCTTGGAAATTAATGAATTTTTGGAAAAGGCTGTAGAATCTGGAATTATCTCTGATAAAACCAAAACTCATTTGACGGTTAAGGATCCTCTGAAACAACAACTCTATCTACTTCCTAAGATTCATAAGTCCATTGATCAGCCACCAGGCAGACCGATTGTATCTGGCATTGGGTCACTCACTGAACCCTTGTCTGTTTTTCTAACTGAAAAATTGAAACCACTGTTAACATGTGTTAGAGCAAGAATCAAGGACACGACTGAATTTTTGCAGATAGTCTCCGAGTCTCAATTGGACCCTGAATGGCTTATGTGTACCCTTGATGTATCCTCGCTTTATACCAGCATCCCTCATTGGGCGGGTATTAATGCCTTGGAATACTGGCTAAATAAAACCAATTTATACCCCCCAGGGATGAACACCTTATTGTTGTGTATGGCTGAACACATTCTAACTAAAAATGTTTATTTCCAACAAAACTGCTATTGGCAACTACAGAATGCGGCTATGGGTGCATCCTTTGCACCCATTTATGCTGATCTTTTATGGGCTACATGGAAGATATGATTTTATATGACCCTTTGCACAACATATATCTACCTGAGATTGATATATGGAGAAGATACCTGGACGACTGTTGGCTTATATGGAAAGGAGGTGAGGAATACCTCCAGGAATTTATTCAACATTTGAATGGGAACATCTGGAGTATCAATTCACTGTGGAATATAATAGGAGTGCAATCAGTTATTTGGATGTCAATTTAATTCGACAGGAGGATAACACTCTTAGAACGTCTGTACACAGAAAATTCTCACAATATAATACCCTTCTACATGCTGATAGTTTTCATCCGAAACATATTATTCGAACATACCGAAATCACAGTTTGTGCGGATGAAAAGGATTTGTTCCTCAGTGGATGATCTTCAGAGTCATCAAATGGATCTAACCAAGAGATTTTTGTCCAGAGGTTATTCCACTCGTACTATTGAGTCAGCAGTCCAATTTAGTAATGCTAAATCCAGGATTCTCTTCTCCAATACAATACTAAAACTCATAATGAGGAATCAAATGTATGTAGATTTGTCACCACTTATGGCAGGAATAGTGCCAATTTAGTAAATATTATTAATACTCACTGGAATATATTGAATTCTCATCCATTGTTGGAAGATTATCTGGGAGAACGATGTTATTTTTCCTATAGGAAAGGCAAAACTTTAGGGAATCTATTTTCACACTATAAAAAAACCAGGGTCATGGATCACACTCCAACTCAAAGAACACTTACTGGAGATAAACTTTCAGGCATTTATCCATGTGGACATTGCAGTTTTTGTAACTATATTTTCAAAACTACTTCTTTCACTAGTAGGAACACTGGACAAATATACGACATACACTTTTATGGTAACTGCAGTTCAGACTGGATTATTTATCTTGCCACATGTACATGTCATGCATTTTATATTGGCCAAACGTCTAGACAGTTTCGTGTCAGGATCTCTGAACACCTTGGTGACATTAGAAACAGAAGATTAACTAATGCACTATATAGACATGTTATCAAACATCCCACTGCCAAATTTACATTCACCATCATTGATCATATCACAGGGAATCGATCTTTTAAAACAGGTTGGCATGATATCCTAAATAGCAAAGAAAAAAGGTGGATCATTAAACTTGGGGGGCTTTTCCCTCCTGGATTAAATGATAAATTATAATTTGTAATTAACCATCACTTGCATTACGTATATGTACTTATTTCTTATCAGGTTGCATTGCTTAGGTTTTTGCATTTCAGCTCATTTTAGGATACTGTGGCTGGTATTCAACACCAGAATTCTTATAACCTGACTTTTGTTTCAGGTTTATTTTTGGGCATTTACCCTTTATTGTATGTTTTTTATTAAGTTTGTTTATTATCATTGATATACCAGTATACTGTGTCTCTTTGGATTTTTTCATTATAATCTGGAGATATGCATGCAACTTAGGCAAACTTTTTTGTTTACTGAACTATGTATTTTTCAATTACTTTTGCCTTGATTGTATTTTTCAATTACTTTTGCCTTGTTTGCATTTTTGACTTATCAGGAAGTGATGTCATATAGATGCCTTAGAGAACATTATATAAGATGATGACTAAGTGCTTTTTGCTGACTATACTACTGATGAAAGCCTTGCTGCTGAAACCGGTCTAGTTTCAGTTTTATTAAACTACTTTTGAACCTTCCTTGGTGCTGGCCTTTTTTCTGATTTTGGGTCTAACAAGTGCTCTTGCCGTGCACCAGCCTAACTTGCTAGCTCCTATACACTACAATGGTTTAAATCCTATCTGGAAAACAGACAGCAAGCAGTACATTGGGATAATAATCTTTCTAAATCCCTCCCTGTGAACACTGGAGTACCACAAGGCTCTATTTTAGGACCTCTTCTCTTTTATTGTTTATTAATGATCTACATTCCAAAATTCCTCAAGCCACCTGCATACAATATGCAGATGACTCAACTTTAATTTGTTCAGCCAAGTCCATGACCTCTCTCCAGTCCCTCACCCAAACAGTATTTAACAGTGTTGAAAATTGGTTCATGCAACACTACCTCCTTCTGAACCCCAAAAAAACAAAATTATTACTCTTTGCTCCTACACATAAGTCACCTTAACTACACTTCAGAGTAACGTCTAACAATGGAACTAACATATCCCCTGACACTACAACCCATCTACTAGGAGTAACAATTGATAACAACCTTAGCTATGATGACCATATTAATTCTACAATAAAGTCTGTCAACAAAAAACTAGGCACCCTTTACAGAATCAAACCCTTCCTTACCCCTTCAGCCAGAATCACTATTGACCAGACCCACCTGATCTCTACCCTGTTCTATGCTTCTGCAATATATACCAATCTTTCTAGAAACAACCTCACCAAACTTTCCACCAGTTACAATAACATAGCCAGATTTGCCACTGGCACCCCCTTTAGAACTCACCACTGTCACAACCTCAAACAACTGGGATGGTTAGAACTGCAGAACAACATGTTATCACCCAAAAGGTCCTTTATCACCCTAATAATACCCCAATCCTTACTAATCTGATTACCCCCTACAAAAATCTTGCAACACTACGCTCAGCTAGCAAGATTCTAGTTTCCACTACTAAATCTAACAACAAAGCTGGAGACTCACTTTTCACCAACACAGTAGGAAAAAGCTGGAACCAGCTTCCTAGTGAACTTTCCTCTCTTGTTTCCACTCATCTCTTTAAAAAGCATCTTAAAGAATATCTTAAAACTCACTGGCTTTGTCCCTGCTCTAACCCTGACTGATATCTCTTTCCCCTTCTTGCTCTCTCTACACTTCTCTACCCCACTGTTCTGTCACACACCTGTAATATTGATTACCTTCTTACTACTTAAAAATAAAATTGATAAAAATGGTTTATAATTCACATTTTTGTTCTTTTGATTGCTATCTCTCAAATGATTGCTCTCTGTATTTGATCTTAGCTTTAACCTACTAAAGGAATCTGTACAAGTTTATCTGAACCTCAATGTAACAATGTGCTGTAATTCATTTGACTATTACTATATTATTGTAATCTCTGTCACTGCTAATGCTTGGAGCTTTTCTCCCCGGGCTTCTTCTGAAAATGGACATATATCCAGCTAGACTAGCCCGGTCAACAAATGTAAAATAATAATAATAATAATAATAATAAAATAATAAAACTGGTTGTCAGTTAGCCAGTGTTCAATGATATTAAAGGCAGTCTGTGTGACAGAGTGTAGGTCAGTGAGGTTGTTAGAGAGGGTGATTTGGAATTATAAAGCTATAGTTCTAATCTTGATACCTATTAGTTGCAAAAAACTTTTTTTTTTTTGCATAAAAATATACATAAACATTTTACATTGTATAAAACAAGGATTTAGCACTTTGCTTTTGAACATAATAGAAATATTTCTTCAGGCATCAAAAATCAATAAAGAACAATCAATTTAAACAGGAATTTATTTGCATGACAATACTTAAAATCATGCATGAAACCCTAACTGCAATCTTAACATATTTTATTTGCAAACCTTTTTAATTCCACATGAGCATATTTATGTTAAGATTACTGTGCTCCAGCCAACCAGTAGGCCATAATATAGTCCTTCACTGTTCTGGGCAATACATCAAGCAGCATTATAATGATGCAGAATGCCAAACTTCACATGCAGAAGCTTCCAAGTTATCTAGAGAGTGTCTCTCTGGGTCCATTGCAAGGCCTGCTTGGATCAAAAGATTCTACTGTTAGGAATTATTGCCAACTAAGTATGATTTGTCTAATCCTATTGAAAAAAAGAGACTCATTCAAACTATGTTGCTTTTGGGAGCATGGTGTAGCGGCAACACCAATAAGCATCAGTTATCTTCAATTACTTATACAACAAGGTAGCTAGCAGTTTGTTTGAGAAGATGGTCCTGTCCCTTGGCTCTTGTTTCTATCCTTGCTAGGCTTTCTGCCTATTTATACAATGGCACTGTGCAGTGTGAACTGCATTTACCATGCCTTTTGAATTTCATATAATCTGTATGCTTAGCTGATGTTGCAGTATAAGGCTGTCATCAATAAATGTTACCCATTGGTTGGATACAATCCATCATGCACCATATTCCCTGTTATGTTGTTTGACATACATTCTATGAGTTAAGGATTCCTTCACACACACACACACACCATGCACACATGCATGTACAGATGCACACACACACACACACACACACACACACACACACACACACACACACACACACACACACACATAGCCACAAACACACCCACACATATGCACACACACACACACACACACACACACACGCATATGTATACATACATGCATTCATACAAATGCACACACACACACGCACACGCACACACGCACACACACACACACACACACACACACACACACACACACACACACACACACACACACACACACACACACACACACACACACACACACACACACACACACACACACACACACACACACACACACACACACACACACACATATGCACACACTATGGTTACATAATGCATAGCTTTACTGACCAAACACTTTAATCTGTCCACGGATAAATCACAAATCAATAGACATTATTGTATATACGTATTCAATAAATTTTGCAGGAAGAAGCATTTATCATGTCTGCATTTATACAGATACAAATGCAAGGGGATCCACGGTATGACTTTTATAACTCAAGAAGTAGTTCATATATACAGCTACTAAGATGAGCTTGGCCCATTGCAATATGTCTGGCACGTTCATGACTGTGCACATTTTTGTACAGTGACATTTTATAGTACACTATAACACAGAAAAACACATCATCACCATATGTCAGTATAAGTACAATGCTTAGTTTTCAACTCTGTGGTAACACATGTACTATATGGAGAAAGATGTCAGCATTATCAGTATATATGCAGAGATGAAGTAGTTGGCCAGAATAGTACATACAGTCCTTACTCAACTGTTGTCCTTGGGGACTGTACCTGGATTCACTGCAGATGTCCTCCAGATCTTCTTACTGTTGTCTGGAGAAACCATTTCAGTGTTTATGATACCATTGTGCAACTGAGATATGCAGTTTACCTGGGAAAGCAACTTGTGAATCTTTTCCAAGTCTTTCATGACAGAGAAAGAAATTCTTCTCACCACCAAATAATCATATCTGGTTCTGTTTACACAGATAGACTTTTTTCCTACTCACCCTATATAACAGGTAACTGGAATGGTTCTTTTCAGACATGCTGTAAGCCAGAAGGACAAGAGTAACAGAATACATATCTATGTACCAGTATGTTTTTGTGAAGTAGGAGGAAGCTGGCACACCTGACGAAAACACATGGAAAACTGGCAGAACTCCATGCAGTCAGTGACTACAGGTCAGGAGTGAACCCCAGATTCTGGAGCTGTCAGGCAGAGATATTACCTCTAAGTCAACCTGCTGCCATACCTCCAGGCATACTTACATCTTCTCCTTATGGGTGCTGAGAGAATAAATTCTGCCTCAGAGAAGGAGGAGTACCTAACAGATAAATCATCACACTCACTAGTAAGACATGTGGCATGAGGTTATGGGATCAAAATGGCAGCCACAGGAAGGCATAATGTACACATTTAGAGCATTTTTCCACATACCCTGTGTCATCTAATGACTTCAATTCATCACCTCTTTTTCGCTGAGTAAAAATATCTTGCTGAGCTTATTGAACAGCTGGAAACAATTGCCATGTAGATCAATATATTACATGTGACAGCAAAAGCTTGTCTTTAGTGAAACATAGCTATTCAGGAATACCCAGCCAGCTGCCTCATTGTGTATTACTTATTAATTCACATTGACTATGGCAGGAGATGTATTTGTATTGGCATACATCACACCTTGCTATTGCTTGCATTTACTTTGTCCTGCTGAAACATCCTGTAGACTTAACATTTCTCAGAGAGAGACGTCATGGTTTAATATACTTGGAATCCGACCACATTTCAGATGTTTTTTTAAACAGATTCCATTACTGCTAACTTGATAGCCATATCAATATATATATTTGTCATTTATACTGCAGACCAGTAAAAGCTTTTCAAGTCATTTAGCTTTAATGTTTTAACAATGCAGATTTATACGTTATACATCCTGATGTGTGCTTATGATTATGATATTTTAACCTTAATCTAATGACTGCGCTACAGAGGATGGCAACAGTAATAGCCAAGTGCGGAGGGTTGCTGTCCTGCTCTGTAAGAAGTATAGTTGCATGGTTAATTAATGCATTAAATGAGCCTTACTTTTTGATGTCAGTGGGACGGATATGTATATATTATTGCAAGTGATGCACAGCAGAACTGATGGGTTATGCTGGAACACAGCTAAGAAGCCTCTTGTTGAGGTTAACTGCCTTACCTATACAGTTTGTATGTGGCCATTCTGAGTGTGGCACTAGCATTATTTATATATTCTTAACAAGGAGGATTGTACAGCAAATACAGTAGTTGCTTATATTGTATATAAACACGCGCTTCTACTCTTTATTGGCATTGTAGATATGACCTTTTCACCACACCAGGACCCTGGCAGTTGCTTTGTTTGTCACCTTTTAGTTTTCAGTATAATGATTGCCACACATTGAGGAAAACAGAGCAATTTCACAAACAAGGAAAATGCTACCCTTTCCTAGTCCCTCCTTGACCAGGGCCTGCATTACTCGGGTAGTGTTTAGCATGGCCTACATTACTTGGATGGTGCTGTGGCAAAATTGTGCAGTATTATGCAGACCTACATGAATGTTGTTGGTGGCCACAGGTACACAGATGTTGTTTTGACTCAGAAACATGTAACAGGACCTGTAGGACAGCATACTCACTGTGGCTAATCCCTTGACACATATGTGGAAGGTCTACCTTAAGACATGCTTACTGTGCAGAGCACTTCCTGATCTTATGAGATTCTGATTCCTGAAGAAGAGATAAAGACTGGTGTTATAATTAAAGTCATTGAGGAGTTTCACATTGTATTGCAGGAAGATCTCCTTGTGGAATCATGACCTCATTGTGGTGGACCATATAACTGTTAGAGCTCTGTTGTCTGGATCCGTACACTCCTTGTATGGTTAACTATGGCAAATTGCTGTAGAAGTAGAGGCCATAAAAGGAATGATCCAAAACTTTTCCCCAAAGAATCTCATCACAGTAAGAAGACCTGCTTCCCACACAACCTGGCCTGGGGGTGATGTTCATCAATGACCCTCTGGTTATTGGATAACAAGTGAAATCTAGTTGAATGTAGTCTGCATGGGCTCACCACCTGCAAGGCAAAATGTAGTGGTCTGATGCAATCTGGATGGCAATAGTGGGATAGATTCAAATGGACTAGACCCTGGCAATGGGAAATGGCTCTTGGGAAACTGTATCACCTGTGTGCTGAGGAAGGAATCTGATCATGTATGGAAGGTGGGAAAGTACCAACTAGATTGATCTGACCACTCCTTACAAAGTAGTATTATTTTCATAACCAGTCTTCTGGTTTAGGGGTGGTTTGTCTCTTACTATAGAGTCGCCCCATAGTCTTAGGTGGCTTTAGGAATACAAAAGCCCACATTAAGTTGTTCCTCAGCTGGTGTTTATTGCAAATTACAATAAGGAAAACTGTACATTCTCTCAGGAAATACAATCAAATTTAACTCTCCCTGCTATCACTATGGAACAGGTCTGTGTAAGGCCAATAACACTGCATCACTGGGCCCAGATAGTATACCAGGATGTCTTCTAAAACAGCATGAAACATGACCCATCAGGCCCAATGGAATTAGTATTTAACTGTAGCCTCCAAACAGTCTTCATGCCTCATGAATGGAGAACAATAGCAGTCATCCCTTTGTACAAAGGTGGGCCATCTACAGACCATGGAAACTACAGACCCATAAGTCTCACTAGTCTCATATGCAAAGCCGTGGAAAGAATGATCATGAAAATGACCGATAATGATAAAGAAAACCTCCAGACACTGGACCCAACCCAGTTTGGTTTCATCAAGGGCAGGTCATGCCTACTCAACCTGGTGGACATCTTTGAGAAGGTCACCAAAGCAATGGATGAGGACAAAATGGTTCACACTTCCTACTTTGACCTGGCCAAGGCATTTGACAAAATATCCCACTCAGGCATTGTTGACAAATTCAAGAGGTTAGGTACAAACCTGTATGTAACCCGGAGGATAGCCAACTAGCTGACATACAGGACCTAGAAAGTTAAAACTAAGGAGTCCACCTCTACAAAGGGGCCAGTCAAAATGGAGTCCCTCAGGGATCAGTCCTTGGACTGTTCCATTTTGGTATTTACTTCTCTGAAGTCAAGGCTAATGTCAATAGCCTATGGCTGACTACATTTGCAGATTATTGCAAGTTAGGAGCTGTCATTGAATCCCACACTGACACAAATGTTCTCCAGGAAGGGCTGACACAGACAAACAACTGGTGTCAGAGTCATGAACTAAAACTACATTCCAAGAAATGCATAATAGCATCCTTCAGGAAGTCATCCAACCCTGCTAAGTATCATATTGACAACACACTCCTTAGAGCTGAGCCAGTAGTCAGGAAATTTGGGATACACTTAGACAGTAATCTAGACTTTGACCATCACGTGTCTACAGTAGTAAGGAAATCATTCTATGTTCTGCAACATATAAACAAAGGTATGGCATCTAAGTCAAAGGAAGTCATTGTTCCACGTATTTGGCATTCATCAGACCTATCATTGAGTATAATGTCCCCTTTGGTATGTATCTAACTAGGCATATCCAACAAATGGAACGTCCACAGAGGTTCCTCACTAAAAGAATACAGGGTGTAAGTAAAATATCATGTGCAGATTACTTCAAGGCCCTATCCCTGTATTCTGTCTCCTACAGGCTTTTGAGGGGAGATTTATGCCTAGCACACAGGGCATTGTCAGACCCCACTCTGATGGACCTCCTGCATATGAGCAAAACAAACAGCACCAGAATTACCTGTTCTAAAGACTTAAACCTTGCCTGTAATGTAAATATGACCTGCTGGAGGGGCAGATATGTATCCCAGAGACCACCCCTTCTCTAGAACAGGCTCCCCATCCATGTGAAGCAGAGTTCCTCCCTAACCCAATTCGAGTGTAACTTGGGACAATTGGATGGGGAACAGGAAATTCATCCCTGGTTTGCCACTTACTTCTCTAATGGACAAAGGCAGCCTGTAAATAGTTCATCTCCCAAGACCCTGCTAACACTTATCAAGGGTACCAGAACTTGTCAGAGATTTGGGATGCATGACTGGGCTTAAAAAGGCCCTTGTGGTGATTAGTCTAGTAAACACTTATGAACTTATATTCACCTAACAGTTATTTGGAGTATCCAGCCTTTGTGAAGATGGTGTAGGGCTCACTAGAGTACCATCTACTAACTTCTACTGAGAGACTTTGAAGCATACGTGGAGAATAACAGAGATAATTGGATGGGGGGGGGGGCTGCGAGGAGTGGCTTACCTGATCTAAGTCTGAGTAAAAAATTGCTTCCAGAATTCTCATTTAGTCATTGAGTGTTTAAAATAAACCCCATGTTTGAACACAAAGCTGTTCATATGTGTACTTGAATCCTAAACAGCTTTGATCAAAGGTGAATATCAACTTTGTATTATTTTCATCAAACCTGAAGCCATATGTTCACCACAAATGGGCAAAGGCAGATGCTCATCTGTTAGCTGATCACCACCTGATCATGAGATGAATAAGATGGATGAGGCAGCAGCAGAAACATTGAGAGTGCCAGTATAACCAAGAGAGGCTGCCATATTAACAAGGGTCATGTTAAACATAGTAGCCTATTGTAGCTTTTGTACTTTTCGTGGCAATCCATTCTGAACTTGTTGCTATGCTTTGTACTCCCTCTTATGACTATAAACTTTATATCTTCAAGTCTGGCTATCCTGTGCTCTTCCTCCTTTAATTTAAATTGTATGAAAATAGCACTCCAGGTTTCATTTCCTGAAGCTCTACCTGGGACACTGTTCTGTTTATGTAGGCTGAAAGTTCTTCTTAGAGCTGTTTTAAGGAGAGTTGTGCACTTTTATATTCCATAAACAGATTTTATTTTAATTATGAGTTGTTTCATATATGTTTTTGATGGTTTACCTACAAGCGATCAGAGCACACTAATTCTACTCATTGGTTTCCAAAAATAAATATCAAAACTGGTGAGTCAAGCACCATGTATAAACTCTGTCCCCACACCCTCCTAAATTATATATATCAACACTACAGTCACACCATAGTGAAGAAAAGGAGAAGAATCTCCAAAGTGTGCTCTGCTGGGTCACACCATACAACACACTGCTGTGAAACTCACCGCAGTATTAAATATTGCCACTAAAGCCACACATCTGGCAATGTGTCAGCCACCTGTAACTCTGTTATTTTAGATTTATTGCATTCGATAGCTGCAGTTGCCTTGCAAAAATCGTGTAATTCACATTTCAAGGAGCTCTACCATATAAAGACAATCATGGAACCTGAAGAATTTAAAAAAATCTAAGCTTGCAGATGTTGCCTGTTACAGTTCTCTCATCTTATGTCCCAGACATCTCCCTGGCCGTCTACCATCTTTATCTGTGTAATAGGGCCTCTCACAATAACATCATGTATACCTGTATGGTCACATATTTCATGAATTTTGGAGACACAGCCTTCTCACTTCACTTTTAAACACACAACATGGAGGTGGAGTACCTTTGGCTCTTGAAAGAAGGCAATCTCAACAACATGTTTATTTGCTTGCTTATTTGCTTGTTTTTGTTTGTTTGTTTGTGTTTGTTAAATTGAACAATTTGTTTGCTATATAGGTGGGCTGCTCTGCTTTTCATCCACAACCTGAGCAAAACAGCAGTAAGTACCATGTTAAAATTATACATTAAACATAATTTTCCATACACATTTAAACAATACCTGAATACTATCAAAATTGTAGGTGTTTCAAACATCAGTTATTATGAACAAGACATAACAAACAACTCAAAAATGTATATTTAGTGTTAAATGTATATTACATGCTTGCTTACATATCATTCTAGTGTGCATGAGAAACTGAAATTATAGCAGTGGAAAATAACAATAAATATCTATGAAAATATATTTCAACACATTAAAGAATTAGGAATATTGTGGAAATGTTACTGTGAAAGAGCAAACTAAGGAAATTTAGACAACCAGGAAAGTTAGAGAAATGTTATCAATACTAGGAAACATTGACTTAAGTGAGTAGGAAAGACAGAATGAAAAATAAACATTTTAAAATTTACTAGATAAAAATAACATATGTTATTAATGCATTTAAGCAAGTGATGTGCCCTTTAAGGGTCTGGGGTGTCAGATCCCATTTCTGAGATGCATATTGTCGAGTTGCAGAAGTTCATTTACTAAACAAACTGTACCACAATCACTAGTGTCCCTTCTTTTCTCAGTATCTGTCAGATAAAAACTATACTACGGCTCTGTTTAGAATACACCCATCCATTCTGCCTACCTCACCCAGGCAGCTTTGATAATGATGGTTTACGATACGTCACAGGCTGATAACAAGCTGAGGATGCTTTTGAGTGATGCAGCTGGTCATCCAACCCTTTTGTAAATATTGTGTGTTTTGCACTTGGAGAAATCTGAAAATGCTGAACATTGCCTTTAAAAACAAATAAAAACAATCTACAAAATTAAAAAAAGATAAACCCTGAATCAACTATTTACATTATTGGAGATGTATTAGAATGAAGGGAAATGCACACAGAGTCTCTGCAAGGTAAGAGAAAGGCAAACTTAAATAAGTGTTATTGAATGGAAAATCAGGCGAGTTTTCATGAATTTCAGACCCACCAGCAGTACACCCACAGTCAGCTGTATACTCATTTATAGCCATAATAACTTGAAATGTACTGAAACAGTCAGGGCAGATGTAAAACAGTAGCCATATATTTTTCAAAAGAAGCGGTACCTGCATTCTGTTAATGTTGCTTTATGCTGCCTCAGGGTGAGACCTTATGTTGTTTTGGATTACATTGTTGTGTGTAGATTTGAGGCTGCTAGATTTCTACTTCTCCACTTGTATGGTCATATCTAACGTCAGACCATTTCTCTGCCACGTTGAGTCCATCACTAATATTTGCATGGGGTATGACAGAGTGTTCTTGAGGGGCAGTGACTCTAAAACTCAAAAAAATATATTAGTGATGATGTTAGCTTCTGGGATGATGGTTTACTCATTGGAAAAGGTAGTCAGTACTGGACTGCCTCTGTCTAGAGCTCATATGTTAAATGGCTGTTGGGCAGGTCGTTTGCTCATCTCAGATGGCAGTCAGTACTGAAGTCCCTCTGTCTAGAGGTGGCATGTTAAGCAATTGTTGGGCAGGTGGCTTGCTAATTTGAGAAGGTAGCCAGTACAGGACTGCCTCTGTCTAGAGTTAGTACTGTAAACATTTGTACTCCACAGTAACATGCAGACACTTCAGCAATATCTGTCCTAAGTACATGCCTGGATACTAGGCATCATGGCGACACTGATGAAATGGATAGTGAAACTGAAAACCTGCACAGTTGCTCGGCTTGCAGATAGAGCACTGCTGCTTTAGGTGAGTCAGAGCTTTATGCCCTCTACTGCCACTTTGGTACTACAATGACTGGAAATGTCAAAGCTGTAGAAGAGTAAATTACATTGAAAAGTTTCTCATACAAACAAGATTTCTGTGCTTAGACAGCGCTGCCACAGTGTACTCAGGTTACAAATATACCATGACATTGTTTATTTTCAACTTTGTTCATTTCGCTTCCTGCTGTTAACAGGGGGTCTGCCAGCAATTTAACAGAAGAAGATTTGACATTTTTTATTAACCTCTGTAGTCTTACAGTCCGATATCTGTTAAGTTCTCTGCATAGTAACTTGAAAGAACACGTTTAAATGAAGAACAGAAAGTAGCACACTTTGCAAGAATGCAGCGGTTTATGTGTCGTTAATCCCCATAGAGAGATTTTCAAGTCTGAGGTTATTTTGGCATGGTCTGTTTTCAAGCTTATCAGCTATGTTCTAGAGTTTTCATTTCGTATCTGTACTGTGTGTAGTGATACTAAATATTTGTACTTTTCCCATATTCGTTGATAGGCTGAATCACAGAAAATCAACATTTGCTGTTTTTTATTTATTTATTTATCTATTTATCTATTTATTTATTTATTTATTTATTTATTTATTTATTTATTTTGTCATATAGTTTGAGGCTTGTAGCTTAATTAAAAGTATCAGAACTCAGGACAGATTGGTATTCAAGCTTTATCATGATGTGTGATTCATTGGCCACTTTGCCACAAAGGGCCTGGATAACTTTTTTGTGGTACTTGTTGACAGGAGCTGTCATCAGCTGCCAGATCAAGTCACAAGACCATATGGATTTTGTTGGATTGGTTTCCTGACTGTATGGTCCAGTTTTAGTGTAGGTGTTTCAGCCATGTTCGCAAAGTTCATGCCTGGCATATGAAGCTCATGCTCTATCACTTGGTTATTTTCTTATACCAGTCATGATGTAACTATCAACCAATATTGTGTTATAAGTTATGGTCCATTTGTCTTATTTGGTGGATGGTTAATGTTGATAAGAAAGCAGCAGATTCCTAGCATCCATTGAAGCCACCAGTTTATGTTGGAATCATACTGGGTAGGTAGCTTTATCCACCCCACCTTATCATGTGAGTGGCTAGACAATGAAGAAGCTAGAAGACTGCAAAAAAAAAGGTTAATATACATTTATGACATTATTGAGGAAGTTATCAGATACTGAGCACCAGAGGAAATCATAGAGGGAAATGATTACTAGATTCTAAGAATTAAAGGACTAATTTGTCCTTGGCGGTAGACTGGACAGGGGAGGGTTTGTGAATATTAGATAAATAATTAATATGTATCAGGGGGCCCTCTGGATAGGCAGTGCACCATTTACTACCTATAAATCATATTATTTTACTGGGCAAAGGAAGGACCAGTGTTGGGGTAGGGGCAGGTAACACAAAATTACTACAGTAATCTGACATAAATGAGGTTTGCAAGTGGATTGCCACAATCTGTTGTTTGGTGTTACATGCTCTGCATAAAGAAATCCTGCAAATGACTCTTGTATATAAATAATGCTCTATGAATGGGATAAAGTTTTATTCGGTTCTCTCTCATACTTTACGCTGTTCTAGAACTGGCATTATAGCATAAAATTGGTATAAATATGAATCTGAACATTTTTTTATACAGCCTCTTACTTGCTCTTTTAATTTTAACTTGTTCTGTCATTTGTCATGACATTCTGAAAGAAAGGGCTGGATTTAGTAAACTACTGTGACTTGGCAAAAAGCCATTGTGCTAAGTGATACAACTTACAAGTGCTTTCTGATTCAGAAAATACATCAAAAGATATTCTAAACTAATTTAGGTTAAAGTCCCCCTAGTAATGTTATAATAACAACATTTTGGTTTATCTCAAAATACAGCAAAAATTGAATAAGCATTATGAAGCCACAAGTAAAGTAAAGTACATAGTTAAGTAAAGAATGCCAAACTATCATGCTTAACATAGAACTACAGTAATATTCATTTTGACAGAAAAACAAGAAAATGTAATTGCTGTGCCTCGTGCAGCAGTAAAGATACATGGTCCTGCCATGGCCAGAGCAAAGCTGCAGCAAGACAACGAAACCAAGAACCTAAGTGTATTCCAAGCCACATAAGAGCCAGAGCCATACATTATGCCCTAGCAAGCCAGAAAGTACTGGGATATGCTAGACAGGGGTGAGATATGCAGGCTACATATGGCATCATGTGGTGACCACAGATGGGCCATCCCATTTGTCACCCATTTATACATCACAATGTACATTCTAGTGAGTTGTCCTTTTCAGAGGCCAGCCGGTGATAATGTAGGAATATCCTGTAGCTCAGTATTCAGGATGATTTTTTTGTGTGTCATTGTGGAATACTAGCATGAATTCCATTTCCTCTGGTTCCCTGAGGCCATCTGAGAACAGCATCCTACTATGGAAGATTTTGATAGAGTCACCAAGTTTTCCACCAGTGCTTAATATCTCTGACTGTGCACATTTGTGAATCAGAGTACCCACAACTGTAAATCAGCTGTAGTGCTCAACCTCAACTGCCAATACAACATCACCTGCAAGCACGTGGTCAGCTCAGGAAAGCTGAACACGTGTAATAGTGTCCTCCACCCTGCAATGACCAGCACTCAAATCCTGCATGATAGTGATCTGTTTTAGGAATTCACCAATTGCATAACAATGAGCAGACACTCAGTATATGTGAACATCAACCATATACTGACATATAGGTTCAACAATAATAACGGTATATTTTTACAAAATGCCTAACTAAAGAATGGGTCCCTATCAGTTGATCGAGTTTTCAGAAACTCAAACTCTATATGGTTGAGACCATATGATTGAGTTTTTGAAAACTCAAAGCTTTTGAATGGAGATCATGGTACAGCAAGGATTGGGAAATTTACCCTTTTCCTCACTGTAGTGCAATCTCAGAGCTGGTATATATAATTTGCAGGGGGGTGGAGGGGACCATACCTCCCCCTGCAAAAAACATTAAAAAGGTAGATTTTTCTGTTTTTTTTTTTTTTTTGTTGTTGTTTGTTTTGATGTTCATGTTTTTGGAAACTCGATCATATGGTCTTTCCAATATTTTTTTGAGTTTCCAAAAAGTCAGTCATCTGGCATAGACTCCTAAACAACGTGCATCTGTGCTATTTAGTCCATAAACCTAAGACAGATGACACTCATTAGGCATATATAAAATAGCAGAGTAGAAAACACACAACCAAGCCCGTGTTTAGGCATGGAACATTGTTAGAGTTATGTTAGATTGATGTTTGGTCTATACAAACAAAACTTCCATTATGAGCACACTTCCTAACAAGGCTTGTTGCATTGTTACAGTGTGTAGTATGCTGCACAATATGGTCATACACTATCAGATCCAACAAAGCCAGCCAGCAAATATGTGTCATGCCCCCTCAGCTTCCAGGGTCCACATATCCGGGCAGTGAAGGGAGATGGAGTATGCTAATTTCACCTCACCGACACCATGTGTCATCCAACAGGATTTTGAACTGATACACCCAAGTATCACAGAACAAAACAGTGGCCACATTTATTGGTAGACATACATCAATGCCATGAAATTCCAACATTAAAGTGATGTGCCTCAGCCTAGAATAGTCATGACAAGTCTAGCCACACAGTCTCGGTCTCCCCCAACCCCCCTCTAGCTAGGGTCAATCAAAAAAACTTCTCCAAAGCTGATTACAGCCTCCTAAGGGATGGTATAAACAGCTTCACAGCCCCCTCCCCCTCTCTAGGAACTGGCACCAGTATCCATAACTATACCAACTTACTAGATGAACACTTATATAGATGCATGGAATCAGGAATATCTGACAGGACTAAATCATCCTCTGCAAGGAAGAGTAAACCTGTCTGGTGGACATCTGCAATAACTAAACTCTATAACAAAAGAAAAAAATTGATGTCCAGGACCAAGAAGGAGCAGGTGCCCAATTGGAAGCAATCTCTCCTTAGCCTAAACAAGCAAATAAGAGCACTTGTGAAATCCTCCAAAGCAAACTTCGAGTCCAAATTGGCCACATCTACTAGAGACAATCATAAGGCCTTCTTCACATATGTCCATAATCTCAAAGGTAGAACCCAGATCTGTTCAGAATTGGTGGTCAAGGACACCACATATACAAATGCCGTAGATATAACAAACTTGCTGGCTGACAGATTCATTGAAAATTTCACCCCTCTGTCTCCCATCAGTAAATCAGGACATTCCCAGTACTTGCCTCCTTCCCCTTATATCTATGGATCAGGTCATCACTGCTCTCTCAAAGGCAAAAAATACAGCCTCCATGTGACCTGATAACATCCCAGGCTGCATCCTACATGGACTCAGGCAGGAACTTGCAGCACCATTAGGTGCCCTCTTCAACCAAAGCCTAAGTACCAGTTTTGTCCAAGCTGAGTGGAGGACAGCCACTGTCATCCCTTTACACAAAGGTGGAGTGTCCACTGATCTGAGAAATTATAGACCCATCAGCCTAACTAGCCTGATCTGCAAGGCCATGGAACGGATTATCATGGACTTCAGGACATTGGCAATCTTCAAACACTTGATCCACACAGTTTGGCTTCATCAAGGGGAGGTCATGTCTGTTAAATTTGGTCGACTTTTTTTGAGACAGTCACCAAAGCCATGGATGAGGGGAAGACAGTGCACACTGCCCACCTTGACCTGGCCAAAGCCTTTGACACTACTCCCCACTTGGGCATAATAGATAAACTCTCTCAACTAGGCATCAATCTGTATGTTACCAGATGGGTAGAAACTGGCTCACCGATAGAACCCACCGAGTCAAAATAAGGGAAGCCACCTCAAGCAGTAGACCCATATCGAGTGGTGTACCCCAGGCTTCGATCTTGGGGCCTCTGCTATTTGGGATATACTTTTCTGAGGTACAGGCCAAAACCAGTGGGCTATGGGTGACCAAGTTTGCAGATGACTGCAAGTTGGGAGCTGTCATCAATTCCCCTAGTGACGTGGACATTCTCCAAGAGGGTCTCACCTAAACCAATGACTGGTGCCAGAAACATGGCCTTATGCTGAATACAAAAAAATGCATCATCATCCCCTTTGGGGAGAGAGATGTCCCCACAAATTATTACATTAATAACAATGTTCTAAGTATGCAGTCAGTTGTGAAGGATTTGGGCACCCAAATTGATAGCAACCTGACTTTTAACCACCATGTTGCTTCCATTGTACGGAAAGCTTTCTACATGGTCCAATTCATAAATAAGGGTATCTCATCCAAGGACAAGGAGGTCATAGCATCCCTGTACTCTTCCCTTATAATGCCCATTATTGAGTACAACTCCCCATTCGGCATGTACCTCACAAAGCGCATGCAGCAGCTGGAGAGACCACAGAGGTTAGTCACCAGAAGAAACCAGGGCCTCAAAAATCTACCATATACAGATAGGCTAAAAGCCCTATCCCTCTACTCTGTTTCATACAGACTCCTCAGAGGTGACCTCTGTCTGGCATACAAGGCAATCTCGGATCCCGCCTTGATGGGACTGCTGCATATCCGCAAGTCAAGCTCCAGTCAAGTAACCTACACATACGGCCTCAACCTGGTCTATGACATCAATAGGATTTGCTGGCAGGACAGATTTGTGTCCCACAGACTCCCCCATATACGGAATAGACTCAATCTCCACGTCAAGCAGAGTTCCTCTTTACTCCTTTTAAGCACAATTGGGATAACTGGATGGGAAACAGAAAATACATCACTAGGGTTCCACTCGTGTCCCTGCTAGACAAGAGCATTGGATACTGATTTGTCTATGCATGGGCTAAACTTTTGGCTAGGCTTATAAGGGCCTCAGGGCCAATAGCCTAGTAACTTCCTATGATCTTATGATCCTATGATTCTAACATGTCAGTCATGACATTAAAATCATCAGTGTTACTACAACACAATTTCATGCACAAATGACACTGACCTATCATGTGACTATCACTGTAATGTGTATGTGCACCTGACATAATATTGTTAAAATGTGTGGCAATAGCGTGCAACAGAATTACTTATTCTGTACTAGCCCTGCACACACACAGACACATGCACGTGTGCATGCACATGAATGCACACAAACATAGACACGCTGATACAGACATACTGGTGTGAAGGAAATTGTACTCGTGAGATACCTATATATACAAACAACAACAAAACATGCTTTAATGTATATGCTGTACAACACTATGTGGACTGAGTGCATCATCACTGTCAGGTTATCTGGACAAAGTAACCAACTTCATGGCAGCTTTCTGATATATGCAGATATGTATAGTGAGAGACAGAGGAAGAAATAAAACATGAATCAGCAAGAAACTCAGACTATATCAGGATTTCGCACAACTCAGATGTCTTATGCCACAAAATCAAAATTGCAAGATTTATTAAAACGCAAAGCATCTTTTCTTAGCTGAAAAGATCCAGATAGTATACTGACTAGTCACTTCCTTCTTTCTATAAACAGGTGCCAAATAGGAACTGTCACAATAGCATCCAAGCAGGTGTTCTCCTAATAATTCCCCAACTAATCGTGGTGCCAAGTAGTCTGGTTCTAGGTAGGATTCAGATTTTTCATTTTACTGTATTAAAGAGTACAATTATCATTTCAAGTTGCAAAGTATAATTATATACAAATGTTGCAATGGTCTAACTAGAAAATGAAATGCCAAAAAAAAAAAATCTTTAGCTTGAAAAGCCATTCTATGTTTGTAATATTAATTTTTTATAGAAAACAGGAACACATTCAGCTGAAACTGTATTTGAGAGAACATGGCATCAAGTGATCCTTTCCAATTCAGATTTAGAGCCAGACATAATACCACAATGCTGCTCTTACTAGAGCCTGTAATAGTCTACAAGTTGTGGGGAATTGATGTCATTATTCCATCCTGGTCCTTCTCAGTTACTATTCAGCTTTTGGTGTGGAGGATCATGGCATTCTTTTGGACTGTTTGGAAAGTTCTCTGGAATCTCTGGTGTAATCCTAAACTGGCCTGCCTCCTATCTGTTTGGACACACTCAAAGGGTTGTATCTAAGGTTAGTTTTCTTTGTTCCACCTTATATGTTGTGGGGCACCACCAGGCTCCATTCCTGGCACTCTTCTCTTCAGCATATATCTACTGCCACTAGGGGATTATTAACTTGGGAGGTATGAAATGTTTCTGTTATGCTGATGACACCCAGCTTTAATTTTCATTCCCTCAGGCGTTTGTGCTTGCTCTCAAATATTTGGCACAGGACCTGAAATGCATCCATGATTGAATGGTCAGAAATCTGCTTAAGCTTAACACATCCCAGACACTGGCAACAGTTCTTCATGCAGCTCTTATGGATTTGTTATGCTAGTTGGATTTCCTGACATTTGTTACAGTAGGGACAAGTTGTATTTTGAGTCAAAAACATGTGATCTCAGACTGATCACTGACAACAGGTTAACACTGAAGAACCAGGTTTCAGATATTGTTAAGACGTCTTATTTCCATCTTCAGGTAGGTGGGATGCACTGTCTTAACCTCATCCATGGCCTTGATGACCAAAGAAGTCCACCAGAATGAGTAGGCAGGACCTGCCTTTGATGAAGCCAAATTGGGTTGGGTCTATAGTCTGGAGATTTCATGTGCCATTATTAATTAGATCCACAATTATCCTTTCCATAGCTTTGCATATGACACTAGTCACACTTAAGGGTCAGTAGTTTCCAGGGTCAGTTAATGGTCCCCACTTGTGCAGCGAAATGACTGTTGCTGTCCTCCACTCTACTGGGACAAAGCCTGTCTGGAGACTGTGGTTAAAGAGAAATCTGAGTGGATCTGCTAGATCATGTTTAAAGTATTTAATAGGCAGCCTGCAGTGCACTGCTGGGGTGTTTTCACAGCCTTGAACCACATCTCTGTAACTCCACAGACAGCAGCATTCCCCAAGGCAATGAGAGCTTCCAGGGAGTGCAGTTTCTTGTTAAGACTCCTAGCACTGAGCAGTAGTAGTTTCAGCCTAGCATTAGAAGAATGTGTTAAGTTGGTAGGTCTGTTGGTTTGGCACTTCCTAAAAAAAGTTCACAGTTAAAACACGCTTAGTTGTTCAGCAAAATCCAAAAAACACATGAAAGTCACCACACGTCAAGATTTAATGAAGCTTTCAGGTCTACACCCTTCCTCAGCATATAAAAAATATAAAAAATACAAAAAATACATACATTTTTTTATATGCTGAGGAAGGATGTAGACCCGAAAGCTTCATTAAATCTTGACGTGTGGTGACTTTTGTGTGTTTTTTGGACTTCCTAAAAAAGCCATATGTGGATGGCTATTGCCTTGGCCAGTACTTGAAAAATCCAGGGGTGACAGGTGCAGACCATCTCTGACAAAGCAGCATGGTCCATTGATCATGTTGTCCCAGGCTGACAAATACTGGATCTTCTTGGAATGACACCGGTAGTTAAGCCAATTATTAAAATCAATCATTTTCTGTTTGTATTGTGGTATCATTCTTGGTGAGGGTAGAATGCTGCTCAATGCGAGGCTCATACCAGCCTGCAACATGTATTCAGAAAGGTTCATCAAATCTCTCTTCTTATAGTCTAGGGAGGTACACTGCAGGTCATTCACAACCATGTGGACTATATCTGAGTCACACTTGTACTTGTGGTTGAGTGACCTAAGTGTCTGCATGATCTGGCAAATCCTAGTCCTTGACAGGCAACTGACTGTAACCCTTTCTTTATCCAACCTGGTGAGGGGTTGTCAGTGTGCCCCACAATGGAGTCTCCTATGACAAAGATGTTTAAATGTCTGGTGTTTTGTCTTAGGGGCTCACGTGGAGACTCCATGATGTGTATTTTTATGTGTAGTGCTCAGTGTTGACTTGCTTTGTTTGGGAGTGGTTTCTGAAGGCAGCTTATGGGAGGCCTCTGAGGTTTTAGTAAGTTATCTGTGTGTACCTCCACATACGTGGGTTTATATGGCGAGACCTTATTTAGTGAGGGAAATGATGTGTATGTGCTGGCAACCTGTTTGTCATTTGATTTCTCATTATGTGAGAGTTATGTCACAACTTTCATAACGTAGCGACGTCTTTCACATACTGTGTTTGTTTGTTTCAGGATTAAGTGGTTGTCAGTATACATGAGACAATTGCAAATTGCCCAATGATGCCCATGTCCACCAGGCTGGCCACAGAGATAGCAGGAAAGTGCCTGTCCATGGTTTTAGGTGTTTTACTATGGGATTAACCAGGGAGAAGACTGGGGAGCTTTAACTGGACTTGGGATGATAACACACGGATGACCAATAAGGTTCTACTCAGTGTGAACTGCAACTATTAAATAAGGAGGTGCTGCTCTGTGTGCACTCCAGATGCTCTTAAAGCAGCAGGGGGACTGGAGAAGGTTGCATAGATAGCTATTCTAGGAGAAGTTTTAACTAGATAGCATTTGGGTCTATACAGGGCATTGCTCACTGCTGCTGCACAAAGTGCAGCCTAGTGCAAATGCTGAGCTTATACAGAATCAGAGAAACAAGTTCTATAACAGCAAGGCCTACAGACCAATCCAGAAAGCACACAATAAGCTTTCAGCCAGCAACCCCTAACTCAGATAGGTTTACTACAGCAAACGTCTGCCACAAGTGTACAGTCAGAAAAACCTCTTAATGTAAAAATGCAGATTTTAGAGCTCAAGTGCAGGAAAACCACACAATCTAGATACTACTCTTCTGTAAAACTAGCAGACACAATGCAATTAAGTGCTACAGCAGAAGTGGAAAATTTCAACTTTGAAATTCTACTTCTTCTTCTTCTCTTTTGGCTATTCCTGTTAGGGGTCGCCACAGCGGATCATCTGTTTCCATTTCTTCTTGTCCTCTGCATCTTGCTCTGTCACACCAACCACCTGCATGTCCTCTCTCACCACATCCGGAAACCTTATCTTAGGCCTTCCTCTTTTCCTCTTACCTGACAGCTCCATCCTTAGCATCCTTTTCCCAATATACCCAGCATCCCTCCTGAGCACATGTCCAAACCAACACAATCCCGCCTCTCTGGCTTTTTCTCCAAACTGCCCAACCTGAGCTGACTCTCTAATATACTGATTCCTAATCCTGTCCATCCTCATCACACCCAGTGCAAATACTAACATCTTTAACTCTGCCAAGTCCAGCGCTGACTCTTGCCTTTTTGTCAATGCCACCGTCTCCATCCCATATAACATAGCTGATCTCACTACCCTCTTGTAGACCTTCCCTTTCACTCTTACTGGTACCCGTCTGTCACAAATCACTCCTGACACTCTTCTCCACCCATTCTACCCTGCCTGTACTCTCTTCTTCACCTCTCTTCCACACCCACCATTACACTGAACTGTTGATCCCAAGTACTTAAACTCATCCACCTTTGCCACCTCTACTCCCTGCATCCTCACCATTCCTATATCCTCCCTATCATTCACACACATATATTATGTTTTAGTCCTGCTGACCTTCATTACTCTTCTCTCTAGAGCATATCTCCACCTCTGCAAGGTCTCCTCAACCCAGTTCCTACTCTCACTACAAATCACAATGTCATCTGCAAACATCATAGTCCACGGGGCCTCCTGTCTGATCTCGTCTGTCAACCTGTCCATCACCACTGCAAATAAGAAAGGACTCAGAGCTGATCCTTGATGTAATCCCACCTCCACCTTAAATGCATCAGTCACTCCCACCACAGACCTCACCGCTGTCATACTACCCTCGAACATATCCTGTACCACTCTTACATACTTTTCTGACACTCCTGACTTCCTCATACAATACCACAACTCCTCTCTAGGCACCCTGTCATATGCTTTCTCTAAGTCCACAAAGACACAATGCAACTCCTTCTGACCTTCTCTATATTTCTCCATCAACACTCTCAGAGCAAACATCACATCTTTAGTGCTCTTTCCCGGCATGAAACCATACTGATGATTACTAATCATCACCTCCCTTCTTAACCTAGCTTCCACTACTCTTTCCCATAATTTCAAGTTGTGACTGATCAGTTTTATCCCTCTGTAGTTACTACAGCTCTGCACATCACCCTTATTCTTAAAGATAGGTAACAAAACACTTTTTCTTCACTCCTCAGGCATCCTCTGACTTTCCAAGATTTCATTAAACAATCTGGTTAAAAGCTCCACTGCCAATTCTCCTAAGCACCTTCATGCTGGTATGTCATCTGGGCCAACAGCCTTTCCATTCTTCATCCTCTTCATAGCTGTCCTTACTTCCTCCTTGCTAATCTGCTGCACTTCCTGATTCACTATCCCCACATCATCCAACCTTCTCTCTCTCTCATTCTCTTCATTCATCAGCCCTCAAAGTACTCTTTCCATCTGCTCAACACACTCACTATCCTTTATCACCCTTACCTGCTGCACATCTTTCCCAGCTCGGTCCCTCTGTCTAGCCAATCAGTACAGGTCCTTTTCTCCCACTTTATTGTCCAACCTTTCATACAACTCTTCATACGCCTTTTACTTAGTCTTTGCCACCTCTCTCTTTGCCATACGCCTCATCTCCTTATACTCCTGTCTACTTTCTTTATCTCTTTGACAATCCCACTTCTTCACCAGCCTGTATACTTTCCTGTACTTCCACATTCCACCACCAGGTCTCCTTGACCACCTTCCTCTGTCCAGATGTCACACCAAGCACCTTTCTAGATGTCTCTCTTACTAGCTCTGCTGTAGTTACCCAGCTATTCGGTAACTCTTCACTGCCCCCCAGTGCCTGTCTTAACTCTTCCCTGAACTCCACCTCACAATCACCCTTTTTCAACTCCCACCATTTAATCCTTGGCACTGCTCTCACACTCCTCCTCCTCTTCTTGATCACCAACATCATCCTACAGACCACCATTCTATGCTGCCTAACTACATTTTCCCCTGTCATCACTTTACAGTCTCCAAGCTCCTTCAGACTGGCCCTCCTGCATAGGATATAATCCACCTGTGTGCATCTTCCTCCACTCTTGCACATCACCCTATGCTCATCCCTCTTCTTAAAATACATATTCACCACAGCCATGTCCATCTTTTTTGCAAAATCCACTATCATCTGACCTTCTGCATTTCTCTCCTTAACACCATACCCACCCATCACTTCCTCATCCCCTCTGTTCCCTTCACCAACATGCCCACTGAAATCCACTCCAATCACCAGTCTCTCACCCTTGGGTACACTCACCACTACTTCATCCAGCTCACTCCAAATTTTTTTTCTCATCCATCTCACACCCAACTTGCGGAGCATATGCACTAACAACATTCATCATTACACCATCAATTTCCAGCTTTCATCATTCTATCTGACACTCTTTTCACCTCCAAAACACTCTTGGCATAATGTTCCTTCAGGATAACCCCTACCCCATTTTTCCTGCCACCCACACCATGAAACAACTATTTGAACCCACCTCCTATACATCTGGCCTTACTCCCCTTCCATCTGGTCTCTTGCACACACAATATATCAACCTTCCTTCTCTCCATCATATCAGCTAGCTCTCTTCCTATACCAGTCATACTGACAACATTCAAAGTTCCTACCCTCACTACTATACTCCTAACCTTTCTCATCTCTTCCTGCCTTCAGGCATGCCTTCCCCCTCTTCTTCTCCTTCGGCCAACAGCAGGCCAATTTCTGCCAGCACCCTGTTGGCTAACAGTACTTGTAGTGGTCGTTGTTAACCCGGGCTTCGACCAATCCGGTATGGAAATCTATACTGTTGTCCACATATGTCATTTGGCAGAAATTTTACACCAGATGCCCTTCCTGATGTAACCCTCCCCATTTATCTGTGCTTGGGACCGGCACGAAGAAATGCACTGGCTTGTGTATCCTCAGTGGTTAGATTAGCTTTGAAACTCTACTCAGGTGCAATAAATGTAACAAGTAATACAGCATTCTTATGAAATACAGTAAAATAATCAGCAGAAGTGCAAAATGATACTTATTTTCGTTCTTTTAACAGTAGATGGCTGAAGATGCAGCAGATTCAGCATAACTCTCAAAGTATCCAAACAAAAAGCAGCTTTGAATTTATTCATTTATTTATTTATGTATTTATTTCAAAGTGGTAACCGGGTAAGTGGACTTGCCAAGGATCATTTTCAGCCATAACTCAGGCTCAAATGAGCATCAAGTAAAACACTGACAAATTGTAATTAGATGATTGCATAAAAAAGCTGATACACTTAAATCAAAGGCATATATATATATATATATATATATATATATATATATATATATATATATATATATATATGGATTCACTTTACAAGCTCGAAACACTGAAATATCGAAATTCAGTATTTTGAGCCCATAAAGTGGAATCCTGAAAACAGCGAAAGCTTAGAAGAGCGAAATTCAAAACCTCAAATACTGGCAGTTTTGAATTTCGCGCTTCTGAGGTTCTGCTGTGGTTATGGATTCAGGTAAGTGTATGTGTGTATGTTAAGGATTTTGGGTAGGGGCTGTGGTGTGTGTCAGTTTGCTTTGTTGCTGTGTTGTGTGTGCGCGTGGAGAATGCACCTTGTGTGGTAGAGTTTTGTGTGTGTTTGTGTGTAGTGTGACCTCGGAGTGAGAATATTGAAATAAGGGGATATGGTTTATGATCTTATGGGGGGATTCTATGGTGTTGGAGCAATTCTGGGAAAGTGATACCTTTCCTAGTATAGTGATTAAATAATCTGTTAACAAAGCAAATAATAAAGAAGATAGCGGACATCACTGTCTCGTTTTTTTAGATGCATGAGGGGTACTCCATTTGTAAAGATCTGTGCATTGGGAGTACTGTAAAGTAGCTTACATTTATTTGTGGAATTATTAAGCTAATTAGTCCTAGTACAGCCCAGATGTGTTATCATTCTATAGAATCCAAGGCCTATTGAAAGTCTAGTAAAATGGCTGCTCTGCCTGTATTAATTCCTTATATTATTTTTTTGTAAATGTAACTATAGCCTTACTAAATCAGGGCCACTGTAGGTTATTGTTGTTTGTCTTTCGGCTTTTTCCCAGTAAGGGGTCGCCACAGCGGAACTCCGGTACACTAATGATTGCAGTCAATTTTTACAAAACGCAGAGGTGCCAGCTCGACGTCCAACCTTCAAAGAAGGTACGCCCATTTACGCATGCATGTCTTTCAAACGCTACCCAACCGCAGAGAAGACATGCAGAATCCACAGAGAAGGCACTCCCAAGCCACGCCAAGAATCGAACGGGAGAACTTCTTGCTGTGAGGTAACAACGCTGCCGCTATAATGAATTATATTTCAGTAATTTATCATACCTTTCATTATGGGTGGTTATAGTCATCTCTTGATCCTTTTTGGCACCTTGCTTTTAGTTCAGTATAAGTAATCCCTCAGACCAATACAATAGACTGATCCACTTGATCACTGAATATGATATAGCTTTAATCTTAAACTTCTTAATGGCTTAGAATAACAATAATTTGTCTTGATATTTGTAATTCATTGTTCATAATTTGTTTTACTAATTCTTCTACTCGTTGATGCATTTCTCTGTCTGAATGTGTTATGATATTTCAAGTGACTTCTTTTAGCCACCCATCTACCCACAATCTCTTTTCACATTTTTGCGCATGGAATCGGGGTGTCACTTCAACAGTGACATTTTTCTAGAGCCAAGGTTTACACTGCTGGGTGGCTAGCCCCACCACAGTAGTTCTTCTACACCACACACTCACATCTATGTCCACTCCACCTACTGCATGTCTTTGGAATGTGGGAAGAAACCAGAGCACTCAGAGAAAACCCACACAAACACAGGGAGGACATTCAGGCTGTGCACAGAAGGCACCCCAGCCAAGAATCGAACTGGGGAACCTCTTGCTGTTAGGCAATAACACTATCCACTGCACACACCACTGTGCCTTTTTAACTTGAATTTGAAGTATTCTTAGTAAAAGAAAAGTGAAACATCCTCTCACCTCGAATCATCCTAGAAGTGTGTTATTCAGTTTCATATGTTTACTTTTTTGCATTCTCTTTCAATAGACAGAGTCAAACCTCCAGGCAATACAATGTTTAGTTATAAATTCATCTGAGAAAGTTAGGATAACCATGGTGAGATTGGAGAAACCAATCAATAACTTAGCTTAGAAGATTAGAAGAAATCAGCCAGCAGTCCAGTCTACTACATCTACTACCACAGTCCATGCTAGAACTAATGAATGTGCAGACTTTAATACTAGGGCCAAATTATCTCCAGCATTCAGTCAAATCAAGGCCTACTAATCCATGAGCAGAGATTGGTACTTTTTGACTTTCTGTTGAGCTTCAGGGAGCCTGTCCATTGAGACAATTACAGTGCTGAAGGCTCATCTTGTAATAAACTGCAGATTATTGGTGTTGCTTAATTTCAAGGTATTAAAAAAGGACTTCAGTGGTGACATGGAATTTATTGAGTCCATGGAAATTTCCAGTTATTCACTAGATGAAATTAATATTCTCTCTGTCCCTAACCAAGCATTTATTTTTAGCCATCCAAGTGTTTTATATACTAGCATTGCTACCCCTTTTTTGCAGAGTGTGCATAGTGAAAGATCCCATCCTTCTCATAGTTCTAAGTATTTATTTATAAATTCATGTTTAGTTTGGTTGCCTGGATGAGCAATAACTTTACCTCCTGTTTTCTTCAAAAATGGTCTGTGGTTTGAAATGGATGAAAACACCCATTCTTGATATTCCATGAAACTGTCTGACATTTATGGAGTTATTGTTGTGGCTTATGATCCCTGTGGAAGTAATTGCTGTTTGTGTTATTTGATAGCTTGCAGGCATCCCCTTGGCCAAATTGTTGGGTACAGTAAGTTACTTCTCAATTACTGTGGTCTGCCTGATACTAGAGGTTACCCTTAAGTATACCCTTAAGTATATCCTAATTATCAAGCTTTGTAAAAAATGAAAGGCCAAACAGTGGTACAATGAAAAGATAAACCTGATACCGTCAGCATAGTACCTTATTAACTATTTTGGTCAAGCTCTATGAATTATCCCTCCCTACATAAGCAATTTCCAAAGGGTATTCAGTTTATAGTAAACTGATATTTGGTGTGTTAGCAGTGGCGCACACAAAAAAGGCTATATATTGCCAAAGATGTTAGACGTTTCTTAGCAATGGAGTATATACATTTCTGTGGAGTATTGCGCCAGCATCATGTATACCTTCCTTTTTTGGGGTAGAAGCTAGCAGAGAAATTTAAGGTGTTGGACGTCATGCTAGGTGCATATAATACATGTCTGGGAAACAATATAACAATAGTGGAGCCATGGGTGATGTCTGCATGCCAGATTATCTGTCTGTTTTAAAACATGCAGGATACATAAGGGTAAGGGGAGGCAAGAAGGGTATAAAGCCTCACACCATAATACAAAAAAATTATAACTTTTAAT
This sequence comes from Protopterus annectens, assembly GCF_019279795.1. NCBI lineage: Eukaryota > Metazoa > Chordata > Ceratodontiformes > Protopteridae > Protopterus > Protopterus annectens. Next base: position 545,855,916 of record NC_056727.1, read on the forward strand.
ATTCAAAGGATGCAAAGAGAAAATATGTAATAAATGAAAACAGTATACATAAAACAGGAAAGCATCACTATGCAGACAACAAGTGAAGCACTGGATGCAGCATATTTGGAGTTCCCTTATTATATAGTTAGTTCTGGGATTAACCATCTGTTCTTTCTAATACATACACACAAAAAATGATTTAACAATTTTAACCTAGTATGACTAAATGGTGTGCACATTCCACTGGCCTACAGAACATGTTAAATGATAGAAAAAGTAAAAGAACCAACAATAGAAGCTCAGGCTGTAATTGCAGCTTAGTAGTGCTTAAAACTGTTCCTGACTCTAAGTATTTTGCACTTTGAAAAAAGCATACAAAAACTCATTGCATTAGGAGTAAAACAATGAAAAAGTAAATAATTGTTAAACATAGTGGCATATGTTCGTAAACAAAGGGTAGCCATCCATTAATGCAAAACTTTAATATATTTGCATTATGTTTTCTAGTTAGTGAAACTTTGGGGCATTAAAAGTCCTTTTCTCATGCCCAGATAAAAATGTAAACACTGTGAGAGAAGAATATCAAGCTATTTTTTGTGATTGGCTAATGATCAGACTGTTAAAGTTGGGTGAAAAGACAAGAACAATTGTTACATTATCCCAACTTCATATTCTGGCACCACAACAATCAAAAGGGCGGTTCATATTAATGCTGTCTGTTTCCAAACTAGGAGAAGAAAACCTATGGTGGAAAGGCCGACTGGAGGAAACACAATACTTTACTGCTCAGGGAGCAGCACAGGTTGGTCATTGCAGCTGGCATCCTGTTGCGTGAGCTCAATATGATCATGCCAAGAGGCCTCAAAAGAATTACTTTCAAGGAAAAAAGGTTTCAGGAGCCAAGAATTCCAGTTCTGCAGCTTACTCTGTTTGTGGGTCTGGTAAGGTTTTCAAAGGTTAAAAATGCTTCTGGGTCTGTAGCAGAGTGAAAGCACGTTGTTTTGCAGCAGAGCTATTCATGGTTATTGGATCAACAGAAGGAGTTGCACTAAGAGTTTTACCTTTCTTTTGTAGCAGTGATTTAGTCAGTGAACCTCAGCATGGCCAGTATATTGTCCTCAGTATCCAAATGGTTGGATGTTACAATGGCATAAGGTGTGGAGTACCTCTCTCTTACAAACTGCACAGTTTTAGCTGTTGTAGTAAATGAGAAGCTTTGTTAACCATTGATGATTATCAACATAGCAGGGAAACATAAATTGACATTAAAACCATCTCCTTTTCAATGAGGATGAGATTCTCCATTCTGGAAAAAAGGCAGCACTATAGTCAGATGTGAACCTAAAAGTGTACTTGGTCATCCTCACAGTGTTGCCCAGATCTATTATTCATTTTAAAATGTGATTTCTTTCATTTGAAGTGTAGGGTATTTAAATATAAGATGCCATGACTGATTGTTGTTTCTTAGATCCAGGGTGGTACCCTGATCACTCTTAATGATGTGGGACCACATTTTGCTGTAACAGCATGCAAAGTTCTTTGTTTATGAAACTAAGATTATTGTTATGCATGACATTTTCAGGTAACCCAACAATCCTGAGGTTATTTTTCCTTGCCTGGTTCTTGATATCACTTATTATATTCTGCAACCTCTTGGAGAGTATATGAACTTCCTATGGATCCCTCGAGTGGGCTGCTGTAAAGTGATGATACACATGAGATCTACTTATTGTAAAATCCCATTCTGGATAAGCTGCAGCTGGGCTTCAGGATTAGCATTTGTTAGATCCCAAGGATGGGGTCCCAATGTGGCTGGATCACCTTGATGTAGTCTGTATCTTGAGTTACATCAGCCACCATGTGGGGAGGTTGTCCTCAGAAAAGAGAGAGAGAAAGAAGATGAATGAATAATGTTTTTTAAAGTCTTGCAGTGAATATAACTGATCCTGACTTAAAACAATTAAAATGTGCTGTTACTATAAAATCTGCAATAGACTTAGACTGTCAAAGATTACAGTCTTATAAAGATGGCACTGGAAAGAGCTATGTTTACATCTCAACTGTCTAGATTTTTTGCAGAATGTCCAGATTTTTGCCTCATAATTTTGGTCAGTTTCTCATAAAATATGTATTTTCTAGCAAATTACATCCATATTAAAATCACTAGATAATGACATACATTTCAGTTTCAGACATCATCTTCTTCTTCTTTCAGCTTTTCCCGTTAGGGGTCGCCACAGCGGATCAGCTGTTTCCATTTCTTCCTGTCCTCTGCATCTTGCTATGTCACACCAACCACCTGCATATCCTCTCTTACCACATCCATAAACCTTATCTTAGGCCTTCCTCTTTTCCTGTTACCTGGTAGCTTCATCCTTAGCATCTTTTTACCAATATACTCAGCATCCCTCCTCAGCACATGTCCAAACCAACGTAATCTTGCCTCTCTGGCTTTGTCTCCAAACCTTCCAACCTGGGCTGACCCTCTAATATACTTATTCCTAATCCTGTCCAGCCTCGTCACACCCAGTGCAAATCTTAGCATCTTTAACTCTGCCACATCCAGCTCAAACTCCTGCCTTTTTGTTAATGCCACTATCTCCAACCCATATAACATAGCTGGTCTCACTACCCTCTTGCAGACCTTCCCTTTCACTCTTACAGGTACTCGTCTGTCACAAATCACTCCTGACACTCTTCTCCACCCACTGCATCCTGCCTGTACTCTCTTCTTCACCTCTCTTTCACACTCACCGTTACTCTGAACTATTGACCCCAAGTATTCAAACTCATCCACCTTCGCCACCTCTACTCCTTGCATCCTCACCATTCCTCTACCCTCCCTCTCATTCAGACATCATATCCTTCAGAAAATGCATGCCAACTCAAATCCTGCTATTCTAGCAATATTTAAAATCTATCTCTATTTTTTGTCACCACCCCCCACCCCATTATGTGAGACTTTGTCCAAACTTCTTGTGCTAAAAGGTTGAGAGGGATGGAGCTGTGGGGTTATGTTTATACCACGCTTATGCTCAAGTACACCCCTTCCACAGGCATCTAGGTTTGAAACACTACACCTTCAGCTCTAAGCTATACTATCTTTAAAGTAATCAAGACTGAGGTTACCCCACTACTAAAGGGTGAAAGGTGGTGACCCACTCCAGATTTCTGAGGACTGTATCAGGTAAGCCATCTAGTCATTTGCTTTACCCTTCCAAAGAGCAGCCACTTCCCAGTGACCCGCCCCTCTCTGTTGATTAAGATGTCTTCCCATTGTTCTCCCAGTTTTACCTTACCTTCCTCCCAGCATGGCATCCTCTCCTGGCTCTCCTTTGTGAAGACTGAAGCAAAGTATTCATTCAGTAGCTCTGCTTTTTCCCAATCTTCTGTTACCTTCCCTCCCTTCTTTATTCAGCCTGGTCAGTTCTGTCCCTACCTTCCTTCTTTCTGCTCTGTTCCAAAAAAGCCCTTGTATCTCTTCTTGATCTCCTCCCCTGCTAACTACCTTTCAGTTTTAGCCTTTGCTGCCCTTAGCATCTTTGCTTCTTTTTTGCTACACTTTTTGTACTGTGCCTCCACCACCTTTACACAACCTTTTCTCCACTTTTTGTATGCCCTGTTTTTTTTTCCTGATTGCTAACCTTACATTCTTATATAACCAGGCTGACTACCTTCACCGTTTACATCTTCCACACACCCTAGTACACAGCCTGAAGTACTCCATCCTTGATCCATTATCATAGCTTGTTTACTCCCTCAGTTTGCTCTCACTCTCCAAATTCCTTGACCATTTCTTCCATCAAATATAATCCATTCTTCTAAAATCCCAAACTATTTTCTTTGCCTTTTATAGTTTACTTTTCCTCCTACACTAAACCATACAATAACATGATCTCTGTTGGCTAATGGTGCCTTACCTGGATGTCTATAAGATCCACTGCTTTGCTCAGGATTATATCCAAAATTCTATCCTTTCTGGCCCAGTTTTAAACCAGTTGGCTGATCTCTTCACAGACCATGACTTCAGTCAGCTCCTACATCCAGTGTTCCATCCTGCTCTGCCAGACCTAGATTCCTCAAATGTATTCTCATTTACTTCCGACTCCACTATTTTTTGTCTTTTTTAGCCTATAATCATCCTCACTTGTTGTGTCTGTTAGATAAAATACTGTACCAGTCCACCAGCCCCCCCCCTTCCTCTACCTTAACTGGCACTTAACCTAGCCTCTATCCCTGTCTGCTCACTTGCTCCATTCCTGGATTGGTGTGATTCCTCTTTTGTGACCTCACATCTGATGTCCGCTTTTAATGTTGTTGTTCCACCTCATCTCTCCGTTCCCTGTCTATATTCTGAGCCCTTCATGTCCTATCCCTTCTTATCATCTGCCCAGGATTCTGTGATACCAACAATATCCATCTCAACTCCTGTGTTACTGATTGTAGCTTTTCACTCTTTCAAATGAGACTGTTAACACTATAGAGGAAATTTACAATGCCATGGTCTGAGTCACAAGTGTTTTTAACTGTGTTCCACTGCTATGCATTGCATCTCCTTTTACCTTCTACCTACTGCCTAAATATCTACCCATATTTGTTGCTTTGATCACCCTCCCCCCTGTATTGATTTAGACGTACGGGTGCTGTACTGTACCTTTCCATCCCAGCACAGTCTACCTATTGACATTCCTATACTCTGTTCCCTTGCCCATTACCATAGGCAATCACTAATATATAATCTTCTAGTTCCCCTCTGTGTACTGGTATCTGATACAAGTAACATTTCTAACAGCCTGCAGCCCCTTTTCCTAATATATCTCTTACACCTTCCTAGTTCTGCTTGCTGCACCTCAGCTGTCTCTTCTGACAGATCAGGGGTGCTTACATGCGCACCACAACATGCATTCACCTCTATCCCCTTTGTGATTACTTTGTTCATCTGCATTGTTTTAGCCCATCTAAGCCCTGAGACTGAGTTCACTGAAATCTGGTCTCTCCTGTCTCAATTTTTAGACTTCTTCTCCCCTTTGTGACTTAAGCTTCAGTCACTAAAACCCTCTTCTCTTTCCCCACAGTTCCTCTCCTCTCCTTTGGTTCTTGCCCCATGGCACTACCCCTGTTATCTGTAATATTACCACCTCTGCCTGTTCCCACTATTCTTAGTCCTCCCCTCTGTGCCAGTTGCCTTCCTTGCTGTGAGATAGATTAGCTCTTCCCTATTCTTGCTATGCTCTTCCTACAAGAACAGATCTGTGGACTGTCACAGTGTTTCAGTTCACTATCTAGAGTTTTTAAGCTGGCAGTGATCCATTAACTCTATGATGATTCCATTGTCATCTATTTGACAGAGCCAGAATATTGAACAGACTCCAATTTATGTTTTTATAATATATCCATAAACCATGATGGCTTTTTGATGTAGCTATTTTAGTTAAGGGGTAAAGGGGCTGACATAAGTATATGGGGGGGCTTTGATCCAAGTGTGAGAGATTTTTCTGTGCAATCCCATTCAGTGTACCAGTCTCAACTGAATGAGCTTTGACAAGATATGTTTCAAATCAATGACCTACATTTGTTCAAACCTGTAACATCTTTAATGACAACATTTTATGGAGCCCAAATGTACATAGTGTAACATTGCACAAAATCATATTGTATGATATATGAAAAGGATACTGTACTGCAGTACAGGTTAGAACAGGTTTGATACTTTGTGTAGCTTCACAAACGAGGTCTGGGGTAACAAACTGGAGGTGTTTTGTGACTCCTGTGATTCCTGTGAGTGTTACACTCTGTGAAAGTAAAAAGATACTAAAATCTTCAAATATTTCAGAGAACAGTTTAGTCGATCTGGGTACTATGTGTTTCCATTAAAAGTTGCTACATAAAATTCTCCTTTGTCCTAGTCAGAACAATAGGCCCTGTTGAAGATGTCCCCCATAGCTATGGAGGAATATACCGATATGCTAAATTATATGCAAAGCCAACCAAAATGGAGTCAGGCACCGTACTCATACTTATAACATTATTTCCATCTACAAGACTGTATTACAGTACAAGCTGAACTTGAAACGGTAATGCAGAAGCAGCTGTCAGATGAACTACATTCAGTTGAAAGAATGGTGCTGAAAGATTATCTGTTTTAATAACAACTGACTGATAAGACCTTTGACATCTGAGCCGTTTCAGCGGTGCTGCTCTGTACACTTAAGCACATAACTGTCTAAGTGCTTAATCCGCACAGCGTTCCAGACTTGTAAGCATGCTGCCATTATGTGCACATTGATTACATTTGTTCTTCTGTGCTTGTGCTCCAAGTACCTACATACAGCATCTTTGGTATGAGTCATCAGAGCAATAAGCATAAATGTCACACAGAAACACTTGTTATGTTGTCTCTTACATTTGGATGCATCTGAGTCACCCAGTAAGTTGACAATTGTACATACTGGCACTCTGTATACTAGTGCAAAAGGATTTGGTTCCACTTTTGTTATTTTTTTATTTATTATTTTTTCTTTGTTTTCTGCTTTTCTGATTCCTAAGTTCTCCCTCAAAATTTCTGTTTTTTTTTTATTAGATTGGTTGCAATTGTTGTCACAATGTGGCCTTCCATTCACATCTGTTACATGTTACTACTAGGTCCCCAAGTAACCAAATGTAACCCTCTACTGCCAGATATTTTTGTTCCTGTGAGGACCACTTGCCATTACAATTCCATATCCTGGCATAATAAGGCCGGATCAGATATGTCCAGGTTTTGTGGCAACACTAGCCAGTTGCTCAGATCTAATAAATAGATCTGGACCCATTGACTGTTTTCTACCTTTGTTCTCCCTTTTCCCCTTGTCTCCTAGTAATGTGGACTGCAACAAAAACCAACAAAGACTTTGCTGGGCAATACGTTTAATGTACGAACTATATTTTGGTCAGTTAATTAAGTTAAAAATGAAGAAATCACAAGTGTAAGCTGGCTCTGTGACATGGTTGAATGAAGTTTTGGCTGTAACTCAGGTGACCTAGGATCATCTAGTGACACAGGCACTACCAGTATGCGGAGGTGGGACTGAGAGGCTAACACTGACTATCCCATCCTGGAGGTGAGGGGAGCAGTATTGCTTGTCACATGACTGACTTCCAGTGCAGACAGCTATTTCAGCATGTTGTAGACAGAATGAGACATGTTTGTGCTTAGTAATTTGTTAACTGCACAGTAGCCACATGTTATCTCATATACAGAGGTATGCACAAGTCACAGACAAAGCCTTATGGGGTCACATGTATGTCAACCTGCTTCAGAGATACTGAATGTTAGGCCTGCATTGAATCCACCACTTTCTGTAGCTTGTTAGATTGCAACACCTCTGGTTGGTTCTCATCCCCACCAACAATTACTGAAATGGACATTGTAACAGGGAAACAACTGTGTACAATACAAGTAAGAGGGGGCTGATGCCATTGCTGAGGAGTGTTTTTATTTTTTTATTGATAGTTATTTCAGCAAAAAGTACAGCGCACTAATAGTTTTATAAAAGGGCAAAATTAAAGAAAGACCTTAATTTTCCACAATGAAAGGAAAATGCATGCTATGGGCATAGATGTAATATAACTGGTAAGGCATGTTATACCCAAAAAGCCCCCTTAAATACAATTGAAGTGAAATTGCTTGAGCGTCAGTAGCCCACAGAAAAAAATGTTGAACAGTACCACACCAAATACATTTTACCATGGGAAATCATTGCTGGTGTGATTTCTAATTGTATGCCAGCAATGATTCACCTCTTTCCCATCTTTCAGTTGGTGCAAGCATGTATTTTGCACGCATATATAAGTTTGTGAGGGTATATTGGCTTGCCCTCCTCCCATAATGGGGGTTGCAATAACTTGCCTCTCCCCCACAAAAAAAAAAAACAAGGAAAACAAGGAAAAAATAATTTTTCGACATTTTGCATTACAAACATTTTTTCATCCTTTTGGAAAGTTGACTCTCAGAAAGTCAGCATTTCATAGTAGAACCTACCCAACAGACACGATAACTCAGAATGACAAGGTCAATGTTCAAATGTAACTTATGTGAAACATTGTGAGTCATTTTAATGCATTCTACACTTTTATTTATTTACTCATTTTATTTATTTTTTTTGCAAAGTACATTGTGCTGTCTCTTGAAGCACAGGACAAAACTAAACAGAATGTTGAGTTGCCAGAAAAGAAAAGAGAAGAGAAGAAAAAAAACATACATTTATATGTAATGTAGTTGTGTCTTTTGGCTTTTCCCAGTCAGGGGTCACCACAGCGGAACTCCGGTCCGCTAATGATTGGCAGTAGATTTTTACGTGCCGAGTTGCCAGCCCTGACGCACAACCTTCAACGAAGGTACGCCCATTCATGCATGTCTCCACACAGAAGACACTCTAGCTGAGAATCAAACAGGACAACGTCTTACTGTGAGGCGACAACGCTACCGCAGCACCACCACCGCAGTACGTAATGTAACATATGTAAATATGCAGCAATAGAGACTAAATATTATATTAATTCTAAGACTTATTAAGCAACAACTTTAAAACAGTAGCTAAAATGTTGGAACCAATATGAAATGCTTGTACTGTAGAAAACAGCTAGTAGCAGTTAAATATGATCCATAAAAGAATGGGACAATAGGCCATAATAAATATGACATAAATACCATACTGAAACACTCTAACAATCTAAATCAATGGGGTCAGAAATTATGTACTTGTTTAACTCTACAGAAAATAAACTGAGATGTGGGATGATAAACTATCAGACTGCAAAAAATTGAAACTTTATTGCAATCTATGGTTCTAAATGTATTATCAGATAGCAATGCTTAAGAGATTCTGGTGTTAGTGCCTGTAGGCACTGGGTATCAAGGGATGGAGGATACATTCTGTAGATAACTGAAGGGTTACTGATTATAATATCAGGTCTAATTTAATTCCCTCAAACACTTCTTAATATTTTTATGGCATTCTGAGCTTTGCATTGTTTGCATTTTGATTAGTAATGTCACATTTCAGCAATGTCAGTTCTGAACAATAATTAACTTTATGGTAATTAAATGCGGTGGACAAATAGGTGACATCTGTCTTTCCAGTTATTTATTTCAAGCAAAAGTCTTAAGCAAATTAATTACTAGAATGTAGAGTACAGGCAGAAAGAATGTTTTACTAACACTGATGCTTATGTGAATTAGAATAGAATGGACGTTTGGCATGTGACATTTTGGTTGTCTGTCTTAAAATATTGAATACATTATGTCATACGTGAGTTGGTTGTTACATAACATAAATTCCTAAGGGTTTAATCTTCTCATACAAGTTTATATATCAGACTTTCATTATATGCAGTGAAATGACATTTCTTCTTCTGTGTGTGTGTGTGTGTGTGTGTGTGTGTGTGTGTGTGTGTGTGTGTGTGTGTGTGTGTGTGTGTGTGTGTGTGTGTGTTTCAGATGCATGAGTCATTGAAGCAGTAAGCCTAAATGCTGGATAAAAACACTTTGTGTGCTATCTGCTTGCATTTTGTTGAAAGAAATGTATCCAGAAATGTGGCAGTTTTAAGAATTAGCATGCTGTTTACTAAAGACTTGACTTTATTTTAAATGTTATATTTATAATCCTGACACTTTTCTTGCATTGAAGATTTTCCCTGATATGTCAATTGGCATTTGGTCAACCTTGATTATTTACATCTGTTTGTTGTAATTCTGCATCTCATTTACATCTATCAACCACAGCCAGATCCAACACTAGATGACCTAGGCAGTCACCTAGGGCTCACTGCCTTGGAGGGGCCCACTAGCAAAGGAGGAGGGCCCATTGGATGGGGACTACCACAACAAGTTAAATTTCTTCTTTAAGAACACACAGAGCACATTCTTCATATAATTTGTGCATCCATGTACATTTAATCTGAAAAGGAGAGTGTAATTAAAAACAAGCACAGATTTGAATAGTGTTGCCATCCAGATGAATGTGGAGGAGGATCAGTTTGTGAAATAGTAGGTTAGTGGGGAAGATTGTGTGTGTGTGTGTTTGTGTGTGTGTGTGTGTGTGTGTGTGTGTGTGTGTGTGTGTGTGTGTGTGTGTGTGTGTGTGTGTGTGTGTGTGACCAAACTGCCAAAATGTTGAGTTTCAATGTATTTTCAGAGACTGATGAGCTTCTGTGCATGTTCAAAGAGTAGTGAGATTCTGTATATTTTCAAGGAATGTTGACTTTCATGGAAAGAGAAGTTTACCGTTGCTCATACTAAGTCTAAGTTTTGTTTAGCAAATGGCCATCATTAGTGTTTGTGCTATAAAGTTTTAAAGCAGTGTTAGTAGTACAAGAGGTAGCATACTTGCCTTTGATGCAAAAGGCTACTGGTTCTACTCTCACATCATATACATGGACTCTGATATTGCAGTGCCTCCTTTAAGGGGGAAATGGGGATTTTGTACTCCTGACTGTGTCCTCCTTTGGATGAGCTGCCTAGTAACTATGAACATGTTGCTGGTTTGACAGCCATTGCCTATTGCAATATTACCAGCTTACCTATTATTTTTTTAAAGTAACATGGTCAGTTTTTTCTTCAAGGGCATCAGGCACTGAATTTGCACTTGAAACACTGAAATGTAAATTTGTTTAGCAGCAGCAGCAACCTCTTCATTGGTTATAGATCTCTTTAATGTGAAATTATTAAGATAACTTAATTCTGCAGAGACTGTGTATATTGACAGATATTGGTGCATTGTTATGACAGAAGTTTGTGGCCTTTCGTGGTTGAAATGTTCCATAATGGGTAGTTTTGTCCTTATTGGTTCATATGTTTTGTTTCATTGCTTACTGGAAAAATGTTCTAACCTGCAAATTTAAAACACACTCTGACAAGTGGTGTTGTATTATACAATGAATATAATTTAATATAATTAGGATGGTGTATAAAAGAGCACATGCATGTATGCATGGTCCAATGTGTGCAAAGGGCCTGGGGTTTGAAAACAGTCCAAAGGTAAATGTAATCCACCACTGGCCAGATGCATTTTCTTTAAATGTGGGCTTCAATGCCATTTCAATGAACATGAGTTTCAAGGGCAGGGAAACGTACTGTTCATGCTATTTTCATTGTGAAACTGTATTGTTTTGTATAGCAAATGGCTATCAGTGCTTGTGCTATAAAATGTGAAATAAAAGTTTTAAATATCTCTAATCATTGCAGAAGTAAAGAAGAAAATAGTGTGCACACCGGCAGGTTTAAGCAGTGTTTATGGTACCTGGGGAGAAATAGCCAAGTAATGGGACATTTGAATGGCTTGGGGGGGTGCTGCCAGGGGGGCCTGATCCCCTACCCTGCCTAGGGCCCCACTTGATCATGATCTAGCTCTGCTCTCACCTCTGTAGCAGATGTCCACATGACCTGATGTGACACTTTACAGGACATGACTGTTTCTTCTTAGGATCAGGACCATGTCTATCAGCATGGCAGATGTTCACAGAAAATGAAAAAAACACTTCTTTTCATAACAGCTTTATCTTCTGTGCACTGCTAATGCAGCAGTATAAGTGGTTAGTGTTATTTTGTAATTTGTTATTCTTCATAAAGAACTGATGGGTCACACTGGCATGATTTTATTTTACAGCTAAGGCTTATTCTTCCCACAACACATTGTGTCCCATTATATGATATAGTTAGGCCAGAGCAGAGCTGCAGTTGGGTCAGCTGACATCCTGGTTGAAACCTGAGTTGGTAATCTAAGTGACACCCAGAGATCACAGTCAGTCTGGGGCTGGTTGCTCCTTTGCTCACCAGGTCCCCAATAACATTCCCCACTGGCACAGCTATAGGGTCCAGGTCTCAGCCTAACTGGGAAAGCCAAAACCTCCAGTACCCTCTCTGTACAACCAGTGCTTCGTGTCTCTGCCCAGGTAGCTGATACATACAAACACACACACAAACTTTGAGAAGAGGTTATACAACCACACAGACATTCCTGGGAAAAGGCTGGCACAGGTTCTCCAGCTGTACCCCTATTACTCAGACCATACGGTAGTAATTCCTGCCACCACCCAGTTAATTATCAGCTACTAAAAGGCCCTTAAAAGGGTGTCCAATTATCACTGTGCAATATTATAATCCAATGGTAATATGACTAATCAGTCTCAAGGCTTATTGGAAGGGCTTATTGCAATAAACTCTATAAATATATAATGTACTCTAAAGCATACTTTATCTCTACATAAACCAGCCACAGGTAGAAGGTTTTAAAAATATTTAATAATAAATAATTAAAACTACTACACCACGGAGATATCTAAGAGTTCAGAGATCATACAGAAACTTAAAATAATACAGTAGTACAGGTCTGATTTCAAAGAAAAATACCTAATGTATCTTTACTAGTTTTAACTACTCCTACAAGAACTCACAGTGCTATAATCTTGATTACATACATAAAGCAAGGACAGAGTGCTGAGTTAGATGTCCAGATCAAAATGCTCAGAGTCTCTCACTGAACAATAGTTTTTAAACACTAACCAACAGCTCTGCTGAGGCCCTCTCAAATTACATCATTTTGACACTTAGGTTTTCTCAGGCCACAAACTGCACTATTTAACAAGCTAACACCTGCTTAGTAAACTACAACATTACAAGGCATTTCACATATACACTCTATCAGAAACCAGAGCAATAAAGCAACATCCACATGTAAATTCTGGTCATAAACTTTAACCTTAAAACAATGGGCATGAAACCTTCATCCAGACGCACTGGAGCCGACTTGTAAAACATGAAAGGGTCACAACATGCTTCACTGGGCCAGTAGAGTACAATGTTGTCACATATTTTGCAGTTCCACATTTCTCAGTATTCTTTTACACTCAAGAAAACATGCCTGTATTTTACATTTATTTATACAGTTGATAGAATTATGTATCAAATTTTATTTGACTAGGCTGACAGCCTTCACCCATCAATCCCCAATCATCACATCTCTTCCCCCCAGGAAACTCAGGCTAGTTTTTCAATTGCCCCTTGAGAAGCGTCACTTGAGAGTGTCAGGTCTATCTGGGTGTAACTCACCCCATTCCCTGTCTTGAGAGCCCATCTGCACTGGCATTGCTACTCCCACTGCAGTGCTGCACTGACATATCATATGCTTGCAACCCCAGGCTCCATCTTAGCAACTTGGCATTTTGCTGACTGGCTCTGTTTAACAATGTTAGAGGGCTGTGATCTGTCATCACGGTGAATTTTCTTCCATACAGATAAGGCTGAAGTTTTTGTAGTGCCCACACTACAGCTAGACATTCCTTTTCTACCACTGCATGGCATTCCTCCCTGGGTTGGAGCCTACAACTGAGATAAACCACTGGGTGCTCTTCACCCTCTGAAGAAATCTGGCTAAATACAGTCCCCACCCCATAGTTTGAAGCATCCACCTGTACAACAAATTCATTGCTGTAGTCTGGACTGGCTAACACAGGGGGTCTTCCCAAAGCTTCTAAACTGAGCAAATGTCAGGTGGGTATGGCAGAGGTCTCCTACCTAGGACATATAGTGGAAAGGATAACTAATACACACAGTAAAGTACAATTTCCCTTAAGTGCACACAGAGATCCCAGTCAGTCTGGGGCTGGTTGCTCCTTTGCTCACCAGTTCCCCAATAAGATTCCCCACTGATACAGCTATAGGGTCCAGGTCTCAGCCTAACTGGGCAAGCTAAAACCTCCAGTACCCTCTCTGTCCAACCAGTGCTTCATGTCTCTGCCCAGGTAGCTGATACATACATACACACACTCACATTTTGAGAAGAGGTTATACAACCAAACAGACTTTCCTGGAAAAAGGCTGGCACAGGTTCTCCAGCTGTGCCCCTATTTTCCAGACCATATGGTAGTAATTCATGCCACCACCCAGTTAATTATCAGCTACTAAAAGGCCCTTAAAAGGGTGTCCAATTATTACTGTGTAATAGTATAATCCAATGGTAGTATGGGGTTGGGAGGGTGGCTTAATGGCTAAGGTGTTTGCCTTACAAACACAAGGTGCAGGGTTTGAGTCTCACAAGGGATAATTGGCTAGGCTTAAAATGGCTTGCAAGGGCAGTTAGCTTAGTACTAAACTATGAACCTATGAACCTATGGCTACTCAGCCTCAAGGCTTATTGGAAGGACTTATTACAATAAACTCTATAAATATATAATGTACTCTAAAGCATACTTTATCTCTGCATAAACCAGCCACAGGTAGAAGGTTTTAAAAATATTTAATAATAAATAATTAAAACACAAGACAAAACTACTACATTACAGAGATATCTAAGAGTTCAGAGATCACACAGAAACTTAAAATAATACAGTAGTACAGGTCTGAGTTAAAAAAAAAAATAACTAATTAATCTTTACTAGCTTTAACTATTCCTACAGGAAATCACAGTGCTATAATCTTACATACATAAAGCAAGGGCAGAGTGCTGAGTTAGATGTCCAGATCAAAATGCTCACAGTCTCTCACTGAACAATAGTTTGTAAACACTAACCAACAGCTCTGCTGAGGCCCTCTCAAATCACATAGTTTTGACATTTAGGTTTTCTCAGGCCATAAACTGCATTATTTAGCAAGCTAACACCTGCTCAGTAAACTACAACAATACAAGGCATTTCACATATACACTCTATCAGAAACCAGAGCAATAAAACACCTTCCACATGTAAATTCTGGTCATAAACTTTAGCCTTAAAACAATGGGCATGAAACCTTCATCCAGACGCACTGGAGCCAACTTGTAAAACATGAAAGGATTACAACATGCTTCACTGGGCCAGATAGAGTGCAATGTTGTCACATATTTTGCAGTTCCACATTTCACAGTATTCTTTTACACTCAAGAAAACATGCCTGTATATTACATTTATTTATACAGTTGATAGAATTATGTATCAAATTCTATTTGACTAGGCTGGCAGCCTTCGCCCATCTCTCCCCAGTCGTCACAACCTTCTTCAACCCAAAAATAAATAAATAAATAAAAGTCCTCAGCACCTGAGAACAAAAAAAATCCATCCGATATTAAGGACAAGTACAAAAGAAAAAAGAAGTCCTATAGTCAGAGTTTTGCCACTAGCATTTACACACACACACACACACACACACACACACACACACACACACACACACACACACACGCACACACACCGCACAAACACTGCAAGAGTTTTTGGAATCACTTAGGCATCAGAAGTAATAATTACCAATAGTACTTGAAGTCTTACAGTTGCAAGAATAGATCAGCACTTGCACCCCCATAACACAAATCGCACCACTGGCTGAAGGAATAGCATTTAAGTAACAGCATTTGAGATCACAGTAGCTTAAATGATCACAAACACTGCTTGAAGAAACCAGTCAGTACTTCTTCTATAGTGCCCCACCCAAGCTATAACTTTAGATAACAAACAGTATATTTATTGGCTTTCTCTTGACTTACACCAAGAATACTATGATTTATTGTTTTCTTTGTGTGCCTCAGGATGGAGTGATAGTGTATCTTTTTCATTGAGTCCCACTGATTTTTAGTAATAGCAAGTTGATGAACAGATGGTTTTGAATGTTCTGCTGAAAAGCATTACTAAGTTATTTCCTTTTGTTACTCATTTAAATTCTAGTTCAGCTATTCTCCAAATGCCCCATAACAAGTGAAGTAGTAATTGTTCCATCACTCATTGCTTCTAGCAGTCATCGCTGACTGATAAGTCAGACTTGTAGATTAACTTGACAGTGTTCCTAGGACATCTGCACGTATTTTCAACCTCTTAAATACATTTTCAGTGACTGCTTTGTTTCTCTGGCCTAATAGGTTCATAGGTAATTACTAGGCTAGTTGTCCTTGTGACCCATTTTAAGCCTAGTCACTTGCCCTTTTTGTACTTGAAATAAACTGTCCCATTTAGATATAGATTGACCTTATCCATCCCATGATCAATAATTATATATTACGTCTGATGAGAATAACTGAAATCATACCATAGATAATTTGAGGGACCCGTTATATGGGTTGGAGACAGTAGCATTGACAAAAAGGCAGGAGTCAGAGCTGGATGTAGCAGAGTTAAAGATGTCAAGATTTGCACTGGGTGTGATGAGGGTAGACAGGATTAGGAATAAGTATATTAGAGGGTCAGCCCAGGTTGGACAGTTTGGAGATAAAGCCAGAGAGGCGAGATTGCATTGGTTTGGACATGTGCTGAGGAGGTATGCTGGGTATATTGGGAGAAGGATGCTAAGGATGAAACTGCCAGGTAAGAGAAAAAGAGGAAGGCCTAAGATAAGGTTTATGGATGTGGTTAAGAGGGCATGCAGGTGGTTGATGTGACAGAGCAAGATGCAGAGGGCAGGAAGAAATGGAAACAGGTGATCCACTGTGGCAACCCCTAACAGGGAAAAGCCGAAAGAAGAAGAAGAAGAAGAAGATGTATGGGATAAAGCATTTAGGAGATGCATCCTTCCTTTAGTAGCACTGGACAGTCCTGGGGTAAATTTTCTATTTCCTATCCACAGATCTAAGTCATGTTTAAATATGGCCAGGGATGAACTTTGTTTTATGTGGATGGGGACTCTGTTCTAGAGCAGCAGTATCCTCTGAGACATATACCCCTCCCTCCAAATCATTCTGTTGATGTTGCAGAAGAGTTTTAGATCTCTAGACCAAGTATTTCTGATGCCATTTGACTTGTTGATGAGCGATAAATCCATCAGTAATAGTTCGGAGGATGTCTAGTATGACAGACACAGGTCACCACTTAGCAGTCCATAGGATACCGAGTATAGCGCTAGAGCCTTGAGTCAGTCCATGATGATTTTGCTGTGGATGTACATGTCTTAGATTTAGTTCAGCATAGGATACAAGTATAGCACTAGAGCCTTGAGTCAGTCCATGATGATTTTGTTGTGGATGTACGTCTTAGATTTAGTTCAGCATAGGATACGAGTATAGCACTAGAGCCTTGAGTCAGTCCATGATGATTTTGTTGTGGATGTACATGTCTTAGATTTAGTTCAGCATAGGATACGAGTATAGCACTAAAGCCATGAGTCAGTCCATGATGATTTTGTTGTGGATGTACATGTCTTAGATTTAGATCAGCATAGGATACGAGTATAGCACTAGAGCCTTGAGTCAGTCCATGATGATTTTGTTGTGGATGTACATGTCTTAGATTTAGTTCAGCATAGGATACGAGTATAGCACTAGAGCCTTGAATCAGTCCATGATGATTTTGTTGTGGATGTACATGTCTTAGATTTAGTTCAGCATAGGATATGAGTATAGCGCTAGAGCCTTGAGTCAGTCCATGATGATTTTGTTGTGGATGTATATGTCTTAAATTTATTTCAGCATAGGATACGAGTATATCATTAGAGCCTTGAGTCAGTCCATGATGATTTTATTGTGGCTGTACATGTCTTAGATTTAGTTCAGCATAGGATACAAGTATAGCACTAGAACCTTGAGTCAGTCCATGATGATTTTGCTGTGGATGTACATGTCTTAGATTTAGTTCAGCATAGGATACGAGTATATCATTAGAGCCTTGAGTCAGTCCATGATGATTTTATTGTGGCTGTACATGTCTTAGATTTAGTTCAGCATAGGATACAAGTATAGCACTAGATCCTTGAGTCAGTCCATGATGATTTTATTGTGGATGTACATGTCTTAGATTTAGTTCAGCATAGGATACAAGTATAGCACTAGATCCTTGAGTCAGTCCATGATGATTTTGTTGTGGATGTACATGTCTTAGATTTAGTTCAACATAGGATACGAGTGTAGCACTAGAGCCTTGAGTCAGTCCATGATGATTTTGTTGTGGATGTACATGTCTTAGATTTAGTTCAGCATAGGATACGAGTATAGCACTAGAGCCTTGAGTCAGTCCATGATGATTTTGTTGTGGATGTACATGTCTTAGATTTAGTTCAGCATAGGATACGAGTATAGCGCTAGAGCCTTGGGTCAGTCCATGATGATTTTGTTGTGGATGTACATGTCTTAGATGTAGTTCAGTCTTTCCTAATCACTGCTTCCACAAAAGAATATATTTGTGACCTAACAGGTACTGCAACAAATACCTACATAACTAGGTACTGATGAGAAACAGAAGTGAAGTTGTTTAAATTACATTTTCTTTATATTAGTACTTCTGGAGTCAGATTAAAGGAAATGAAAATTACTTTGTTATGAGAAAACTTCAACACTTTGGAGGGGTTGGTCTTTAATGACACTCTCCACAATCTTAGAAATAATATATAATATTAAGCACACTTTAGATTTTTTTTTATTAACATTTTCTCTAAAACTCAGCTTTATAGTCTTCTGGAATGCATGTGCATTAAAACAGAACTAATTTTACCCAGGCATTGTCTTACTGTCTGGTATCCAACTCCACCAAAATCACCATGCATATTCTTTTTTGTGATCATAATCTGATGATGATGAGAAAAGGCTTATGATTTCAGTTGTAAAAAAGTAAACAATTCAGTTGTGTTAAAATCTAATATGCAAAGATCCCTCCCCCCTTTTTTTTAAGTTTGCCCATAAGAGCAACAGAAAGACATAGAGAAACAAAGACAGTAGGGGATAAATCAGAAAATGAGACTAAAGGTCTACATGTTTTGGGCAACATTTTTAAAAGCTGAGTAGAGTCATAATTTCTATGAAGGCTGTGTACATGTCAGGAAACCTGTATCATTATATCTGATTATTTGTTTGATACAATGGTACAGTATATTTATGACTTATAACACAGAACTGACACATTATCCCTTAAGCATATGCACATGGTATATTTTTAGTAATACTCTGTGCCTTTGTTAGGAATATATATTGCCAAAAATATACAGACATGTTTCATGTGTTTCATTCATTTTCAAGTAGTGTTGGACATTTCACCTTGTTCCTTAAAAGACATCTAAGTGCAGAGCACTGGAACATGTGCCAGATTTGCTGTCATTCTGTGTTGTGCACTAAAAACCTGATAAGAAATTAAGTGCTTCTGGCTGCACACTATTCTGAAGGGGTAATACATTTTATATTAACCTTGAGCAACTTCTGTCTATAGACTTGAGAAAAAAATTAAATGAATGAGCAACAATAAGATGCTTGAATTATTCCCAGAGAGCGTTTGTGTTTACCAACCACAAGTACAGGAGGAAAGGAGAAAGGAAGAATCACTGAAGAAAGATATCCTGCATTGCTAAATACAGGCCAGTGCATCACTGCAAGGCACAGAATGTGGCAGGCATGGGAGTCTTAGCTGGCAATCAGTAAACGACAACTCAAATTACAGGAAAGAAAGAACTTCCTTATTTCCATTTCTGACTTCAGCAATATGAGACAGGCTTTACTGAGCTCTCTCTATGCCAAAATAAAGCAAAATAAAAACATTAAAAATTTGAATTTCCCAAATGCTTCAGATTGTAAATTTTGGATGTTCTAGGTGTAGGTTGAGGCCCAAAGAAAATAAATTAAATCAGAGATCTAGTTCAGTGAAAAAAAAAATCCTTAATACTTTTTACATGGCTAAGCCCTCCTCTCATAGATACTTAGATTAAAGAAGCTGAGCAGCCGATGCTCGCGATGCTGAATTTTGTTATCAGATATTCTTTCTATTACTTCCTGCAAACTCTAGTTCAAAATATGCTTGATTTCTTAGAAATGAGACTGCAGGAGCTAACTGCTCAGGCCACGGTCTCAAATCATTGAAGTCATATTTATGAGTAAGCATTCAAATCTTTATTTTCCCAGTTGGACAAATTAGAGGATAGAATCAAGAACCAGGAAAACATGGCCCACTGGGAAAACCTGAAGTTTTTTAGCATCCTTGAATATCTGGAAGAAAGAGACTGCAGGACCTTCATGCTGCACTTTTATGCCTTGTGGCTCTGACTGTAATCCTGATTTAACTCATTCACAATGTGCCACGTTTGGTGGCATACCACAATGCATCCACATATAGGACACTGTCTTGTTAGGATTGCCAATTTTTCTATCTGCAAAATATAGCTCATATTAGCAGTTATTTTTCGTATCTAATTGCAACTAGACAGCAATATTTTATCCACTAGTAAAGGCATGTACTTTTGCCAAGCCAAAGTCCAAGATACTGAATCCTGACAAACTAAAGATTTGTTTCATAGATGGCCCAAAGTTATATAATGGTGTGAAGACATCCAATCATATGTGTCCTGCGATATGAGATATGTAAATCATGGTTGCCAGCAATAAAGTCATATATTAAAACAACTTGGCAAACTCAGTCATCAAAGGTTAAGAGATCTCATTTGATTACATTCTTCAAATGCAATTTTTTTTGGAACATGACTTAATTACTATAGTAAAAATGTGATTCTGGTGATAAATATACTTGACAGGATGGGATTGCTGAATTTTATCAGATATTCTTTCTATTCCTTCCTGTAAAAGAGCTAGTTCTAAATATGCTTGATTTGTTAGACATAAGACTACAGGACCACTGCCTCAAATCGTTGTAGTGACATCTGAGAGTGTGTGTGTGTGTGTGTGTGTGTGTGTGTGTGTGTGTGTGTGTGTGTGTGTGTGCGCACATGTGTCTGTTTCTGTGTTTATATGTGTGTCTGTATGTCTGTTTGTGTGTTTTGACTTTAGCGAGAGAGAACTGAACTGATGTGTTATTAGACAGGCAAATAAGACAGATAGCTGCTAGAATTATTCATAACTTACCCTGTTTGTACAGTCAGCATAGATTGCCATTAACATACAGATTTATTTAAATGAAAAAGGCAAATATTTAAATGCAAAAGGCAAATACTGATTTATGCCTAATGCATAGTGGTTGACTGGTGGGATGTTTTTGATAAAGAAGGAAAAGGAAAGGTATGGCTGACTGATGGAAGACATCGCTGACAAATATTTTTGTTAATGTTAAGTTTTCCATTGACAAGAGGTTGAACAGAGTGTTACAGTAACCAGAACGGTTCAACACTGGCTGTTTTAACATAGTTTTAACCCATGAGTATGATTCCAAGGAGTGAGTATCTCCATTTCCATATACATTTGGTAGGCCTGAGTTACTATTGGATACCCAAATTTATAAATTCATTTTTCTGAGCTCTGGTGTATCACAATATGATGAGTCTGACTTATATTTTGGAGGATAAACAGTGAGGTTGATAAGGAGTGCATTCACCTTCCATGTTTTTTGTCTAACAGATAACTACTTTATAGCAGTTATTCTGTACAGATTGGGGCGGGGGTGGCTACCAAGGCTCAAGGACTATTTAGTGTTATTGTCTGCATGTATGAGGTTTAAGAATATTCAGTGAATCCACTTTTTCTGTCAGTGGATAACTGAAAGCTGCACACTTTTAAATACAATTTATTAATAAGCACACACTTTGAATTTAAAAGTGAGAAGGTATTTATTTTATTTTATTTTTAGCTTTATTTGCATTTGTTTACCCAGAAAGTCTGACTGAGCATGAAACTCCTTTTCAGTGAAACACCAGGGAGAAAAGATGCAGAGTAACCTTAATGCATGAAACAGAGTTAATAAACAGAAACATAAAACAATACATGAAAGAGAATCATAAACCAAGTGCATACTGTAAATTGTAGCATTGATTAATGGTGACATACATTTTTGATCCATTTACCTACTTAGGGAAAAAAAGAAGAATATATAAGGGGGAACAGAAGAATATAATGGTGAAACACGTTTCTAAAAATGCTACTAATGTTATAAGTGTTAGAAAGTGTATTTCAAGTAAGTATAATTAATTTCAGTAAAATCAGAGTTAGAGAATATAGGAATATTTGCTATTGGATAGAATTATTTACAAATGATTTTTACTGGGTGTAATTTATCTGCAAAACAGACTATTTCGATTATTCCAATAGACTTACCTATCTCCACCAAAGGAAATGAGGCAAGAGCAGAAAAGCAGAGGAAGGAAATTTTGGGATTATCCTAATGTGTTACAAGAACATAGCCATGAGTCTGTTAGATGGATTTTTGGTTGTGATTTGAATGAGGAAAAGTTGTCATTGAGCCTTAGGTTAAGAGGCGCCGAGTTCCATATTCTTGAGATTTGGCTGCAGTTTAGAGCACCTCCTGCTGGACTGTTAGGGTATGCTTACTAGGGATTTGCATCTGTATCACAGACCGCTTGTTTATAGGTTCATAGGTTCATAGATTAGTACTAAGCTAACTGCCCTTGTGAGCCATTTTAAGCCTAGCCAATTATCCCTTGTGAGACTCAAACCCTACACCTTGTGTTTGTAAGGCAAACACCTTAACCATTAGGCCACCCTCTCAACTATGCATGTTATAAGGATATTTTTTAGACTGGGACATTTGTTTGGTTTCTAGACTAGATTGTGTGTCTTTAGTAGTTGAATATACCTGAGTTGTTGAGGTATTTCCAGTCATTTGAGTTCTTGGAGTGCTACACAATAATTAGACTTGTAGAAAAGTTTCCATGCAAATTTTACATTTTTTTTTTATTTATAGAATAGTTGTAATTCAGAACTCACTTTACTGTATGCATAAGGCATAAAGTAGAGCTGGAAGCAGGTAGACATAGGCTGTAACTTTTCTACGATCTTCATTGAGAAAATTATTTGTGCAATGTAGGGTCACAAGCTTCTGGTATGAATTTTTTACTGCTTCTTGTATGTTTAGGTCAAGTTTCATGTTGTCATCCACAGGAACCTTGAGTAGTTTGGTGAGAGTAACTTACTGAGTTAGAATGTTGTTTAGGGATGTAAAGGTTTTCTAATTCCACTTATGCTGTTGTTTCAATATAATAAAATCTCTTAGATCAGTTTTCAAATTATGACATTCCACTTACGATATCAAACTCTTCCTTCAGTTACAATAAGTCCTACTGCTTTAGTTTTGCTGACTGGCACACATTCATCAAAAATAAGGTGTCTATTGCAACAGCTTAACGTAGTCCTTCATATAATTATATGTTGGCATTTAATTATGTAATATGCATTGCATTTTATACTTTGAGACCCAAATCCCTAATACTGCATTTTCTGTGGTATACAAAATGGTCACAATGTAAAAGTATACCAGTTCCTACCTACACACAGCTCTTTGAGTTATTTAGAAGCTCATACCCAAATGCACTAGTTACCCATAAACTATCTAGTAATGCCTTAAATTTAACATTTTCTTCATCCGTATCACCAAGGGTAGATCACAGTCCATCATAATGGTGATAGAAGAACACAGATTTTAGTTTTGAATTACCTGTGTTAATACTGCATCAGAAGGCCATTGTGTCTTGTATGAATGCTACATCAGTGAACATCCATTTCATTCACTACTGCTAAATAATTCATGTCATTATAGATTTTATATATTAGTATCAAGTCTACTTTTAAACTTCTAAATCTGATTGAATCAATTCCTAAACTTTATAACCTTTCTTAATACGCTTGGTTATGCATTTTGGTTATCTTTTTGCTAAAAACATTTATATAGACTTGAGGATACTGATGTCTTCAGTGTTATAAATGCAAAACCTCCATTATACTCAGAGGTCCAACTGAATTACAGTAAAACGAGATTTAAATTGAAGCATGTATGATAGCAATACAGGGGCGGCCCGTGCTATTGGACTGCCGGACTGCAGCCCCCTCAACTTCAAACTAACAAAATAAAAAAAAGAAAAAGAAAAAAATATTTTAAAATTTGGTGGTTAGGTTCATGGTGGTGTGGTAGGGAATACCTCAGGCTTGAACCCTGTACCTTGTATACAGGTGTTAAAGACCTGAATTCCCTACCCACCACCATTTGTAAAAAAAATTGCAGATTTTTGCCTCATATTTGATCTGATCTGTTCCTCATAATATCTGTGGTTTGTAAATGCTGCAATGCTTGATATTTGATGGTGCAGTGGTAGCATTGTTGCCTCACAGCTGCAGGTTCTCAGGTTTGCTTCTTGGCTGGGGTGCCTTCTTTGTGGGGGGGTCTGTATCTTCTCCCTGTGTTTGTGTGGGTTTGCTTTTGTGTCCTCCCATGTTACAAAGACATGTCTGCATTATTTCTTCCTGGGCCTCTGCTGAAAATTGTTTTTTTGTTCCAAGTCAGACTGTCCTGATTAACAAATGTTAAATAAAATTGACAGGCATTTGAATTTCAGACTTCAGGTTTCTGAATGTTTAGTTCCTTACATATTTGATGGTGCAGTGGCAGTATTGTTGCCTCACAGCTATAGGTTTTCTGGTTTGATTCTTGGCTGGGGTGCCTTCTGTGTGGAGTCTGCATCTTATCCCTGTGTTTGTGTGGATTTGCTCTGGTGTCCTGCCATTTTACAAAGACATGTGTCTACAGTATTTCTCCCTGGGCCTCTGCTGAAAATTGTTTTTGTTCCATCAGAAGTAAAATTGACAGGCATTTGAATTTCAGACTTCATATTCTTCAGAAAATACATAGTAAAACAACTTTTTATTCTAGCAATAAATATATAGTAACACAACCTTTTATTATAGCAGTTTTTAAGTTTATAAGATGGCTATTTGAAATGTGTCCTTATTTTTGGGACTGTAATACCCTGTTAATGGCTTTGTCCAGGTTTTTTGTGCTAAGGTTGACAGCTATGGCAAGAACTGAATTCACTGAATATGTTTGAGGGCTGTATTCCCTCATTACTGGGTTTGTCCAGGTGTTTTGTGCTAAGAGGTTGACAGCTATGGTGAGAACTGAATTCATTAAATGATAGCCATTTAAGTTTCAGTCTTCCTCTCTTTCACAAAGCAGCTGATTTGGCGTAGTGGTATGTTGCTCTTGACTGTTTTGCACAGGGACCTTGGCAGTAAAATGTACAGTGGTAACACAGCATTTTACTTTCACAAAGCAGGTGATTTGGCATAGTGGTATGTTGTTCTGACTCTTTTGCACAGGGACCTTGGCAGTAAAATGTATGGTGGTAACACAGCATTTTATTCTAGCAGCTTTCCAAGATTATACAAGCAATGTTTAATGTGTCCCTGGTTTTTGCCCTTTTGGCCCACCCCAATAAATTTGGCTTTTTCCAGACTTCTTGTGCAGCGAAGTTGAGATGCAGTTGAGTATGGAGTAGATTTTACAAGGAGCTGAGAGCTGCAGGGGAAGAGAAGTTTAGTGCTGATTATACTAAATCAGCTCACGTTGCTAATAGCACAACAGGTTGTGTACTTGCTTTTGATGCAGAAGGTTGTTGGTTCTACTCCCATAAGGGGTGAATGCTGCCGTACTGAAAATTAAGATACTAACTATGAGCCTGTTATCAGTTTGCCACCCATTTCCTATTGCAATATTACTAGCTTATTTTTAATGTAATTTAGGCAATTTATTCCTCAGGGGCATCAGACACTTTATTTTTCGATGAAACCATGAAATATAAAGGTGATTGCTAGCACCAACCTCTTCATTACAGATTTATTTAACGTGGAATTGTTTAGATGACTTTTTTACTACTTCAGAGACTGTGCATATTTACTGATAATGGTGGACTGTAAAATTGTGCATATTTACTGATAATAGTGGACTGTAGACGTTTGAGTAGACTTTTATGATGGAAATGTTCTGAATTGGACAGTTTTGTTTCATTGTTTACTGGAAAAATGTTCAAAGCAATAGGAAGGTGTATCAAAGAGCACATGTATGTTTCATATGCAAGGGGCCTATGATTTGAAAACAGCCCAAAATTAATTTTTATCTGCCACGGGTAAAATGTATTTTCTTTGAATGTGGGTTTTAATGTTGTTTCAGTGAATGTGAGTTTCAAGGGCAGAGAAGTTTTAATGCCAAGTCTGTTTAGCAGATGTCTTAGTGTTTGTGCTGTAAAATGCAAAATAAAACTTTCAAATGAAGTTCAAATCATCATAGAAGTAAATCAGTATGCACATTAGTGTTTATGGTAAATGGAGTGAAATAGCAAAGTAATGGATCATTGGAATGGCTGCAGGGAGGCTCCATTCGACCATGGTTTTGTGAGGGGGAAGGGCGGCAAACTTAGACAGCCCCAGCTGAACTATACCTCCCAACTGTCCAGATTTTCAAAGAATGAATAGATTTTTGCTTCTTATTTTTGGTTTGTTCCTCATAAAATTTGTGGTTTTCTGGCAAATCATTTAGGAATTAAGTCACTAAATAATGACACAATAGTTTCAGACTTCATAACCTTCAGAAAAATGCATGCTAAAGTAAGACCTGTTCTATCAACTGTCCCAGTTTATAGAAGAGCAATTTTTAGTACTGTTTATATGTTCCCCCAATATATTTGGCCTTGTCCAGATTTATGTCCCAGTTTATACAAGAGCAATTTTTAGTACTGTTTATATGTCCCCCCAATATATTTCGCCTTGTCCAGATTTATTGCATTAATAGGTTGAGAGGTACATGCAAATAAATTGCTTTATATAATTAGGCATAGCCAAACCTCTGAACTGTCCCTGATTTTGACTCAAAATGTTGCTCTTCCCCTAATGATCCCTCCGCAAAATAGCAATTTTGGAAGAAAACATGGAGGGTTTATAATTAAGAAATAACTGTAATAATCAGATTACTTTTATTTCAGAAATGCATGTAGATTATTTTATTTTGTCAGCTGCTCAAGTTAGCAGTACTAATATTAAAGTGTCCCTTCTTTTGACCGGTTCCCAGCTGTATTGTGTTGCTATTTTATATTTTTACATCATTTTTGGTCCATTTTTCATAAAATTGTGTTTTTTTGGCAAATTAGTGACAAATAATTAAAGACTGAAGTTAGAAAATAATGACAGACATTTGAGTTTCAGATTTCATACCATTCAGAAAGTTCATACTAATGCAAGACCTCTATTAGCTTTCTAAGTTTATAAGAGCAATATTTTAAAAATTGTCCTTATTTTTGGGCCTTTGTCCCATTTCTTTGTATGGCTTTGTCCAGATTTCTTGCTCTGAGGTTGAGAGGTATGACAAATGTGTCAGGGCCATCACAAGTCAGCCAGAGACATTTCAAACTGTGACATACTTGTTACACCCCACTCCCCCATGTAGTGACTCTGGATGTGCAAGGCAAGGAATAGTTATGCAGTGTAAATGTGCAGAGAATCCCACCCATCCAAGGTAGACACAAGTACTATAGTGGCTTTTCATCTGTCCTTGATTTTTACAGAATGGTCTGGTTTCTGTCATATTTTTTGTACTGTTGATTTATGCTTATTACTCAAAGTGCCTGTTGCTCTTTGTTTAAGTAGCAATACTTAAATGACCATCAGGTAAGCTTGGCTGAGATTGCAAGATGCAAGTAAGCTTTAATAAGCATACTGTTAAAGAATTGCCAACATTGAAAGCCTTTCTGTTGCCATGTAGAGAATACTTAACTAGATAATGTATAAGCCTTGGGTATTGAAATGCATATGCCAGTATCTGTAATAAAGGACAGAATTACATTATTTTAAGAGTCTCATTACACTTGGGGACTTCCAGTCATCTCTGCAGGCTTTACCCGTAAACCAAATGCCAATCACGTGGTCCATAACCTTTACAGTAATCCTTTTAAGCAATGTATCTTGAGCTTATTTCTTGTTTGCTTTTCATTTTTTACTTTGATCATGTTTTCCCCATGAAACAAGTAGATGTCAGACAGCAGGTCTTTTTTTGGATAAGGAACATTTTTACAAGTGGGGGCATCAGAGATTTCTACTTTCAGCATGTTACTTGTAACTTTAATAAAGCTGAATATAAATTATAATTAGAACTGCAGTGCAAGAAGTGGTTTGAGTTGAGTGCTGCTTGTTTTTCTTATACTTGATTTTGACTGGCATTCCATTAATGTATTTAAAAAAAAGTAATTTATTTTTTCATGCCTCACAACCTTTTTTGTTTCCATCTAGATATTAAACTGTCATGCAGCCAATGCATTGAAATATTTTTATTCTTCTACACTTCATTTTGCCTTGATTGGACTCTCATAATGACGGTTTGGCACCCAGTGCAGTATATTTAGTTTTTGTGGTTTGCTACTACAGGTGTGTGTGTGTGTGTGTGTGGTAGGTAATACCTCAGGCTTGAACCCTGTACCTTGTATGCAGGTGTTAAAGACCTGAATTCCCTACCCACCACCATTTGTAAAAAAAAACTGCAGATTTTTGCCTCATATTTGATCTGATCTGTTCCTCATAATATCTGTGGTTTGTAAATGTTGCAATGCTTGATATTTGATAGTGCAGTGGTAGCATTGTTGCCTCACAGCTGCAGGTTCTCAGGTTTGCTTCTTGGCTGGGGTGCCTTCTTTGTGGGGTCTTTATCTTCTCCCTGTGTTTGTGTGGGTTTGCTTTTGTGTCCTCCCATGTTACAAAGACATGTCTGCATTATTTCTTCCTGGGCCTCTGCTGAAATTTTTTTTTTGTTCCAAGTCAGACTGTCCTGATTAACAAATGTTGAATAAAATTGACAGGCATTTGAATTTCAGACTTCAAGTTTCTGAATGTTTAAGTCCTTGCATATTTGATGGTGCAGTGGTAGTATTGTTGCCTCACAGCTATAGGTTTTCTGGTTTGATACTTGGCTGGGGTGCCTTCTGTGTGGAGTCTGCATCTCTTCCCTGTGTTTGTGTGGATTTGCTCTGGTGCCCTGTCATTTTACAAAGACGTGTCTGCAGTATTTCTCCCTGGGTCTCTGCTGAAAATTGTTTTTGTTCTGTCAGCAGTAAAATTGACAGGCATTTGAATTTCAGACTTCATATTCTTCAGAAAATACATAGTAACACAACCGTAACACAACCTTTTATTCTAGCAATTTTCTAAGTTTATAAGATGAATATTTGAAATTTGTCCCTATTTTTGGGACTGTATTCCCCCATTATTGGCTTCGTCCAGGTTTTTTGTGCTAAGGTTGACAGTTATGGCAAGAACTGAATTCACTGAATGTTTGAGGGCTGTATTCCCTCATTACTGGGTTTGTCCAGGTGTTTTGTACTAAGAGGTTGACAGCTATGGTGAGAACTGAATTCATTAAATGATAGCCATTTAAGTTTCAGTCTTCCTCTTTTACAAAGCAGCTGATTTGGCATAGTGATATGTTGCTCTGACTGTTTTGCACAGGGAGCTTGGCAGTAAAATGTATGGTTCTAGCAACGTTCCCAGATTATACAAGCAATGTTTGTGTCCCTGGTTTTTGGGCTTTTGACCCCCCCCCAATACATTTTGGCTTTTTCCAGTTTTCTTGTGCTGCGAAGTTGAGTATTGAATAGATTTTACAAGGAGCTGAGAGCTGCAGGGGAACAGAAGTTTAGTGTTGCTTAAGTGAAGCTGGTTTGCCTTGTTAATAGCACAACAG
Source organism: Protopterus annectens (assembly GCF_019279795.1). Lineage (NCBI taxonomy): Eukaryota > Metazoa > Chordata > Ceratodontiformes > Protopteridae > Protopterus > Protopterus annectens. The sequence goes on from NC_056727.1 coordinate 545,885,262, forward strand.
GTTGTGTACTTGCTTTTGATGCAGAAGGCTGTGGGTTCTACTCCCACAAGGGGTGGATGCTGTCGTACTGAGAATGTTCTCCTTGGTGAAGATACTAACTATGAGTCCGTTATCAGTTTGCCATCCATTTCCTCTTGCAATATTACTAGCTTATCATTTTTTTAATGTAATATAGGCAATTTATTCCTGAGCGGCAACAGACACTTTATTTTTCGATGAAACCATGAAATATAAAGGTGTTTGCTAGCAGCAACCTCTTCATTAGTTACAGATTTCTTTAATGTGGAATTATTTAGATGACTTTTACTTCTTCAGAAAAAGTGCATATTTACTGATAATGGACTGTAGAATTGTGCATATTTACTGATAATGGTGGACTGTAGAATTGTGCATATTTACTAATAATGGTGGACTGTAGGATTGTGCATATTTACTGATAATGGTGGAATGTGGAAGTCTGAGTAGACTTTTATGATAAATGTTCTGAACTGGGCAGTTTTGTCATTATGGGTGCCTGCATTTTGTTTCATTGCTTACTGGTAAAATGTTCAAAACAAATTTAAAACGCCCTCTAACAACTAATATATTGTACAAGGAATATAATTTAGTACAATGAGGAAGGTGTATCAAAGAGCACATGTATGTTTCATATGCAAGGGGCCTATGATTTGAAAACAGCCCAAAATTAATCTTTATCTGCCACTGGCAAAATGTATTTTCTTTGAATGTGGGTTTCAATGCTGTTTCAATGAATGTGAGTTTCAAGGGCAGAGAAGTTTTAATGCTAAATTTTCATTGTGAGACTGCATTGCTTTGTTTAGTAGATGACTTAGTGTTTGTGCTGTAAAATACAAAATAAAACTTTCAAATGAAGTCCAACTCATCATAGAAGTAAAGCAGTATGCACATTAGTGTTTATGGTAAATGGAGTGAAATAGCCAAGTAATGGTTCATTGGAATGGCTGCAGAGGCTCCATTCAACTATGATTTTGTCAGGGGGGAAGGGCAGCAAACTCAGACAGGCCCAGCTGAACTATACCTCCCAACTGTCCAGATTTTCAAAGAATGAATAGATTTTTGCTTCTTATTTTTGGTTTGTTCTTCATAAAATTTGTAGTTTTCTGGCAAATCATTTAGAAATTAAGTCACTAAATAATGATACACTGAGTTTCAGACTTCATAACCTTCAGAAAAATGCATGCTAAAGTAAGAACTGTTATTCTATCAACTGTCTCAATTTATACAAGAGCAATTTTAGTACTGTTTATATGTTCCCCCAATATATTTGGCCTTGTTCAGATTTACTGCATTAAGGTTGAGAGGTACATGCAAATAAATTGCTTTATAGAATTAGGCATAGCCAACCTCTCAACTGTCCCCGATTTTGGCTCAAAATGTTGCTCTTCCCCCTAATAATCCCTCCGCAAAATAGCAATTTTGGAAGAAAACATGGAGGGTTTACAATTAAGAAATAACTGTAATAATCAAAGTTATAGATTACTTGAAATGCATGTAGATTCTTTTATTTTGTCAGCTGCTCAAGTTAGCAGTACTAATATTAAAGTGTCCCTTCTTTGACAGGTTCCCAGCTATATTATGTGGCTATTTTATATTTTTGCATCACATTTGGTCCATTTTTCATAAAATTGTGTTTTTTTGGCAAATTAGTGACAAATCACTAAAAACTGAAGTTAGAAAATAGACAGACATTTGAGTTTCAGATTTTATACCCTTCAGAAAAGTCATACTAATGCAAGACCTATTCTATTATCTTTCTAAGTTTATTAGAGCAATATTTAAAAATTGTCCTTATTTTTGGGCCTTTGTCCCACTTCTGTGTATGGCTTTGTCCAGATTTCTTGCTCTGAGGTTGAGAGGTATGACAAATGTGTCAGGGCCATCACAGTCAGCCAGAGACATTTCAAATTGTGACATACTTGTTGCACCCCACTCCACCATGTAGTGACTCTGGATGTGTCCAAGCAAGGCAAGGAGTAGTTATGCAGTGTAAATGTGCAGTGTGCCCCCCCCCCATCCAAGGTAGACACAAGTACTACAGTGGCTTTTCATCTGTCTTTGATTTTGCAGAAAGGTCTGGTTTCTGTCATATTTTTGTACTGTTAATTTATACTTATTACTCAAAGTGCCTGTTGCTCTGTGTTTAAGTAGCAATGCTTTAATGACCATAAGGTAAGCTTGTCTGAGATCGTAAGATGCAAGTAAGCTTTAATAAGCATACTGTTAAAGAATTGCCAACATTGAAAGCCTTTCTGTTGTTGCCATGCAGAGAATACTTGACAAGATAATGTATAAGCCTTGGGTATTAAAGGACAGGATTCCATTATTTTAAAAAGCTCATTACACTTGTTGGAGACTTCCAGTCATCTCTACAGACTTTACCTGTAAACTAAACAGAATGCCAATCATGTGTGGTCCATAACCTGTACAGTAATCCTTTAAGCAATGTATCTTGAGCTTGTTTCTTGTTTGCTTTTCATTTTTTACTTTCATGTTTTCCCCATGAAACAAGTAGTTAGTTGTCAGGCAGCAGGTCTTTTTTTGGATAAGAAATATTTTTACAAGTGGGGGCATCACAGAGATTTCTACTTTCAGCATGTTACTTGGTACTTTAATAAAGATGAATATAAATTATAATTAGAACTGCAGTGCAAGGAGAAGTGGTTTGAGTTGAGTGCTTCTGTTTTTTCTTGTACTTGATTTTGACTGGCATTCCAGTAATGTATTTAAAAAGTAATTTATTTTTTCATGCCTCACAACCTTTTGTTTCCATCTAGATATTAAGTAAGCTGTCATGCAGCCAATGCATTGAAATATTTTTATTCTTCTACACTTATTTTTGTCTTGATTGGACTCTCATAATGATGGTTTGCCACCCAGGGCAGTGTATTTAATTAAAGTTAGTTTTTGTGGTTTTGAGCATAGCTCCTCCCCTTTCTAGTTGGCCACACCCCTTCACATTGACCCCACCCATTCAGCTGTCTTCTGCAGCCCCCCCTTTGATTTGAAGTCACCAGCCGCCACTGTAGCAATACCTCTATAAAGGTAGTTCACAGTTAAAAAATGTACTTCTTATGTCCTTAGTATAATTAGTCCTTAGTAAAAACATTTACTTCTTACATCCTTAGTAAGATTAGTCCTTAGTAAAAACATTTACTTCTTATGTCCTTAGTATGATTAGTCCTTAGTAAAAATGTTTACTTCTTACATTATGTCCTTAGTATGATTAGTCCTTAGTACAAATATTTACTTCTTATGTCCTTAGTATGATTAGTCCTTAGTAAAATGTTTACTTCTTATGTCCTTAGTATGATTAGTCCTTAGTAAAAATGTTTACTTCTTATGTCCTTAGTATGATTAGTCCTTAGTAAAAATGTTTATTTCTTATGTCCTTAGTATGATTAGTCCTTAGTAAAAATGTTTACTTCTTATGTCCTTAGTATAATTATTCCTAAGTAAAAACATTTACTTCTTAGGTCCTTAGTATAATTAGTCCTAAGTAAAAATATTTACTTCTTATGTCCTTAGTATAATTAGCTCTAAGTAAAAACATGTACTTCTTATGTCCTTAGTATGATTAGTCCTAAGTAAAAATGTTTACTTCTTATGTCCTTAGTATGATTAACAATGAACAGGTGCTAGAAGCTGTGACTAGAATAAGGATGGCTACATCACCCTGCTCTTACACTATAAATGTCTTTTTCTTAGTAAATTTAAAGAGAATATTGAAACCTGGATCCCTACCATTAAGGTGGAAAATGACTAACATAACTCCAGTTCATAAGGGTGGAATATCACAAAATCTTAAAAATGTTTGACCTGTAAGTCTTACTAATATTATTAGAAAATGTTATGAGAGTGTGTGTAAGAAATACATATCTGGACATTTATCAACGTGGATTTAAATATAGTCATTGGACTATAACTAATCTTACATATTTTACTTATATATAGTAAAGGCATTGGATATTAATATATCAACTGGCATGATATTTTTCACCCTACATAAAGCCTTTGACTCAGTCCCTCATTATGCTATATTAACATCACTAGACAAATGACATTTAATATGCATGTTATCCAGCAGATTGCTAACTGGTTAAAATATAAAGAAGAGATAAAATCTAAGGAATACTGGAAAGAGGATTACTGGCCTCAAACAGATACCTTACGCAGACTGTCTCAAAAAACGCCAGCTTTACTCCGTCACATATTGCCTACTCAGAGGCGATCTCTGCCTAACATACAAATCTGTGTCAAACCCAGAGCTGTAGGACATGCTCCACTTAAAGAAATTCCAATCCCTCCGAACTACATGCTGTAGGGACCTAAACCTTGTCACCACAATAAACAGAACATGCTGGAGGGATAGTTTCCTGTCCCAGAGACTTCCCATACTCTGGAACAGACTACCTATCTATGTCAAACAGAGCTCTTCATTAGCACTCTTCAAGAAAAATCTTGATGATTGGATGGGAAATAGGAAATTCAGCCCGGGAATCCCTTCTGTGGCTTTGCTCGACAGGGGCACAGGAAAATAATTTTCTTGGGTGGCGAAAGCCAGGGTACCTTTTTGGCTAGGCTTATATAGGCCCTAGGGCCAATAGCCTAGTACCTACCTATGAACTTATGAGTATGGCATCCAAAGAGGGGTGTCCATGGGTCAGTCCTGCAACCTTCCGCCATCAGGTTTTCATGTCCTCCTTTCCAAAAGCAAGAGGATGCTGGGCTGCAAAGTCTCCAGAGTATCCTAATATAGCCAAGTCGGTTACTGTACTTATGGACCTAAAGGCATTTCTTGTCAGTCTATATTCTTGGGCAAAAATTAATGGAGTTTCTTTTAACAGCAGCAAGCACAAGGTTTTGTACATTGGCAGCGATGATTCAAAGTACCCATAAAACATAATTTATTCAGGTTTTGAAACATGTCAGTAATGTGAAGATTTAGGAATATCAGTAGAAATTAATCTAAGTGTCTCTGGGCATGTGGGAAGAGTTCTGAAGAAATGTTATTCAGCAATTAAAACTATATTAAGAACCATGTCTTCTAGGGATGAAACTGTAATGTTGGCAATATTTAAGAGTATTGTTAGACTGATTATGCAGTATGCAACATGATTCTGCATATGTGATTATAGAGCATGCAACATGATTCTGTATATGCGATTATAGAGCATGCAACATGATTCTGTATATGCGATTATGGAGCATGCAACATGATTCTGCATATGTGATTATAGAGCATGCAACATGATTCTGCATATGTGATTATAGAGCATGCAACATGATTCTGTATATGCGATTATGGAGCATGCAACATGATTCTGCATATGTGATTATGGAGTCTGCAACATGATTCTGTATATGTGGTTATGCAGTATACAACATTTATTTATTTTATTTTACATTTGTTAACTGGGGGTATCTGACTGAGCTGAAAAGGCCCTTTTTCAGCAGAGGCCCGGGGAGAAAAGCTCCAACATAGAAAAATAATTACAGATACATTTAAATATTTAGACATGATCAGTATACACACAAATTACAATAGACATGTTTTTACAGTGGTATGCAGCATATCAGCAGTTACAGTGGGGAGAAGAAACAAGAAAACAATTTAAAAATAGATTTGTGGTGTACAGCTGAAATTTGGAACATTGGTAGAATACTATATAGTACATAGGTACAGTACATGCACTGTACATTAGCCAGAGTTTGTGAGTAGGAGTGAAAACTGTTATCAAGTACTCTAGGCTTAGTATGTGTACCTTATCTGCTTTCACTAGCCTGGGGAGCAGTCATTGCACTGCCAACTTTGCTTGAGATGTTGCCTAATAAGGTTTTTAAAGGAGGCTATGGATGATGTGTTTTGTATGCTAGTGGGGAGAGAGTTACATTTTTTAGCCACTGAACTACAATATAGTGCATCTCCAAAGCTATTATAGCTGTTGGTGACTTCTAGTAGTAGTTTGCTTGATGATCTAAGAGGTCTTTTGGCTGAGTGATGTTGTACTAGGTTTTTGAGGACAGGACACTTATTGGGGAGATAATAGATAGAATGACAGAGGCAGAGCTGATTGTAGATCAGGAGGTCGGGCAGTTCAAGCCAGTGGAGCTGGCTCAAAGCAGTACAGTGATGAGTTCTATATGAGCAATTTGCAGCAAAACAGGCAATTCTGTTATAGCAGGCTTCTATTTTGCTTAGTTTAATTTTGTTGAGATTAGTCAGAATGGGAGATGCATAGAATAGGGTGGATAGAAGCTGGGAGTGAGCAATGGCTGATCTTGTATTGTTGGTAAGAAATGGTTTGATATGGTAGAGTGTTCCCAGTTTGGCATGTACTTTTTTAATAGTTAAGTTGTGATGGCTATCAAATTTTAGGTGGGAGTCAGTAGTTATTCCCAATAGCTTAGCCTGTGCCACTGGAGTGATTGGAGTAGCATTTGTGGAGTAGATAGTGAATTGACTGTTATCAGTGTTTTTGTTAGAACTGGTTATAATGATAAGCTGAGTTTTCTTTGGATTAAGGATAAGTTGGGCTTTGGTACGGTAGTTTTCAATGTCAGAGAATGCTAGTTGGGTTGTTTGCAGAAGGGTGGGAATATTTTGTGCAGCACAGATTAAGGTAATATCGTCTGCATACTGAATGATAGATGCATGCTGTGTGGAGGTATGGAGGTCATTTGTGAAGATTGTGAACAGTTGACCAAACTGCTGAATGAATAAACTTAGCAAAAAACACACCCAAAGGCAAGCATAGTCGAAAAGAGGTGACTCAACGAGCAGCAAGCGTTAAAGTTCCAATTTAATGTAAGCACTTTCGAAGGCGGTCAATGCCCCAACTTCTTCATTCAAAATACAACTCTAACATCCTCACCTTATATACTAATTTAAACATCAATTATTCAATTATCAAAACCAATTACTTTATAAAAGTTCTTATTTCAATTTAAAAGCATTAAAATGTAACATTCATTTATACTAAAATAGCTTGAACTAATCTAAGCTATCAACAACCCACATTCAGGAAAGGTTTAATACAGTAATGTTCAAATTAAAAATATATTTTTTAACTTATATTTTTACTATTTATTATTAAAAGCCTTGGCATCACTTATTAGTGCAAACCTTAATTGCAAAGCCATTATGAAGCACCCAAAAAAGCATCATCAATTTTTAAGCCTGCTTATATATTATTATTAAAAGTTGCATATAATATCATTGACACTTGGATAACACACACATCCAAAAGCATGTCATCTCACCCATGCTTCAATATTTAAACTCATAACAATAACAATGCCTACCAAAAATGTGTGCATCCATATCTACAAGGCTGCCATCTCTACTTCACCAATGCAATCATTTACTCATTTTAAACAACCAAGTCCCTTAAATAGGCAGCACTACAAGCATATATATATATATATATATATATATATATATATATATATATATATATATATACTTTTTATATTTTTACTTTAACCTACCAATTTTATAGGCATTATATGTGTGTATTTAATGCTACCCCACTATTTTATATATTTATAAAATAATATTATACACTTATGAATTTATGTATTCATAATTTGTCGGCTTTCTACCTAAACAAAGCTTTTAACTTTGAAATACTTTTAATTGATGCATATTCATTTAAACCTGGTGGAATATGTGCTGATGTTCGAATTTGCCACATTAATTCATTCTCCTCTAATTTAAGTTGCCATGGTCCACCTCTCATCTCACATTTCACTTGTTGTATTACTGTATAGGAGAACTTATGGTTTGGGTTATCAATTATATGTCAGTTAAGTAGCTTTAGAACCAGGTAAGAATGGAATTTGATAGGTGATATTGGTTTAGTTTGTTTAGCAGGATTTGGTGTAAGACTGTGTCAAATGCTTTGCACATATCCAAAAAGAGTTGACACCTGCAGGCCTTCCTTTTTGATACAGTCTATTGTGTCTGTGAAGCAGAGGAGGGCTGTAGTGGCACTATGGGCAGGTCTGAAACCATGTTGAGTAGGTGACAGGATGTTGTTGTCTAGGATATATTTTAGCACCTGGGTATGGATGCATTTTTCTAGGATTTTGGCCAGGGGAGAGAGCATACCAATGGGTCTATAGTTATTAAGTTCTGTGGAGATCCCACCTTTATGTATGGGTGTAACATAGGATATTTTCCAGAGTTTGGGCACATAGTTTTCAACAGCTGATCTGTTTATGAGAGTGGAGACTGGGATAGCAATAGCATCTGCTGTGAGTTTCAAGAAATAGCTGGGGAGTAGGTCGGCTGCTGTTGACGAGGTTTTAAGTTTGGAGAGCATGTTTTTGATTGAGGCAGTGGAAACCGTTTTGAGGGTAAAGCTTGTATTAGCATTATTTATGTTGGGGGGGATAGTGAGGAAGTAACTGTCCTGTGATACTAAGGCTAGAATTGAGTTCACAAAGTGGGAGTTGAATTGTGTTTTGATGGGAACTTTAGTGTCGGGGGTGGTTGGTTTCGGGGTAGCCTTTTGGCTAGATTTTAGTAGCTGGTTTACATTTTTCCAAAATTTTGAGGGGTTGTGTTAGTATTTAGTTTGTAATGGCATCAAGTAAGATTTTTTGTCCAGCCTAATGCATTTTTTGCACAGTTGTGCAGTTCTTGGTGCCTAGTTAGGCTTTGTGTTTCTTTGTTTTTTTGATAGTAAAGCCAGAGAGTGTCTCTGGTCTTGAGGATTTGTTTGGTTTCTTTACTGAGCCAGGGGTTTGTAGAGGTTCTAACCTTGATTTTGCACAATGGAACAACAGTGTCTAGGTGTTGTAGAAATGTTTTGTTGAAATATGCTACAGCCTGGTCAAGTGGGAGGGTTTTTAGTGGGGTTCCAGTCACATTTCTAGAGTAGAGTAGAGTATTGAGGACCTCAGGAGAGAATTCTTTTTGTGTTTCTAGTGGATTTATAGTTGGTGGTTTTGCATGGGCTTGTTCTACTACATATAAGGTATATTATGTTGTGGTCACTTAAGGTATCTGGGAGACTGCCTGTGTGGGGGTACAATGTGGGGTTGTTAGGACCCAGTCAAGGATGGATTCCCTTTTAGATTCTTTTATCACATTTAGTTGGAATTTGTACTAGCTGCTGGTAGCCATGGAGATTTATTAGATTAATTGGTGGTTCTAATATACAGGTGAACCAATCTAGGTTTAAATCCCCCAGAATAAGAGTTTCTTGTTAGTATGTGGAAGAACACCAGGATAAGAAGTCTTCAAGGCTAGCAGGTATATTACCAGGTGGAATATAGATCGCAATCATGGTGATGATCTTTTTAGGGTGAAGTTGAAGTTGTGAGATAAGTATGTCCCGATTATTGGGGGAGGGGTAGGAGTTTGGTATTTGACATAAAGTTAAGTTGGACTTATGCAGTAAGGCAGTTCCACCCCCTTTACAAAGTGGTCTGTCTTGTCTAATGATATTGTAGCCGGTAGGGAGAACTTCTGAGTTAGTTATGTTTTTATTTAGCAAGATTTCTGTTAAAGCAACTATGTCTGGGGAGTAGTGTGTATTGTGGCCTGGAGTTCAGGTATTTTATTTTTGATACTTCTAATGTTAATATTTAGCATTAAGAGATGGTTGGTTTTGCTGCTGTTGTTGATTTGCCCAGGGATGAAGATAATGGGGGTATTATGTTCTGATAATTGGGTTGGAGATGTTTGTGTTGGAAAGGATGGATTTGGGCCTGGGTTGGGGTGGATGTCACCACTTATGGTGAGCCTGGTGTTGAAATGGTGATACAGATGTTTGAGTTTGGTGATGAGTGTGAGAAAGTATTGTTTTTTTGCATAAGGAATGAGAGCATAAGTGTTTTGTTTTGAATATACATATATAGATATCGTTATATATCAGATTATTGAACCTTCGGAAAGCTGAATGTCATATGGTCCAGACCATATCATCAACTTTCTGAAAACTCAAACACTGAAAAAAACAAAGAAATCTGTGTTTTTGCAGGGGGTCAAGCCACCCTGAACCCCCACAATCCCTGCAAATTATATATACCAACTCTGAGATCACACTACAGTTGTGAATAGTGTAAATTCCATGATCCCCACTATACCACAGTCTCAGTACAACTACTCTTGAGTTTTCAGAAAGTCAAAGCATTTGGTTTCAGCTATATGATGTTTATACACTTGATTTGTTGACTGCAGATGGTTAATTCACTATGGTTATGGTTGCATGACTCTGGACAGTATATATAAGTAAAGAGAAGTGGGGAGAAGCCTCCATCCCATGTTGTGATGGGGAGCAAAACCCTGATATAAATGTATAATTTTTTTTTTTAGTGTATCTCAGATAGATGCTGTCGATCTGCATGCTTTCTGATGTCGTATTTGTCACAAAGCCTATAACATGCTGTATTTCCAGGCATAGTTTGTCACCTTCCTGGTAAGAGTCACAGTAACAAGTGTTTGGATGAGGTGAATGTGCTTCTAGGTTTTGTGTGCAGTAGAACAGTAGACTTTTAGTAAGGGGCTAGGTGTAGTGTGTGCTGTATGAGTAGGTGTGTATCACTGGTTTGTGAGTTAGACTGATTGTTTATGAGATGTCTTTCTGCAGTGATTATCTATCTACCTATCTATTGATATAATCTCAGAATTGGAATATATAATAACAGATAGTGTAGGGGGTACAGGGAGGCTTGCCCTTCACTAAATGGGTTTTCCATATTTTGTGTTTCTGATCCAATGTCAAAGAACTATATATATATATATATATATATATATATATATATATATATATATATATATATATATACACACTGCGGTAGCGTTGTCGCCTCACAGTTAGACATTGCCCGTTCGATTCTCAGTTAGAGCGTCTTCTGTGTGGCGACATGCGTGAATGGGCGTTCCTTCGTTGAAGGTTGTGCGTTAGGCCCGGCAAGCCAGTACGTAAATATCTACTGCCAATCATTAGCGGACCGGGGTTCCGCTGTGGCGACCCCTAACCGGGTGGGAAAAGCTGAAAGAAACAAACATATATATATATATATATATATATATATATTTTTTTTTTTTTATTTATTTTTTTTATTTATTTAACATTTGTATACCGGGAAAGTCCGACTAGGTTCCACAGATCCTGTTTTCAGCAGAGGCCTGGGGAGAAACGCTCCAGAAGCATATCTTTAGAATGTGGGAGGAAACTGGAGTACCCAGAGGAAACCCACGCGAACACAGGGAGAACATGCAAACTCCACACAGAAGGCACCCCAGCCGGGAATCGAACCGGAGAACCTCTTGCTGTGAGGTGACAGCATTAACCACTGCGCCGCCCAGTGGTGTGTGTGTGTGTGTGTGTGTGTGTGTGTGTGTGTGTGTGTGTGTGTGTGTGTGTGTGTGTGTGTGTGCGGCGTGTATGTATATGTATATATGTATATGTATATGTGTGTGTATGTGTATTATGTATATATAAAAAATTAAGCAAGGAGACAGCATCTATTTATTAATTCAGATGCACTTCTGTGCTTTTATTAAATAATACCAGGACATCATCATACATCTCATTAAAACTGGTGCTCTAAAAAGAGAAACACAGTTCCTGTGATCTATCACTGTCAATTAAAATCAGCTTCCTACTTAGAAACTTAATAAATACTTCATAATACATTTAGTTAAAATACATTTACAAACATGTAGTGGTCAAAAATGAGCACCGGGAAGCAGAACAATTTCATCACTTCCACATCCCAGCTTTCAACTTTGGCTTTGGCCTTAGACTTTCATTAAAATCTGGCTGGACAAAAGCCTCAAATTAAATTTGCCAGAAGAGATCATTCCTGTCTAATAGGAGATCCAAACCCTGTTTTTATCCCCAGCATCATCTTTTCTAGAACAAAGCATAAAAACATTTTAATACTCATACATTTAGCACATTACCTACCAACTGCATCATATTTTTGCATGCTTTTATAGCATAATTGTTTCCAGCAATGCTGTTCTGCAGTATTCTGCAGTTTTCACACAAAACATATCTCACAATAATTGCATTTGCCTGTGTAAACCCAAAAAGCAGTATTACAATTAAAATGTAATTTACATGCATAGGTAGTACTACTGTTCTTGTCAAAATAATAGGAACTGTTGGTAGTAAATATACAGACCCCCACAAATCCCACAAGAGTATTTTCATCTCTTTTTATGCATAGTGATAAAGATCCAAGGTCTATTGAACAAGAACACTTATCCATTCACTAAATAAAAGTTGTTTTTTTTTCAAAACTAAATAGATTGCTTTATTCCTCCAGGAGGAGGTTTAAGTCTATATAGAAACATCAGCTAGAGATCAATAGTTTGTCTTATCCTCTGCTATAGTTATTTTGCTGTGTAATTGGGATTACTAGATGATATTTATACCATGTTTCTAACAAGTCCTTTAAACTTTCACTCATTTTGTTAAGATATATGACAGTCACCAATAGCTACCAAAATAACCAAGTTGTTTCACAATTTTCCCAACGTTTTTTCACAGTAGATCTTATATTAATGGCATCCACGCTGAATTCTAAACACATTCTCTCTAGGTTGTCAATCATAAGGATGGCGCAGTGGTGCAGCAGTAACGTTGTCACCTCACAGCAAGAGGTTCTCTGGTTCAATTCTCAGCTGGGGTACCTTCTGTTTGGAGTCTGCATGTCCTCCCTGCATTCGTATTGGTTTCCTACAGGGTGCTCCGGTTTCCTCCCACGTTACAAAGACATGCATCTGGAGCGTTTCTCCCTGGGCCTCCGCTGAAAATTGGCTTTGTTCCAAGTCGGACTATCCCGGTTAACAAATGTTAAATAAATATTCTGTTATGTGTTTAGATCATAACCTGCAGTAGTTATGGTACTTGTTTGCACTGTGTCATTATTTCGTCAAAGCAGTGCCTTAAGATAACATAGATGCTCTGCCTAAGAACAAAAATACCATCACCTGTTATTAATCTGGATAGTCTTATCAATTGACTTTATATAATATTATGTTTACTGGTGTCTCCTCATGCTGTCCACTATCAAACTGTATGTATGTATGTATATATATATGTATATGTGCTTTTTTAATTAGATTTGTACCAGTAAGGCAAAAACAGCAAGGCCACAAGCAGAGAAGCCACAGGAGGTGCAAAATGTTAGCGTAATCTTCCTTTAATCACCGCTTTCGTCCACATGATTTCCTCAGAGCAACACAAATCACTCATTTGCAAATCCATATAAATACCACCTCTAATAAAAAGCATTTAAATCAATCAATAAATCAATCAATTAATTAATTAGCAACAAAATCTAAAAGGTGTACAAAACTTAATATAACTGCCAAAAACAAGCTGGAAGAAAAGATCATAACCATAATGTTATAATAAACCATTTCTCTTAACACATAACCTACGATTTTTTTAAAAACATTTGATGTTAATCACATCATTGAGGCCAGGTTTTTTGTCTGCCTGCAACTTGATCTGCCATCTGGCCTCCCTCTGCTCCACAAAATTTTTAAAATCTCCCCCTCTGATGTCAGGTACCCTGCTCCAAGATGGAAAATAGAAACTTGTTAAAACCAAAGCAATCCTGATTCCCTTCTATGATTTTTCCAATTTTGTTCAATAATATTTCGAATACCGATCCCATCAAGAGTCATCTCCATATTAATACAGAGATGACTATCCTCACCATCTTCCCTTTTGGGTTTGCATATTACAGCCTTCTTTCAAAATAGGAGGGTACCAAGTGTCCCTTTTATCCCAAATGTTCTTAGCCAATTCTCTCAGAAAACCTTCATCATCAAGCAGTTGGACTGAAACCTAAATTTGTGTATAGAAATAATTACAGTTTGAAAGTTTTGTTAGAAAAAGGAAGGGATATGGGGGCCATAGATGAGCCTAACACCAAAAGGTCCCATGGCATGTACAAGTGTCACAGATGTGGTATGTGTAGGTATATTTTGGAAGGTCCATATATTGAACTTCCTCATATTGCTTATACTATCAGTGTGCCAGGTGTTTTTTCTTATAAAACCAAGGGGGTAGTTTATGTGGCGATGTGTGACAAATGTCAAGAATTTTATGTGGGGATGACTACTAGGAATTTAAACAAGATGATTAGGGAACATATTTATAGCATGAAAAAGAAGGATAAAAGTTATGCTTTATATAAACATAGACAGGATTGCTTTAGTTTTAACAAGTTTCTATTTTCCATCTTGGAGCAGGGTAAACCTGACATCAGAGGTGGAGATTTTAAAATTTTTTTGGAACAGAGGGAGGCCAGATGGCAGATCAAGTTACAGGCAGACAAAAAACCTGGCCTCAATGATGTGATTAACATCAAATGTTTTTTAAAAAATCGTAGGTTATGTGTTAAGAGAAATGGTTTATTATAACATTATGGTTATGATATTTTCTTCCAGCTTGTTTTTGGCAGTTATATTAAGTTTTGTACACCTTTTAGATTTTGTTGCTAATTAATTAATTGATTGATTTATTGACTGATTTTAAATGCTTTTTATTAGAAGTGGTATTTATATGGCTTTGTAAATGAGTGATTTATGTTGTTCTGAGGAAGTCTTGTGGACAAAAGAGGTGATTAAAGGAAGATCATGCTAACATTTTGCACCTCCTGTGGTTTCTCTGCTTGTGGCCTTGGTGTTTTTGCCTTATTAGTTTTGTTTGTGACACCTTGCATGTTTTTGTGGTTACTTGTAAATTTGTACCAGTGTTTTATCTGATGCTATTTAACTCTGGAGCTTTTCACTGAAAATGGATATTTATTACCCATTTGAACTTTCCTGGTAAACAAATGTCAATAAATAAATACAATGTTTAAAAAAATTGGGATAGACAATTGATTAATGCAAATAACTATTGTTCTGACATTTTATATAGCTTTATACACAGTGTTTTAGAAATTGTGCCTCCATAAACTTCCTACAAGGGATGCCTTAGCTGTAAAAAAATAGAATCCTATAGTATTGTTTATATAGTTCAGCAACTGTTCAAATAAAATATCCCATCCCTCTACACTAAAACAAATAATCAGTAAAATGACTAGAATGAATAATGTGGTTGGCAAACTCATAATCTTTAATAAATGTATTCTTCTAGGAGACCATCACCATCTTTGAAAAACAAAGGGCCATTGCAGCTCCTATTTTGACATAATTTTGATTAAAATATGTTTTTTGAAAAAAAATAAATTGTCTGACATCAGTTTAAGAAAAAAATAAGTAACTAACTTGCTCAAAGGATAGCCATCCCTTTAGTAGCAATAAAGCTTTAACAAGCAGTCTATCCTCTTCCTGATGAATAAACGTATTTGTGCTTTGGTATCAGAAGTTATAAACAAGCAGTTCCCAGCTATTTCCAGCAATCTAATGTGATCTTATTGACCATATTAGAACTCTTTTTTGTGTCATTTTAATATGATCCATAAGATACATTGCATTTTTTCAGATAAGAGGGGATATGATACAGTAAGGAGTGCAGTAATTTGTCAACAATTAAGGCTAATGGTTCAGTCTTACACAATACAACAGATATTACAGGGTAGAATGGGATATTTCCACCTCCATTATAGACTTTTGGTATGGAAAACATTTAAATACATCAAAAAATTATGAATTTGTTCTATTATCTCACCATTGCTCTAAATATCTAAAAGATTAAATGCTCAACACACTGTATGGTATATTGGTATGATTCAGCTCTACCTCTAAATAAAACAAATCATCAGCTAAAAGTGCAAGCATTTTATTAATGTAATCATTAGTGTTCATGAACACCAGTCCACCATCCTTATCAGCTTTCATGTCAAATTTCATGATCACTACTAATTTGTTTAAACAAATGTTATCATTTCTCATTGCATTACAAAACCTCTGTTTAGCAGGTCAGTTTGAATCTTATAATTTTCAGGTGCAATTTCAAATACTCGTGTGATCAGGTTTAAAACAGGATTGGACAAATTCATCCTTGTTTTCAGAATCATGCCTTCCACAAACATGCAACAGCTACCATGGAGATTCCAAGAGGCATGATGCAACTCAAAAGTTTGTTTGTTTGTGTCTTTCGGCTTTTCACGGTTAGGGGTCACCACAGCGGAGCTCCGGTCCGCTAATGATTGGCAGTTGATTTTTATGTACCGGCTTGCCAGGCCTAACGCACAACCTTCAACGACGGTACGCCCACTCATGTCTCCACGCAGAAGACGCTCTAGCTGAGAATCGAACCGGACAGCGTCTTACTGTGAGGCGACAAAGCTACCGCAGCACCACCACCGCAGGTATGATGCAACTCAAAGGTAATTATCAATTAACCTGTAATAATTTCTTGGCAAAGTATGTGAACTAATTAACAAACATACTCATAGAAATCATAATGCTGATGGAGACAGAGATGTGTTTGCAACTGTAGATAGAGATTCATTGAACACTGGTAGCAAGCATGTTGCTTGCAAGTAAGTGCGTACACAAGCTGAACTTAGCAATGCTATGAGAATGGCTCCCAGCCATGTCTTTTTTGAAATATTATTCATTGAAATGGAAAGGAAATGGGAGTATAATATAATAGTAAAGTTAGGTATAAGGTTATATGCACAGGAGCATACACATCAACACAGGGAAGGTAAATGTGGGAATGGAGAGAAGGGAGGAAGGTATACCTTTTTGGGCCTTGTGTCCACTTTTTAAGAAGAATTAGTGGAGAAGGATATAAGGGGAAAGCAGGGAATAGAAAGAAGGTTGAGGTAAGGAAGCAGGTGCACAAACATAAATCAAAAAGACTAACAGTGAAGGGAACACCGAAATTCCTGATGTAGCTCATCATGTACATGCAATGCCTTTGAGGTCGCTGGTGCAGAAGGTTATGAGTCTAAGTCTCCTAAGGTTTGGATATTGTTGTGTCTTTCACTGTCTAATAGGTAGTGCATTACCCAGTCTATAGTATGTAGACTTACCTGTGGCACACCCATCTAACTGTCCTATACTGCTCTAACAGTCCACTGCCTGATGGATGAGATATATATATATATATATATATATATATATATATATATATATATATATATATATATATATATAGAGAGAGAGAGAGAGAGATAATATATATATATATATATATATATATATATATATATATATATATATATATATATATATATATGCTGCCTTCCTAACTCTCATGCACATTCTACATGTTGAAGAGATGCTCATGTTCATTTCAATGGAGGTACCTTACTGCTTCTTCTTGCACATCATACCAGCTGCCATATGGTGCCTGCCATGCAAAAGACTAAAGCTCTGACTTGATAATGAGCTGCTTTCTGTGCCAAGGGTATGGGGTTTGAATCTTTTCAGCTTTATTTGCCTACTGTGTGACCTTGAGCATGTCACTTAACAAGGCAGTGCTTTGGGGCAGTTTGGAATTTGGGCTAGACTCCATAATGGTGTCTTGGACTACATGCCCACTAACTACCTATGAATGTATAAAACGTATATAGGGGATAAGATGGGTAGCCAGCTCCTGATCATGCTGCCAGGGCTAAACCAGGAAGAGAACAGACACCAGTATTATTGCATGCCACATTGAGGCCTGTCTCAGACAATTCCAGGCTGTGGTTATTTTCTCTTAATCACACAAGTACCCTTGCCATGAGGCCAATGTGGGCTTCAAGCCACATGCCCTTGAACTCCCCATTACCTTCTAAAGCTTTGGCTGAGTGATGTACTGTGACCTCCTGGCAATGTCACCAGAGATAACTACAGCACTGCTTTCCAATGATCCCCAAAGACCACCAGGGATATCCCCAGGTCACCACTGCCACAGGACCTCTGTCACCTAACAGAGATGCTGGCCTGAAAGCAAACGGTGAACCAGTGGGAGATGAATGGGCCTGATGTTAGACCAGAAAGCACTGCTACACCACAGGCACAGCTGTAGCAGAAGCTGTACAAAACAGTAACATAAATGGGTAGAAATAAAACAAAAAAAATATATAAGAAAAGGATAGCAACCAAGAGAGTGAAAATATAAATACTTTACTGTCCTGGCTGCCTCTTGATAATCACTCTTACAAGTAACTAGAGGTGAACTAAACAACTGCTGTCTACGCCACTATGCCAGGGATTATATAAACATAAATGGATGATGTGTGTACAGGGATGCTGTGGCAGTGTACCCTTGGCAAAGATTAAAGGAGGCTGATACTGACAGGATGATGATGTTGGACAGAATAGGCCATGAAGGGTGTGCAGGTGTTTCCCCTTAGGTATGTTGTATGAAGCAAGAAGACATACCTGTCATGTGGTCTAGGACACTGTTAGTATATATGAAGCCAAACATGCATATGAAGTTTGCCAAAGGCAAGCAAGCAGTTATTGGTAACCTAGGCAGTTATCAGTATGTACTTGGCTACCACTGTAATGTAGGTTGCTATGCACCATGAAACACAGCAGTGTTAATACACAAATGCCAGTGGATTGTATGGTTAATGTGGCACATTTATGTTTATATAGGGGGTGATACTCAGCCCAAATGATGAGATTCATACCCACCATCATACTTCCTGTTATCTGTGGTAATGTAAAACAGCATTAACAGCCTTGCATGGCAGGCACCATATGGCAGCAGGTATGATGTCCAAGCAGAAACAGTAAGGCATCTCCATTTAAATGAGAACATGAGTATCCCTTGAACATGCACAGTGCGCGTGAGAGTTAGGAAGGTCAGGCAGTACACAGGACAGTTACATAGGTGTGCCACAAGTAGCTCTACATACAATAGCAGTGGACAATTCAATGTTGCTCTAGTGTATGCCCCTTTCTCCTTTTGTACAGAAGATGATTATTCTCTGCTATCTGCTCTTGAGATGAGTAACAAGAACAACAAATACCAAACATATAACTAAATGCTGTGCAAGGGTCCATTTAACTACTGCATATGGGGAATAACAAGGCAGTGATCAGCCCTGTTTAGTGACTGTTCATCTGAGGAGCCATATCCATGAACTCTTCTTCCCACTGATTAAGAAGGTCAGAATGGTGCCTCCTTGGATCACTGCAGTGATACCAGCACTGCCCAACAAAGTGGCTTTTGCCAGTATCAGCAGTCACCACTCTGGCAAGGCTGCAACAGGTATCCACCTTCTACATTTCTCCAAGTTCCATTTTGTACATAAATAGAGACTTATTTCTTTTGAACACCACCTTATAGCCCTGCCACCCAAAATAATGGTAGCTCTCTCATGGTCATGCATGCTGCAGCTGTCTTCTTTTAGTATGAACACTCAATGTACTGCCATTGCATAGTAAGAAAATACATAATGTGGCAAAATGGTGTTAGGATGTGTGGCAAGATGGAGTTGGCATATAATGAGTGCACCAGTAGCAGAGTGCTTACATATGTTTCCATTTCTGCATGTTAGTGCTTCTACAGGCCATAGGAAAGCTATATTTTTCTCCACATTCATACTGGGGTCATCAACTCACCTACACATCAGCAAAGCCTTCCACACGTGCTATGTGAATGCATAATGTACTGGGGTCATCAGCTCACCTACACATGGCCAAAACCTTGTACAGGTACCATGTGACCATATGACTGCACAATGTTGAATGAGCCTCCTAATGTAGCACAGGTGAAGTGCACAGTGGGATAAAAGTGTATTTCAAGAATGTTTTCTGTAAACAGGCTCATTCCCAGAGACTCATAACTGCATGATAAAAACAGTAGTGGCCATTGCTGTGCTCATTTTCTACAGAAGTTTGATTCATAGCAACCTGTAGCACTCATACCCACAAGGCATAGCTGAACGTCTATAAGCTGTACAAACAGAAGGAGAGATAATTGATTGGGGACTGGCATTTTCTTATTTTATATAGTACAAATGATTTATTTGTGTGTTGTTTGAGGAACTATATGATACTGTGTTGGTGTAGGGGGTTAAGCTAATGGGTGTAGCTGACAACTTGTTGCATACTATGTGGGGGACTGTGAACAGGGGTAGAGGTTCATAAGAGATTACTAGGCTAATGGCTTAAGAGCCCTTACAAGTCTAGTCAATATAACCTGATTTTACCCAATATATGCCCCCTAGGGGCATGAGAATGACATGGTATTATGCCAAAGCCTTGGACCAAATTGACACTGTCTATAAGGGACATAGGTACAACCCAGGTGTGAAACTGCAATTCCCATCAATTGATCTCCCGTTCTCTATGCCATGGCATGAAAACTGGAGGCAATCTAATGTAGCAATTTACCTACAAAACTGTATCATTTGTTTTCTTTTGTACTAGAGATTTAGGTCCAGGTGTAGGCTAGGGATTGTATTTGTCCCAGTCACTGCTGATATGCAATTCTTTGGTGTTCTGTTTTATGCTAGTTCCCATATGCTGCAGTAGATACTGTGATTTCCTGTAAGGGGGTTATATCTGTCTAGAGGGTAGCATACTATGTGAGTCCTTTCAGTACTGCATGTTTGTCTCTTGGGGTACTGAAACATTAGATACATTTTATACTATGGGGAAAGTGGTGGGCACACATGCAGTACCAAGGTGTGCAAGTAATGGATCGTGTACTCCACATCCACCCATGGCACGAATGTGTGACTAGGGTGTCCAAGTACATTTTACAGTCACCCCCTTCTATGGACTTCATATGTGGTGAACAGCATGTTAGAAGCAGTAGTTGAAGAGCGGAGGCCTACAGTTACAGTCAGTAAGTGGGCTGTTGTATTGTTGTTCCACTTGGTTTTGCAGCAAATGCACCTGTCTTATCTGCTTCAGGGATTAGTTTTGTGGAGTTTTTTTTCCCCACCTCAGTAACACGTTTGGCCATCTTCTTGCCACACATGTACCAAGGTCTCGTATGCAAGTATCATGACCGATTTGTTGGAAGGAAGGGAAGGCCTCCACATATACTGCCCACTTGATAAATGTAGCCCTCCCTTACTGGTGGTAATAGTAAGGAACTACATTCACCCTAGCATAGGCCTCAGTCTACCTTTGGGCTGCACAAACACATGTACACACACACAAACACACACACACACACACACACACACACACACACACACACACACACACACACACACACACACACACACACATACACACACAAAATGCTCTCAGGGTTCATATACCACTGCCAGTCAAATCCTCTATTGTTGCCTGTTGCACTTCCATAGTTCTGAGGAGTAACAAGATAAATTTCACTGCACATGTAACCCTCCACAGTTTACATAGAGATAGTATGTTTGCCACCATTGCCCTTGGACATACTGAAGGCATAAGCTGCCCCTGATACTGCAGTTTTTCTGCAAGGTTATCTGCTCTCAGTAATGTGACCTCCTGCCCTGTCTCAGTGCAACACCCAGAAACATAACATACCTAATACTGTCACATGGATGATACCTGTACACATGGGTAGTCTCACATTTTACCACATAACAATGATCCCTGAATAGGGGTGTTGTTAACTCTGAGGAGTTTTATGAGTTGATGAGTAGGGGCATAGCATGTATGGCCTACCATGAGCTTAAACGTATATGTCTTTGATATTACAGGTTGTCATACCTGAAGGTGACTTTCACCTTGATGGTAAATTCTCCCAGGCAGAGAATGACATCCTACTTCAGACCCTCCAAGAACATGGTCTGCAGATGTTCCAGCATAAGATATCTGAGTGGACCTTACATGTGCATCTCTGGCAGGACCTTATTCAGGAGATCAGTGCTGTAAGTAGCCAAAACTAGACAGATGAGTAGGTCCATAAAACAGTTACTGACATGACTTAACAGGCATATAGACCACCTTGACTGACACAGAGAAGTTCCTTGCTATATTCCTGAGGGTATAGACAGTTAATGTTTCCATGATGAAGTTTTGGACCTCGGTGCCAAAGTGCACATGGCAACTCTATCACCTGATGATGCCCTAGGTGGGTATATCTTAGCATGTGGTACTATCTGCACTAGCTACTGATTCAGTGTCATACTACTAATAAATATAGCTTCTTTATTCTTACAGGAACATCAGGTGTACAAGTCCAATGCCAGTCTGCACAAAGTATGTTGACCATGTTTTTTTTTCATTAGCACTGTTTCATAGAAGTATTTTCACTGGGCTGGTGGTGTTAGTGAATAGATCTTCTTATAGTAGGTAATGCTTATGTGATTTCACAGGTGCTGTGTTACCAAGATCCTCCATGTGGATATAGACCTGCCTGAAGATTGGGAACTGTATCTGGGCTCATTGATGAAAGCAGCCAAATCCTGACACAATCAGAGGTCACAGTGTCAGTGGTAGGCTCACGTACTGTGATGGCCATACCCTCACCCTTTCCACAGCCACAGTTTCTGCATTTGTGCTGCCCACCCCTCAGACCCAGGATGCTGCCTTAGAACAGAATGAGGCCAACATATCAACCCTGTCATCTCCAGCTACAGAGTCA
This sequence comes from Protopterus annectens, assembly GCF_019279795.1. Taxonomy (NCBI): domain Eukaryota; kingdom Metazoa; phylum Chordata; order Ceratodontiformes; family Protopteridae; genus Protopterus; species Protopterus annectens. The sequence goes on from NC_056727.1 coordinate 545,907,746, forward strand.
CCCTTTTTGTCACCATTTCCATTAAGCATGAAAATGACCTCAGGGGTCACCTTGTTGCTGGCCAGCAAAGTCCTGGGTACCTTACCAGTCCTAATCAAAGCATCTCCATGGCCAATATGCAATTATTGTGCAATTCCATTATGCAGATACAGGCAGAGACCAATACAGCCATATTTAAGCTGGTCAGGATAGTGCATGTCCTTGTAATAACGTGGGAGAGTGTCCTGATCAGATGAGCAGCATTATGGAGAAACAATATTGGAGGTCTGTTATGCTGTAGATGCCACTGTTTGTCCACCCAGCATGGCCATTGCTATTCCTGTGACAGGTCCACTTACACATCTGATGGAGAAGACCACCACTAGAGGAAGAGGCCATGGTCTAGAACTCATTGCTCCACCACCTCCACACCAACATCAAGTGTTGCCAGCACTAAAAGGTGTCATAGATGTACATACACATGACGTGCTTTTGCTGAGACCACCCATAGCTGCCATTTGAGCTTACAGGAGCCCAGGTTATTTGGCAATGTAGCTTGACAGTTTGGAATACTGCAACAGTGATCTAAAGAAGGCCATCACTCTCTCCTCTGTGTATGCCACAGATCATGTCTATGAAGTTCCTGGAGGGGGCATCCCATGGATGGGAGCTTACATGATCAGTGCATAGAGCTCCTGGGTGTGACCTGGACCTGTTCATCAGACCCCAGCGCAGTTCTGCTTCATCTGTCGGAAATATGTCCCTGCAATCCACATGCACATATCAGCACCACCCACAACTGACCATTCGCAACATACTGGAGAGCCTATTTCCTCCCTGTCCACATACAACCAATGGCTGTTATTGACATTTCCCACTGTGGCCCTCCCCAGCCTGGCACAATTCAGGATCACAGTGTCAGTGGTAGACTTGGGTAATGTGATGGTCATTTCCCCAGCCCTTCCACAGCCACAGTTCCTGCACTTGTGCAAATCCTTAGTACTCTATTATCTGGGTAGTTGGTATGTGATGCACAATGTGTTCATTCCAGCATAGTCAAGAGGTAGTTTTGCATACATCATTTTGCCTTCATATGTTGTGCTTTGTCTGGCCCATTATTATGAACCAAACACTGGCTGTTAGCCAGTGCCACAACATACTGCACCTGCCTCCACTACACAGTCATCCCCTGCAGCAGTGGTGGCTGATGACTTCAAATCAAAGGGGGGCTGCAGGAGATAGCTGAATGGGTGTGGTCAATGGGCAGGGGTGTGGCCAACTAGAAAGGGGAGGAGCTATGCTCAAAACCACAAAAACTAACTTTAATTAAATATGCTGCCCTGGGTGCCAAACCCTCATTATGAGAGTCCAATTAAGACAAATGAAGTATAAAATAATAAAAATATTTCAATGCATTGGCTGCATGACAGCTTACTTAATATCTAGATGGAAACAAAAAGGTTGTGAGGCATGAAAAAATAAATTACTTTTTAAATACATTACTGGAATGCCAGTCAAAATAAAGTATAAGAAAAACAAGCAGCACTCAACTCAAACCGCTTCTCCTTGCACTGCAGTTCTAATTATAATTTATATTCAGCTTTATTAAAGTACCAAGTAACATGCTGAAAGTAGCAAACTCTGTGATGCCCTCACTTGTAAAAAATGTTTCTTATCCAAAAAAGACCTGCTGCCTGACAACTATCTACTTGTTTCATGGGGAAAACATGATCAAAGTAAAACATGAAAAGCAAACAAGAAACAAGTTCAAGATACATTGCTTAAATTATTACTGTACAGGTTATGGACCACACATGAATGGCATTCTGTTTAGTTTATGGGTAAAGCCCTCAGAGATCACTGGAAGTCTCCAACAAGTGTAATGAGCTTCTTAAAACAATGTAATCCTGTCCTTTATTACAAATACTGTCATATGCATTTCAATACTCAACGCTTATACATTATCTAGTTAAGTATTCTCTGCATGGCAACAACAGAAAGGCTTTCAATGTTGGCAGTTCTTTAACAGTATGTTTATTAAAGATTACTTGCATGTTATGAAGCTTAACTCATGGTCATTAAAGCATTGCTACTTAAAACACAGAGCAACAGGCACTTTCTGAGTAATAAGCATAAATCAACAGTACAAAAATATGACAGAAACCAGACCATTCTGCAAAATCAAGAACAGATGAAAAGCCGCTGTAGTACTTCTGTCTACCTTGGATGGGGGAATACTCTGCATACTTGCACTGCATAACTACTCCTTGCCTTGCTTGGACACATCCAGAGTCACTACATGGGGGAGGGGGTTCAACAAGTATGTCACAATTTGAAATGTCTCTGGCTGACTGTGATGGCCCTGACACATTTGTCATACCTCTCAACCTCAGAGCAAGAAATTTGGACAAAGCCATACATAGAAGTGGGACAAAGGCCCAAAAATAAGGACAGTTTTTAAATATTGCTCTTATAAAAGATAATAGAGGTCTTGCATTAGTATGGATTTTCTGAAGGGTATAAAATCTGAAACTCAAATGTCTGTCATTATTTTCTAACTTAAGTCTTTAATGATTTGCCACTAATTTGCCCAAAAACACAATTTTATGAAAAATGGACCAAAAATGTGATGCAAAAATATAAAATAGCCACACAATACAGCTGGGAATCTGTCAAAGAAGGGACACTTTTTTAATATTAGTACTGCTAACTTGAGCAGTTGACAAAATAAAAGAATCTACATGCATTTCTGAAATAAAAGTAATCTATAACTGATTATTACAGTTATTTCTTAATTGTAAACCCTCCATGTTTTCTTCCAAAATTGCTATTTTGCGGAGGGATTATTAGGGGAAGAGCAACATTTTGAGCCAAATTCGGGGACAGTTGAGAAGTTTGGCTATGCCTAATTCTATAAAGCAATTTATTTGCATGTACCTCTCAACCTGTTAATGCAATAAATCTGGACAAGGCCAAATATATTGGGGGAACATATAAACAGTACTAAAAATTGCTCTTGTATAAACTAAGACAGTTGGTAGAATAACAGGTCTTACTTTCGCATGCATTTTTCTGAAGGTTATGAAGTCTGAAACTCAGTGCGTCATTATATAGTGACTTCATTCCTAAATGATTTTCCAGAAAGCCAAATTTTATGAGGAACAAACCAAAAATAAGAAGCAAAAATCTATTCATTCTGTGAAAATCTGGACAGTTGGGAGGTATAGTTCAGCTGGAGCTGTCTGAGTTTGCCGCCCTTCCCCCTCACAAAATCATGGTCAAATGGAGCTCTCCCCCTCTGCACCCATTCCAATGATCCATTACTTGGCTATTTCACTCCATTTACCATAAACACTAATGAGCATACTGCTTTACTTCTATGATGATTTGGATTTCATTTGAAAGTTTTATTTTGCATTTTACAGCACAAACACTAAGACATCTGCTAAACAAAGCAATGCAGTCTCACAATGAAAACAGGCTTAGCATTAAAATGTCTCTGCCCTTGAAACTCACATTCAGTGAAACAGCATTGAAACCCACATTCAAAGAAAATACATGTTGCCAGTGGCAGATGAAGATTAACTTTGGGTGGTTTTCAAATCATAGGCCCCTTGCACATGAAACATACATGTGCTCTTTGATACACCTTCCTGATTGTACTAAATTATATTCCTTGTACAATACAGTACAGTTGTTAGACGGCATTTTAAATTTGTTTTGAACCGTTTTCCAGTAAACAATGAAACAAAATGCATGCACCAATGACAAAACTACCCAATTCAGAACATTTCCATCATAAAAGTCTACTCAACCTTCTACAGTCCACCAGTATCAGTAAATATGCACAATCTCTGAAGTAGTAAAAGTCATCTAAATAATTCCACATTAAAGAAATCTGTAACAATGAAGAGGTTGCTGCTAGCAAACAACTTTTTTTGTCGATGAATAAACAATGACATATAAAGTGTCTGTTGCCCTTGAGGAATAAATTGCCTATGTTGCATGCATTAAAAAAAATGATAAGCTAGTAATTTCGCAATAGGGACTGTATGGCAAACTGATAACAGGTTCATAGTTTACTACTCTAGGTATCTTTGCCAAAAAGTACTGCAGCATCTACCCACTTTACAACACAATACAGTATCAGTAATGCATCTATCTACTGTGGGAGTAGAACACACAGCCTTCTGCATCAAAAGCAAGTACACTACCTGTTGTGCTATGAACAATGCACACAGACTCAGAATAAGCAGCACTAAAGTTTTGTTCCCCTGCAGCTATCAGCTCCTTGTAAAATCTACTCGACATGCAGTTGTATCTCTGAACATTGCAGCACAAGAAATCTGGAAAAAGCCGACATTTATTGGGGGGACAAAAGCCCAAAAACCAGGGACACATTTTAAACATTGCTTGTATAATGTTGGAAAGTTGCTAGAATAAAATGTGCTGTGTTACCACCATACATTTCACTGCCACGTCTTTAACCCAGGGGACCCTGTGCAAAACAGTCAAGAAACATACCACTATGCCAAATCAGCTGTTTTGTGAAAGACAGAAAAACGAACTTAAATGGCTACCATTTAGTGAATTCCGTTCTCACCATAGCTGTCAACCTCTTGGCACAAAACACCTGAACAAAGCCAATAATGGGGGAATACAGCCCCCAAACATATCCAGTGAATTCAGTTCTCACTATAGCTCTCAACCTCTTAGCAAAAAACATGTGGACAAAGCCAGTAATGGGGGAATACAGTCCCCAAACATTCAATGAATTCAGTTCTCACCATAGATAACTCTCAACCTTAGCACAAAATACTTGGACAAAGCCAATAATGGGGGAATACAGTCCCAAAAATAGAGACAAATTTCAAATATCCATGTTATAAACTTAGACAACTGCTAGAATAAACAGTTGTGTGTTACCATGTACTTTCTGAAGAATATGAAGTCTGAAATTCAAATGCCTGTTATTTTTAAACATTTAACCAAGAAACTAGTCTGACTTGGAATAAAAGACCATTCTCAGCAGAGCAGGGAGAAATGCCAGACACATCTTTGTAAGATGGGAGGACATGCAGACACCACACAGAAGGCACCCCAGCCAAGAATCAAACCAGAGAACCTGCAGCTGTTAGGCAGCAATGCTACCAGTGCACCACAGACTTTGCAAGGAAAAATGTAGATACAGAAACCACAGATTTTATGAGGAACAGAACAAATATGAGGCAAAAATCTGCATTTTTTTTTAGAAATGGTGGTGGATAGGGAATTCAGGTCCTTGCCACCTGTATCCAAGGTACAGGGTTCAAGCCTGAGTATCTCTACCCACCACATTTGTTCTCTCTATAGTAACTGGGGCATTTTACACACACACACACACACACACACACCAGTGATCATTCTCTGATTTACTAAAATGCAGGTGTACTGCTCTATTCTTTGCATAAACTGGATTTGACTCATCTGGCAGTATAAGAGTATGTTCTCATTTATCACCAATTAAAGATTCTCTGTGCTAAACATGATGCTTTTTTATAGGTTGCAAGAAAAAATATATTATTATGGGAAGTCTGGGGAGTATCTATTTATCATCTGTCTATCTATCTATCTATCTATCTATCTATCTATCTATCTATCTATCTATCTATCTATCTATCACAGAATGAGGGATGATAAACATCTGCTGTGTCTGGCTAACTTCTTTGCAGTTTTGAGTTGCATTTTCTTCCTAGTCACCATCATGATCCATTCTGTCAAATAATAAGCATTTACCCAGATCTAAGACTACAGCCGGCTTTGTTGACATAAACTTAAATGAGTCCAAAACATTAAAATGTAAATATGATATGCATTTATGCCGGACCAAAGCACTAACTACTGACAGAAAACTTTTTGTTGGTCTCACATAACTATTTTAACTCTGATAGTACCAGACCATGGCATAGTGATATTCAGTGTTAAACACCCCATTTCGACTTTTGAGTAAATGTGAATTCATTGCTGGTCATGTCTGCATTCATTCCATTGCAGTTGGTTAGTATAGGTTCAGTAATCTATGCATTGATGTATAATAACAAGTATTTAAAACAGAAGTGAGCAAAATAATCATTTTACAAGTATCAGCATGAATGAGTCAGAAAAATATCCCACCACCTACTTCAAATCTGGTAATTACTATATGAAGAAAATACTACTGGACAATTTACACTCTGTTTCTATTAATTTAGAAGGAATTCATTTATGAGGATGAAAGAGTGAAGTTGAAGGAATGGCTTAAACCAAATAATTTCCAAAACTGTTCTTCAATGAACTTTTTTAGTGACTAAAACAGTTATGTTTAAGAAGTGTCCCTAGTGTTTATTGCTTCCCATCCACTGTTACTTGCTTTGTTTATTAATCCAGAAGGAGTTGAGAGGCATGGTAGACATATACACACAAAAACCACACACACGTCTCTACGAACGAAGCAATCCAGCGACCACCTACCTCCTGAGTGAATCCAATCCTGTATGTCTCAACGAACGAATCAATCCAGCGACCACCTACCTCCTGAATGAATCCAACCAACAACCAAACCTACCTGCAAAATGGAGCAATCCAGCAACCACTACTTCCTGAATGGAGCAATCCAGCAACCAAACCCACCCGCGAAACGAACGGAGCAATCCAGCCCGCTCAATATGTCCCGCAAGAGCAGCTCATCTCTCTCAGTCCTCATTGGGTCTTCCAGCTCACCTCTCTCCTCATTGGGTCTGCCTGCAGCTGAAGAAGTCTGGACCTCCTCTTCTGTGCGGTCATCACTGCACTGATTCCTGGGTGCACTTGCAGCAATGATTGCTGGGTACCTGTGTTTCTCTATCCGGACTGCTGATAAAGGCAGTCTGAAGTCTTCAAATGCCTCTGCGCATGCGCAGAGGAGTTGGGACTCATAATTTTTTTTTCTCAGTTTTGTTTTATAGTTTTAAAGATTTTTTTTGGTGTTTTTCTAGGTGGGAGGGCTGCAGTCCGGCAGTCCGATAGCACGAGCCGCCCCTGCCCTGCAGCCAGCTCCTCCACTGATTCCCCATCAAGTACCACCTCCATGACTGACTCTAAGAATTTCTCCTCCTAAATGCCTCACCCCTATTGTATCTGTTTGCAAAGCAAGATGTGTATTATACAACGACCCCCCATTAATATTCCAAAATGTGCATGCTGATTGGTCAGCGTGCACGTTGTAAATCAGACTTATACTAATGAAAAAAGTTCCGGTCGCCCAGACTTTTTCCATTAGTATAAGTCTTTTTTTTACAGCAACGGAGAATGCAAGATCTCCGTTGCTTTTTAGAAACTGTCTCGCTATGTTAAAGGAGTTTAACATAGCGAGACAGCTTTAAAAAAAACTAACAGAGATCTTCCTTTCACCGTTGCTTTTTGTAAAGCTGTCTCTCTATGTTAAACTCCTTTAACATAGTGAGTCACTTTGTAAAAAGCAACAGAGATCTTGCTTTCTCCTTTGCTTCCACCCACAGCTCTGATGTACTGTGTAAGCATACGCATGCGCAGTACATCAGAACTGCCGCAGAATACCAGACAGCTGTGGAAGGGCAGCACGGAGGCATTATACAATGCCATTATTTAAGAAAAGTAAGTATTTTTTCTTAAATAATGTCATTGTATAATAGCAATAACCCACTTCTGGGTGTGGGTAATGCTGGATTTATCCACGGTTGTCTTTGTTTGGCCACTCAGGCTTTGCCTTTGTGACCAAACCACACCAACTGTGGGTAAATCCAGCATTACCCACACCTAGGCGTGGGTTATTGTTTAAATATTTCACACACTTCAAACATTTTACTCCTTGCTCCAGAATCATACTGCAGAATCATACTGCAGTGTCCCACCAAAATCATCTAGTCAGCAGATATGGGGCTTTAGCAGTCTGAATGCATCATCATCAATAGCTTGGGTCTGTGACAGGACAGTGTATGCATTTACATTCCATGATTTGTGGGCTTGTAATTGGTGTTATTAATCATGGCTTCAGGGCATATGCAGCATGGTCAGTAGGATGGCCCTGTGGAAAAACTACTGGTATAAGTTGGATATGTAGCAGATGTGAGAGTCATGATCACTCTTCACCTTGGGTTTTCTGCTGACATGTTGTATAATATTTCCTGTGAATTACAAACCACCTGACAGTTAATGGAGTGAAATCCTTTATGGGTGATAAATCATTGCTTGTGCTCCCCAGGTAGGGCCCTTATTGCAATGTGGTGCAGTCAGTGGCTCCCTTTACCTCAGGGAAATGTGCATGTACGGAGTTGCTTCTGTCTTCTGTGATGCATGGGAATATGATCCGCATATGCTATACTATGGTGTCAAGAAACTGGTAGAGTATCCTTGAGGCAAATGTATTGAATATGCCCAACATACCTCCCATTAGTCATTGAAAACCCCCTGAAGTGAATATTTACTAAACTATACACACCTGTGTGTCCACAAGAAAGGGTACTCCACGTGACCCAAGGATCTGCATATGAGGTGACCCATCCCAACTGGCTCCTGCATGGTGCCTCTATCCACATGGCAGCAGTGCACAATTCCTGTGCCATGAAGGACGTGGTTGGGCATGTATGGATGATGGCACCAAGGCTGAAGACTCTCACCTCCATAACTACCAGCAGCAGGAGTAGCTGCTTGCTCAGTATGTTTTTGCAGTCTCTCTCACATAACTCCAGGATTTTAATGCAGTCAGCAATGCTGGAGGTAGAGTGTCACTGAGATAAATATATATATATATATTCTGTATCATGCTGCCATATTGTTTACCCTCAAATGCATCCACCATTACCCTCATTTTAATAATGCTACTCATCTCTGTGTCATTACACCATCACTTGCATATTGTGCAGGCTGCAGCATTTCATGCCCTGACACACTTTCACTCAGTGTGTCCCTGAATTTCCCCCATCTTTTGTGCGGACTCTTTTCATGCAGATTCAGCTACCACAATATGAAGAATGTTTCTGAATCTTAGGATCATATTTTTAAATGCTGTCTACATTGGAAGAATTAAAATCACCTGTGACAGACAAGTCTCTGGAATACATTTTAAGTTCAGTCAATATAGTAACAATGTTAGCTCTCCTAAAGTTTAAATATTAATGTGGTAAATTCAATTCAGTCTCAGTAAGGGCAAAATATGTTACCTTCACCTCTGTCAGAAATAATAACTTGTTTCTATACTGTGCTCTCGGACCATTGCATTTGCTGGACAATCCCTGTATCTGTTCCAGTAGGTCTTTCCCCAACTGTGAGAGTGTTGTTTTGATTATTATGTCTTACTAATACTTGTACTGAAGCCATCTGTGGGTGAACATACATGTCAACTGTTCAAATTTTCACAGAATGTCTAGATTTTTGCCTCATTTGTTTCTGTTCCTCATAACATTTGTGGTTTTCTAACAAATCAGTGAGAATTCAGTTTCCTATATAATGATAAACATTTAAGTTTCAGACTTCCTATACTTCAGAAAAAGCATGGTAAGGCAAAGCCTTTTCTTCTAGCAACTTTTTAAGTTTGTAAGGGAAATAATTAAAATCTGTCCCTATATTTGGGGCTTTCTTCCCCCATTATTTTTGGTTCTGTCCAGATTTGTTTTGGCTGAGAGGTATGTGGGTGAGAAAGGCCTTCTATGTTTCTTAGTATTGATGTTACTGGCACAAAGACCTAAGTGAATGTTGCTGTTTGTCCTGCAGCCACTCTCCATGATCACCTCAGTGGTGCTTTGGGAGAAAGAACTTCGAAAAAATATTTTCCTTTACATCAGTATTTTTGGCGAGGCATAAGCAGCATCTGTCTACAGCTGGTTAGAACCTTCTTTTATTCTGTAGCTATTCCTGTTCTGTATTAGTTTCATCTTGAGGTAGTTTGTTGGATTTCTTAAGTTTTATCTTACTTCCATGTCATTTAACATTCATAAAACATTTCTTGATAATTTAGCAAATTATGCTGAATTGCTGCAGTCAGAATCCCCACATCAGATTTAAATTGTACAACTTTTTTTCATTGCGATAGTTTAATATCATCAGCTGTAAGTCAGTATGATTAAACATTCAAAGTTTAATATCATCAGCTGTAAGTCAGTATGATTAAACATTCAATGTTCAGCAGAGTACTGTCAGTTTTTATTCCATTTAGAAATTGAAAAATACGTCTCTTAGGGACTCTCTCTACTTTGATACTTCTTTCTAAAAGCATATTGTCCCATATCAAATTGTTATATTAATAAACCTTCTTCTCAAGTTCCTTTAAAAGTATGGGTGCATTGGGAACCTGTTAGACTTGGTGATATGTGAGCCATTATTTAGAGGACCTGCCAGGTTTGTCAAAAAGCCAACTATACCAACCAACTGAGGATTGTGGTCACTGGGATCATTTTGTTGTCACTTCAAGCAACTTATACTGAGAATCTGGGATGTAGAAAAGAGATTATTTATTTATTTGTCTTTTAGTAAGTGGATTAGTCCACTGGGCTGGTAGCCCATTTTCAGTGGAGACCTGAGGAGAAGAGTTCCACCATACAGAACAAACAATAAACATAGTTTACATTTGCAGGTGTACATAAAAAATAGGACAAGGCAGCAAAATATTAATGCAAAGGAAAATAATCAAAAAGAAAAGCATTCATTTAACAATTCTTATAAATTCCTAAGTTGAGCAATAGTCAGTTTACAGTAAATCAACCGGACATAATTATACAAAAATTGTGGGTTGGCAGAATATCACCAGAAAACAAAGGAATATGCTAATTAAAAGGTACCAACATTGCATAATTGGTAGAGAGAGAGCGGAGGCAGTAGTTAATCAAAGAAGAGAGATAGAGGAAGGAAAACTAATTTTAATTCTTAAAATTTGATAATTGAGAAGTAAACATTAAAGTAAAGGTACTTCTTGCTCCAGATATTGAGATGGCATACCAAACTAAGCTAAAACCAAATTAAGATATGCAATAAGGTCAGCAATTTCATAAAATGAAATACAAAACAAACACAATGAAACAAGGAAACAGAAATCTATAAATTAATTCATAAGCAATTTTCATCCTTTTATCAATTTAATAACTTCACCAGACAACAGCTTTTAAGTTATCTTTGTTCTGCCATGTAGTTCTGAAAACACTTATTTTTTTCTTAACATAAACTCCCTTATCTCTTGTCTCATTGAGTTATCTACCTGCATTGCAAACATAGAGGTCAGTTTTCTTTCTTTACCAGTTCCATCACTTTCCACCTTTAAGCTAATTACAAAGGTTTTCACTTCTTTCCATTGTTTCAGAACACGTCAGATCTGTCCTTCTCTTATCAGTCTGCTTAGCCCTGTCGTTTACACTGTTTAATATTTCTACAGTTTTATCTGTACTCTGCCATTTATCCAAAGCATGTGGTCTCTCTGAGGGGACTAAAACTAACACATGGTCTCCAGATTTGAATTCCTTGGAGCTTGCATTTCTATTATACACCCCTTTTTGCGTGGCTTAGATTTTTTCTATGGGTTCTTGTATGAAGGGGCGTCACCAATTTCAGCCTAGTCAGTATAGGACTCTAATATATTTATCATGGTCTTTTTCTCTTCCTCCCAGGTTTCTGTGGCAATATCTAACAGTCCATGAAATGCTTGCCATATAACAGTGCAAAAGGAATGAACCCTGTCCAGGTTTTTGGAACTTCTGTAATGGCAGACAGGTGGTATGGTATTAATTGGTCCTGGTTTTTGCAATCTTCTTCAATTACTTTTCTATGCATGGATTTTCATTTTCAATTAAACTGCTCGATAAACCCATCTAACAAAGAAAATAGTACAATAAAGTTTTTAATTATTTGATTTTAAAGTAATGACATAGTTGTTACATTATTCTGGACATAAATGTTGTCACCTGGTCAGTAAATACTTCTTCAGGTATCCCTACTTGAGAAAATAATAGCCATGGCTCCCTGCTTCTAGTTTTAGTATTAGACCTACATAAGTGTATAGCCGCAGGGATTTAGTTGCATAGTCTAAAATAAAAAATATAAACTTATTGCTGGGTTTTGCCACTTGCAACATGAAAACCCCAAGCCCACACCACGTTTGCTGTCTTTTCTGCTAGAGGAAAACATTTCTCAGTTATTAATCATTCAGGTAGAAATAGAAATACCTAATTATCCTTTTCTGGCATGGAAAGGATGTGATGAATCTGCCTGTAAAGCAGCAGACGCAACTAAACCATAACATAATGCAATTTTATTAATCAGAAAAATCATTTTGGCACAGACTCTTCTTTGGCACATTAAAAACAAAAACATATTTTACAGTCTCTCATGCTAGTTCTGTTACAGTCCTAAGCTAATGTACTACTAAAGGCAATCATCTTCAAATATATCCGCAATCTAAGGGGAAACAGTCAAATCTGCTCAAAACTGGTAGCCAAGGACACCACGTACACAAATGCAATGGATATGGCCAAACTGCTGGCAGACAGGTTCAATGAAAACTTCTTCCCCCTGTCCCCTCCATCAGTAATCCAGGAAATGCCCAGCACCTGCCCTCCACACTTTATCTCTAGGGAACAAGTCATTACTGCCCTATCAAAGGCTAAAAAACAGCTTCCATGGGGCCCGATAACATCCCAGGCTGCATCTTGCATCAGCTCAGGCAGGAACTTGCAGCGCCATTAGGCACCCTATTCAGCCTAAGCCTGAGTACCAGTTTTGTCTCAGCCAAGTGAAGGACAGCCATCATCATCCCTCTGCACAAAGGTGGAGTATCCACCAATCTGGGCAATTATAGACCCATCAACCTAACTAGCCTGATTTGCAAGACCATAGAACTCATTATCATGAACCACATTAACAAGGACATCGTCGACCTCCAAATGCTTGATCCCACACAGTTTAGTTTTGTCAAGGGGAGATCATGCCTGTTAAATTTCACCAAAGCAATGGATGAGGGGAAGACAGTGCATGCCGCCTACTTTGGCGGGTCTATATTGGATGATTGAACTTACAAAAGTTCGACTGTCATATGGTCGACACCATGTGATTAAATTTTTGAAAGTTGGAACGTTTTAATGGAGATCTCCGTACAGCACAGAATTGGAAGATTTCCCTTTTCTGTACTGTAGTGCGATCTCAGAGTTGGTATATTTAAAGTGTGTTGGGGGGGTGCAGCCCCCACATGGGGGGATGCAGGGGGGCTTGTCCCCTGCATTAAAACGTTCAGGTAGGTTTTTTTGTGTAGTTTATTTTTTTTTTTATTATTAGATTTTCAGACTTTTAAAAGTTTGATCATCTAATATAGACCCTACTTTGACCTGGCCAAGGCCTTCAACACTGTTCTCCAATCGGGCATAATATATAAACTGTCCTAGCTTGGCGTAAATCCATATGTGACCAGATGGGTAGCTAACTGGCTCACTGATAGCACTCACTCAGTCAAAACAGGGGAAGCTACCTCAAGTAGCAGTAGCAGGGGCACAGGGAAATAATTTTCTTGGGTGGCGAAAGCCAGGGTACCTTTTTGGCTAGGCTTATATAGGCCCTAGGGCCAATAGCCTAGTACCTACCTATGAACCTATGAACCTAAGCAGTAGACCCATAATGAGCAGTGTACCCCAGGGATCAGTCTTGGGGCCTCTGCTGTTTGGGATATACTTCTCCGAGATGCAAGCCAAAACCAGAGGTCTATGACTGACCAAGTTTGCAGATGACTGCAAGCTGGACACTGTCATCAACTTCCCTAGTGATGTAGACATACTATAAGAGGGTCTCACCTAGACAAACGACTGGTGCCAGAGACATGGCCTTAAACTAAACCCCAAAAAATGCATCATCATCCCCTTTGGGAAGAGTGATGTCTCCACAAATTATCACATTAATAACAACATCCTAAGAATGCAAGCAGTTGTGAAGGACCTGGGTCCCAAGTTGACAGCAATCTAACTTTTGACCACCATGTTGTCTCCATTGTATGGAGAGCTTTCTACATGGCTCACCTCATTAGTAAAGTTATTTCTTCCAGGAACAAGGAAGTCAAAACTTGCCTGCATTCCTCCCTTATCAGGCCTATCATTGAGTAGTATTCCCCTTTTGGCATGTACCTCACAAAGCACATGCAGCAGCTGGAGAGCCACAGAGGTTCTGACCAGGAGAATCCAGGGCTTCAAACATCTATCCTACACGGATAGGCTAAAAGCCCTGTCCCTCTACTCCGTCTCATACAGACTTATCAGATGTGATCTATGTCTGGCATACAGAGCAATCTCTGACCCCACCTTTATGAAATTGCTGCACATCCACAAGCCAAACTCCACTCATGTGACTCACACGCAAAACCTAAACTTGGTCTGCGACATCAATGGTACTTGCTGACTGGACAGATATGTTTCCCAGAGACTCCCCCATCTGTGGAAGAGACTCCTTCTCCATGTCAAACAGAGTACTTCATTACCCCTCTTTAAGAGGAACCTGGATGACTGAATGGGAAATAGAAAATACACCCCTGGGATTCCACCTGTGTCCCTGCTGGACAGGGGCATCAGGTGCTGACTTGTGGGAATATGGGCTAATCTATTGACTAGGCTTATAAGGGCCTCAGGGTCAGTAGCCTTGTAAGTGGCTATGTTCCTATGCTATAATCCTAAAGATAGATCCACTGTCAATAGCGTTACATACTAAAATAGTGCAGATTTTGCAGGATGTAAACTAATACAAGCTGAGTCTATGGTGGGAGGGATATCACAAATGTGTGAATCTGTTCAAAACAGACTTAAACTGAATGTGTAAAGCTATGGCTAATTAATAGGAAGTGGTGACTCTAATCAGGGCAGGCAGGAAGGCAGCATTGTCTCAGGCCACATAAACTGAGGCTAGGAAGGTTTATTACATAAACTTAGAGATACGATTATGGTAGGGTGACTATGCTGAAATGAAGTAAAAGGCACATTTTGGCCTTGAGAAACATCATCAGTTTACTGCTGTTATTGAAACTAATGCCAGTAAGGAAAAAGAACAAAATAATAAATTCAGGAGTCTGAAGTGCTTTCGCCTAACTACCAATAAGTAGGTGAGGCTTCATCAGATCAGTGTAGTACAGTACAATGGCAGTAAGTGCATTAATAAGGTTAATTCCACTAAATAATAAATATGTGTACATGACAGACCAGAAAAAAGCAACAGAATTAGCAACATTAAACAATGAGTGTATGTAAAACAGTATTAAAATCTAGTATAACTTAATGCAGGACAGTTTTAACACTTATGCTTACTAGTAATACTATTCCTGACAAATGCAATGGAATTTGAAATGAAAGAACTCTGTTTTAGAAAGTAGTGTTACATATAAATTTAAAAGTGCTTCTAAGCCATGATGTTAACTTACCTATTTTTGCTACGTGGTCCTGTAGTTGTCAACCAATATAAATGTAATGCTAATTAAATATACAGTGAAGGAATATTTGAAAACTACAGTATCGAACTGTTAGTAAAGACTATTATGGTCCAGTTTTGTAAGTTCAAATACAGATTTGATAGAGCAGTTTGTGTTCAGTCCTGGGTGCCAGTAAGCTTTTAGGCAAATTTGCCAGGAAAGTCCAACTTGGAATTAAGCCAGTTTTCAGCAGAGGCCAGGGGAGAAACACTCCAGACATATGTATTTGTAATGTGGGAGGAAATTGGAGCACCTGGAGGAAACCCACACGAATGCAGGGAGGGCATGCAGACTCCACGCAGAAGGCACCCCAGCAGAGAATTGAACCAGAGAATCTTTGCTGTGAGGTGGCAACACTACCGCTGCACCACTGCACCAATCATGCTGTCTATGCTTTTTCTCAAGCATAGCTCCTGTGTTGCCTTCAGGTGGACCACTTGTTTTCTCCACTATGTGAGACACAAATTTTTCAAAGTTTCTGCAGTACAGAGCATGTCTGGTTAGTGGATTATTAAGATCTTTTAATCAGATGTCTGATAAGTGTTTAGTAAACCTTACCTTTATGTCATCAATAGTTTTTCTTATGTAGAATGCTCTATCTGCTATGCAGCTGGCCCTGTAAACTACAAACTTGCCTTTGCAAGTCATCTCTCACTGTGTTATAATATCTCTTTTTTGACATTGGACAATAAAAAGCTGTTTCTCATACTCATAAAGTCACAGCATCTGCATCCTGGAGGTATGCAGGGAAAGGTGCCAGCATTTGACTCTGTAGTTGGCAAAGTATGTCCTTCTACCCAGCTCCTAATATTTCGCTCTTTACGGTAGATGAAAGTAGCCTCAGGGTCAAGTATCTTATTAATGGACTGGTTTCTATGGATGATGCTCCAGTTTCATGCATGATACATTTTATTCCCAGAGAGTCTTTTGAAAATGTGAGAATCATACTTCTTTTATGTTTCTCTTTGTCAATATCATTCTGTGAGCTCACTACATTAATTTGTTCTCTTTGTGGTGGATTGAATAGAGTTTAGTTGTTGTTATGTTTCATGGTTGAAATGGGATCGAGTATGTCTTTTATTAGGTTCTCACTGTACCCTCTTTCAAGAAAGTCACTTTGTAGTTTGTCCATTTTATGTAGAAACCACATCATTTCCACAGACGCATGAAATATCCTTATCCCTTGTGACTTTATAACATTTTTTTTGTGTGATTTTGGGGAGCATACTGTTTGCATGTACCAACAGATTGACCTGTGTGGGTTTTCTAAACGGATCATTGTTTAACAAGTATCACTTTCTTTTTTGTAAATGGTAAGACCCAAAAATTCTACCTTTTCAAAGCTGTAGTGGTTAGTGAAATACAGAAAGTCTGTCTATTTTTTGATGTAGACAAAAAATTCTTTAAGTTTTTCCACCAAGCTGTTCCATGATCATCGATAAAGCAATAATAACAGTTCATATACGGGAAATACTCCGAGCTGCAGATGATATTTTCTTCCCATTTGGCTAAGGCTATATTAGCCAGATTTGGGTCATTTCTGGTCCCATGGCTATTTTCCCCTTGTTTTTCCTTTGTACCATCTCTGATTAAAATTAAAGTAGTTGTTTTTAAGTACTGTGGCCAGTACCAACCCCTGCACCATGTTAGTAATAGGTGCTAACCCTAACCCTAATGCTGCCTCTTCTGCCAACCTTAACCATACACCTTAATGTCATTAAAACATTCCCATAACACTGTCACTACACAAAACAGACTCAGGCACATAAACATTAGCAAACACACACAAACAAAACTATATCTATACCCTGCCCCAACCCTTACCCTTACCCTAAAATACACAAACTCGCACACAAACACACAACTCCCCATCCTTCACTCATCCCCGACCCTAACCCTAACTCACAAGCGTGCATACACATGCTGTCACCCCCCCCCAACCAACTTGCCTGTATCAACATTCCATACCATCGACATATCCACCATTCGGCCATCTGCACCATTGACATTAAATCATACCTCAGTGTTTGTCAAACAAACGTGCATTCAATAAAATGCAGGGGAACTATATATATATATATATATATATATATATATATATATATATATATATATATATATATATATATACACACACACACACACACACACACACACACACACACACACACACATGTATATACCCGCAAACACAGATTTAATGTTTATGCATATGTATATAATATGTATAAAACATATTTCATATACAAACTTGGTACTGGGCCTTTGAATGTTTCCTGCGTTGTAAAGTCTGGGAAATTTCACAGAACACTTAGGAGAATATTCTGCATTAATCAATAATGAGATCTTGACTACTAATTACCATGCTATAAAAGGAGGTTTCCAGTTCCAAGCCCTTCAGAATGTTAATTCCTTATCTAGATTTTCATCTGGAAGGAAGAGCCTGGAGGCAAAAAGTATGTTGCTTAATCAAGGATATGTCAAGAAGTGTACCAAATAGAGCAACTGGGACAAAAAGCTGGAATCAAGGCCTGGGTGAGGTCTACAGCTAGAGCATCCTAAGACAATGTAAATGAAGTTCCTAAAACAGCTTATTTCCTGGAAGTGCTATGCAAACTTTGTGAAGACACCAAAAATATAGTATTCTGTGCAACTGCAAGTCAAAGTTCTGTGTTTGTTTTGTTTAATTTTGGAACTGAGAAGTCAGAAAGTGCTGATGTTTTCATTTCATTTTTTTAAACTTTGAAGCAAAGTAGTGCTGTCATTTTTTTTCTTGATTTGATTTGATGTGTGTGTGTGTGTGTGTGTGTGTGTGTGTGTGTGTGTGTGTGTGTGTGTGTGTGTGTGTGTGTGTGTATCTGTGTGTGTATGAAATAAACCTTTTAATTAATCAGTACCACCTGTGTTCCTTGGATGTACATTGGTGTAGAATGTGGGCAGTTGACAAGGGACTTGCCATTTCCCATCCGTCATAGTGTTGTTTGACCTGGGAATTGTCATTTATTGTTCCACAAAGTACCTCAGCTGTCAAATTACAAAATTTTGCTATCAGTTTCCTATAGTCTTGTTATTGATTTTACTTAAGGCATTTCTAGTGCTGTTCTTGGAGTGCTTGGAAGACCTAATAAAAAAATTGTTCATAGGTTCATAGGTAGGTACTAGGCTATCGGCCCTAGGGCCCATACAAGCCTAGCCAAAAAATGTACCCTGGCTTTCGCCACCCAAGAAAATTATTTTCCTGTGCCCCTGTCGAGCAGAGCCACAGAAGTGATCCCCGGGGTAAATTTCCCATTTCCCATCCAATCATCAAGATTTTTCTTGAAGAGTGCTAATGAGGAGCTCTGTTTGACATAGATAGGTAGTCTGTTCCAGAGTATGGGAAGTCTCTGGGACAGGAATCTATCCCTCCAGCATGTTCTGTTTATTGTGGTGATAAGGTTAAGGTCCCTAGAGCGTGTAGCTCGGAGGGACTGGGATTTCTTTAAGTGGAGCATGTCCAACAGCTCTGGGTTTGACATAGCTTTGTATGTTAGGCAGAGATCGCCCCTGAGTAGGCGATATGCGATGGAGTAAAGCTGTAGTTTTTTGAGATGGTCTGCATAGGGCATCTGTTTGAGGCCAGCAATCCTCTTTGTGAGGTATTTCTGTGGTCTTTCCAGTTGTTGTAGATGTCTTGTGAAGTACATACCAAAAGGGGTGTTGTACTCTATAATGGGTCTAATGAGTGATGAGTAGAGGGGAACAATGACCTCTTTTTTTCTGGATGAGAATCCTTTTGTGATGAGATGAGCCATGTAGAAGGATTTCCTGACCACTGTGGCGATGTGATTATCAAAGGAGAGACTACTGTCCACCTGTGTCCCAAGGTCTCTTATCACATTTTCGGCATTAAGTAGACAACCAGCTATGTGGTAGTTCATGGGTACAGAGTTTTTACCAAAGGGGATCACAATACACTTTTTGGCATTGAGCTTCAGGCCATGGCTTTGACACCAAGTATCTGTCTCAGTGAGGCTCTTTTGTAGTTTGTCCACATCGTTAGGAGTTTCAATTATGGTTCCTAGTTTGCAGTCATCTGCAAACTTTGTTAGCCAAAGACCTTCTGTGTTGGCCTGCACTTCAGATAAGAAGATATCAAACAGGAGAGGACCCAGGACTGAACCCTGTGGTACTCCACTTGTCACTGGCTGATGTCGGATTTGGAATCCGCTACTTTCACAGTGTGGGTTCTGTCCGTGAGTCAGTTGGCAACCCACCTTCTGACATAGGGATTTATACCTAGTTTAGTGAGCTTATCTATAATTCCAGAGTGGGGGATGGTGTCAAAAGCCTTGGCGAGATCTAGATAAGCTGTGTGAACCATTTTACCCTCATCTATGGCTTTGGTGACTGCTTCAAAGAAGTCAATCAGGTTTAGGAGACATGATCTGCCTTTTACAAATCCAAACTGAGTAGGGTCCAGAGTTTGGAGATTAATAATGTCTTTGTTTATGACTTCCAT
The DNA here is from genome assembly GCF_019279795.1 of Protopterus annectens. Taxonomy (NCBI): domain Eukaryota; kingdom Metazoa; phylum Chordata; order Ceratodontiformes; family Protopteridae; genus Protopterus; species Protopterus annectens. Next base: position 545,927,677 of record NC_056727.1, read on the forward strand.
GATGATACATTCCATGGCCTTGCAGACCAGGCTCGTCAGGCTAATGGGGCGGTAGTTTCTGGGGTCCATCGTGGCTCCCCCTTTGTGGAGTGGGATAACTGTCATGGTGCACCATTCAGTGGTTACAAAGCCTGAGGTGAGGCTATGATTGAACATGGTACTTAGGCAGAGTGCCAGTTCATTCTGTAGTTCGTGTAGAACGCAGCCTGGGATATTGTCAGGTCCCATGGATGCTGTGTTCTTGGCTTTGGAGAGTGTGTTTTTTACCTGTGCAGCCGTGATTATAGGAACTTTGTGTTCTTCTGGTATAGAGATGGGCCCTCTAGGGGGTGAGAGGGGGGTAAAGTTAGCACTGAACCTATCTGCCAGGATGTTGGCAATATCAGTTGGTTCTGTATATTTAATGCCATTATACTGTAACTCAGAGCAGATCTGAGTGTTCCCATTTAGATTCTTGACATAGCTATAGAATGCTTTGTGGTTGTCTTTAGAGTCAGTGGCAATTTTGTTTTCGTAACTAGCTTTGGAGGATTTTATGAGGGATCTCAGCTTCTTACTGAGGTTGGCCAGGGAGTTTCTCCAGTCATGGGATTTTACTCTTTTTTGCAACAGTTTCTTTCTTCTGTTGTAGAGTTTGTTTATGGCAGAGGACCACCAGATTGGCTTCCTTTTTTTGAAGGATAACATCTTGGTTCTATTAGGGATAGCATGATCCATGCACTCGTGTAAGTGCTTATAAAGTGCATTTGTGTAGGATTCGGCAGTCATACCTCTATTGTCCGTCTGCATGGGTGTCATGAGGTTTGCCACTTCTGTCTTAAGAAGTGTGAAGTTGGCTTTTGAGAAGTTTTTTACAATGGTTTCCCAATTGGGGTTGAGGGTGGGATGTGGATGTCTAGGCTGATTAGCTTGTGGTCGGATCTGACCAATGAGGTATTGACCTCTGGTGTGGAACACCGGTTTCCCATGTTGGTAATGACCAGGTCTAGGATATTGCTGCCCCTGGTGGGGGTGTGAATAAGTTGATCCAAGGCGTTGGAATTTATGAATTCTAGAAAATGTTGAGCAAAAGAGTTGGTACATGAGTAGTTTTCCCAGGTAATGGTGGGGTAGTTGACATTGCCCATTATTAGGGTGTTGGATTGTACCCTAATACTTTCCAGTGTATCAAGAAATGAAGAGTGTGAATCCTGGGGCATGGTGGGGGGTCTGTAGCAAGCTACAATTTGGATTGCGGTCTTGCCCAGAGTTAGTTGCACTTGGATAATCTCGGATGCATTATGCTGTGCAACTAGCCTGGAGGTGTGGATATCCTTAATGAATATGGACACGCCTCCGCCTTTAGTGCTTCTTTCTGGGTTAGGTGGCCGAAAGGTGTGGCATGAATTGAAGCCTGGTAATGCAGGGGTGCTCTCTGGAGCTTTGAACCAGGTCTCTGTCACTGCACAGATGTCAATGATTTCCATTTTAAGGAGTGCCTCGAGTGAGTGCATTTTGAGGTTTAGACTTCTAGCATTGAGTAGCATTACCCTCAGATTTTGCTTGCTTGTACCTGTTACGGTGGTGAATTTGTCATTTGAACCTTGCCTAAAAAAGGCACTATAGGGGTGGCAAGAGCCTTAGCCAGTATCCGGAATCCTAAGGGCGACAGGTGTTGAGTCACAGACAGAAACTGACCATTAGCTCATGCAACTACAGAAACAGCTAGTTGCTCTAGACAGTGTAGCTGACAACCTCAGGATAGTGCCTTCCACGAAAAAAGTACATAAGAAGATTGACTAGGAATCTTGTCTGGTGCACTTGCATGCCATGCTGCATCAGAGAGCTGGGAATGATCAGACTGGTAAAAATTCTCTTTTCTCAGCTAAAAGACAAGATGACGAAAAAGTATATAGATGCATAAGGAACTAATTACATGGATGCAGAAGGAGCTAATTACATGGACTATGACAAACTTAAAAAGGAACTTAAGAAATGCCAGTTGCATGACACAGGTGACCACACAACTAGCTTTATTAAAATAAAAAGTTGAACACTTTCATACAGCTCAATAGCCTGGACTTCATCAGAACAAACTAAAAAAAGATGAACATCAACCTATATATAAGAAAGGTGGGTGGGGTTAACAATATTACAACTAACTGTCCCTTATCTTAAGGACAGATAAAATACTAACAGTATCCTTTAACCAGGAGGGTTGGTAGCATCCAATTTGATTTACCAGGTAATTTCATTGTACAAGTCATTATCCATATTACCCCTCTGGAATCACAAACTACTTGCTCCACTATGAAAAAACAATTTTTAATTGCCAACATATGCTCATAAATATATTTGTAATAGTCTTATTGTTCTACTAACATGAAACCCTGTACATTTTGTAAAGGAGGCAAGACAGAAAACTCCCCTGGATAAACAATTAAAAGAACCATGACATGCAATCACTTTGGGATAAGTATCTATAATTACATTAGGTCCTTCTAAAATATATCTGCATTGCTTGCAACATCCACACTTAGACATATTCCCCTTCTTTATATATTTGGCATCACCCTAAATAATGCACTGTCAATATCATTATTAGATTTGTTTGCAAATAATGAGATAGTGCCTATCCTGAATAAAGATATTCATCTATAAACATACGCGGTGGTGGTGCTGCGGTAGCGTTGTTGCCTCACAGTAAGACGCTGTCCAGTTCGATTCTCAGCTAGAGCATCTTCTGCGTGGAGACATGCGTGAATGGGCATACCTTCATTGAAAGTTGTGCGGCAGGGCTGGTAACTCGGCACGTAAAAATCAACTACCAATCATTAGCGGACCGGAGTTCCGCTGTGGCGGCCCCTAACCGGGAAAAGCCGAAAGACACAACAACATCTATAAACATAATCATCCTGTTCTTTTCCAAAATGTCACACACATATCTGGTGCCTAAAGAATGATATAACGCTGTAGTTTTATTAAACTTCATCATGGCCAACACAGTAACTGGCTTGACACAAACTTTCTTTAAAATCTGTGTGCATCTATTACCATATTGGCTCATAATATCACTCATAATTTAGTCAATGATTGAAACTGGATAACCCCTGTCTGCCACTAAACCCTTTTACTTTATACAGTCAGTGTACAAAATTAGTGTAATCAGAAATCAATACTGAATACTGAAAGTTGGATGAGCTGAGATTCTATGCATCCTTTCTTCTGACTTAAAATATGACCATTATAAAAGTGCAAATAATGATTGGAAAAAAAGCAGCTTTCCTCTCAGTCTGGTCCATTTGTGGGTGATTGTTGGGAATTTTGCATAGGCCTTCTACAAGCTGAAATAGGTTTGGCCTGGAGATGTCCCTAAAGATGGTTTCATTTGGTGGTTAAATGGTACCATTAAACCTGACAACTGATTTGGGTTAGATTTAGCTAGGGTTGTGGAGATGTGTAGTGGGATATAAGCATGGGCTAGGTTGGTAAGGATCAGTTCATGAATATTAGAGCCTCTAACAGGTAGTTCTACAATTTATTCCAGTGCATTTATATTAACAAAGTCTAGTAAAAGCTAAGAATATCCATTTTTAGAGGAATAAGTGTGTGAGTATATGCTTAGGTAAATAAAGTTCCATAACAAGAAAGTATCTGGTTTGATATTTAACCTCCTCAATGGCATTAATGTAAGTTCCATGATCTCTGGATATCATTGATGGGGATCTGTAATTTGACATGAGATGATGGTGCTTCTGATAAATATAGATATTTTCCCCCACAGTTACCTAACTGTCTGAAGGCATGATAGTCAGTGTCAGTGGTGCAGCAGGTAGCACATTCATGTTTGGCACAGAAAGCTGTGGGGTCTATTCTTACAGCAGGTAGATTGATTGCTGACACTGGAGCACAGCATAAGGGGGTGCTGTATTCCTAAGTGTATCATCCTTTAGATAAGATGTCAAACCAAGGCCTCATCTGCTTGATGTAGAAGATCCCATAGCGCCTATTGAAAAGAGTAGGGGTCCTTTATTTATATACAAAAAGAATGCTTATTTACAACATATTTACATATTTACAAGTATTTACAAATGTACAAATATTTATTTTATTTGATTTTATTTTACATTTATTTAGCAGGAAAGTCCGACTGGACAGGAACCCATTTTCAGTGAAGGCCCGGGGAGAAAAGCTCCACATATAAAAAAGTTTAAACAAAGATATACATATACATTGGTATACATGTACAGAAATAGCATTATTTATCTGGCAGAAAGAAACTATAGACAGAGATACTTTTAATTTTAAATTTATGAGTGGAATGTAAATAAATTAAAATTGAAAGAACATATATATATATTTCTACCTGAAATATTTCAGTACAGAGGAGAAAAAACAGCAGTGTAGAAGGTAGCTGGAAGGAAGGGGGGTTGAAAAGAGGATTTTGAATTGAGAGGGGGAATAGGTCATGAAAATCTAAAATTTAACCAGGAGTGTTGCATGAGCAAATCCTTGTATTAAGTCAGTGATTTTGAGTGATTTTTTGAAGTGAGTAGTACTGGTTATGGATCTAATGTTTTGAGGAAGTGTATTCCAGATTTTGGCTACATAAGTGGAATAAAGACAGTTTCCTGCAGTATTCATAGCTTTAATTACTTTTAATAGTGATTTATTGGTGGAGTGTAATTCATAATGATTGGAATACAGTTCGAGGAGGTTTTTGAGAACTGATATTTTTCCTACTGATAAAGTAGTTTATGGGCCATTGTTAGCTGGTTGTAGGATAGGAGGGGTAGAAACTCTAACCAGGAGAGTTATCTTAGAGCATGGCAGTGATGTGATCTGTATGTACAGCCTGTGGCAAATTTTGCTATTTTATTATAACATGCTTCTTGTTTTCCTAGGTCTGTTTTCTTGAGTTTCGCGAGTATGGGTGAAGCATAGAGTAGTGCAGAGAGAAGATGGGTTCTTGCAATGGCTATTTTAGTGCCATTGGTTAGAAATTGTTTATTTCTATATAGACTTCCTAATTCTTTTGTGTACTGTCCTTATTGTTTGGCTATGTGTAGATCAAATCTCAGGTTATTATCTATAACAACACCTAGGAGTTTGGTGTGGGTTACGGGTGTGATATTTATATTACATGAAGCTGTAATGAGAAAGGAGGGTGAGGTTGTGGTTCTAATGGGTAGGAAGAGCATCAGCTTGCCTTTACTGGTGTTAAGTATAAGTTATGATTCTAAGAGCCACATTTCTGTTGCAGAGAAGGACTTTTGTGTTATGTTGTGTAGTTGTTGTAAGATCTGGGCAGCATAAATAAGTGTAGATTTATCCGCATATTGGATCAGGGAGGTCAGAGATGTGGCTGTGTTGAGGTTATTTGTAAAGATATTGAAATGAAGGGGACCGAGAATGGATCCCTGAGGGACACCTAGTGTAACAGGAATCAAGGGTGAGAGATCTTGGAGCCATTTTACTTTGCTGGCATCCTGTTAGACAGCTTTGAAACCAAGTGAGAGGAGACAAACTAAGGTTTAGGTTAAAAAATTCATTTAGAAGTTTATGGTGAGAAACTGTATTAAAGGCTTAGGACATATCAGGAAAGACTGATGAGACTACTTCCCCTGAGCTCCTGTGCAGAATGATGGTACTGGAGAAGCTCAAGAGGTCAGTTGTAGTACTATGGTTAGGTTTAAATCCATGCTGAGCATCTGTTAAGAGAAAATTGGTTGTTAGTGCAGTAGTTGAGAGTGCATTCATCTCTCAAGAATTTTGGAAAGTGGGGATAGTATGGCAATGGGTCTATAATTTGAGAGTTCGGTGTAATTACCTCCTTTGTGCAGGGGGATTATGTGGGAGATTTTCCAGATCTGTGGGACTTATTGTTCAGTGATAGAGTGATTGATGAAAACAGAGACAGGATATGAAATGGCATCAGCAGCTATCTTGAGATATTCTACTGGTAAGTTATTGGCTGCTTTTGTTGGTTTTAGTTTCTTTAATAGTTTGTTTATGGTATTTGTAGGGATGGGGTGGAAGGAGAAGGTGTTGTTATTCTTGTTTACTGATAAGAGTATAGTTGTTGTGGGGGAGCAGTTATTTTGGTTAGAGATAAGATGCTTTTGTTAAAGTATTTTTAAATTGTTCTGCATTGGTACCTAAGTTGCTTGGTATTGGGGGGGGGGGGTAGAGGTGTGTCTTGGGTGAAGGGCTGTTTTGATTGCTGACCAAAATTTTTGTGGATTTGTCTAATGTTTCATTTGTATATTGGTGTATTTTTTTATCTTGCCTGATTTTAATTTTGGCTTTGTTTCTAAGTTTTTTTATATTCCAGCCAATTTAGTTGAGATTAGTTTGCATAAAACCAAAATTCAAAACACAAACTCAGAAAGCAAAAAAACGGAGGCGTTATTTGTTTAGCCTCCGTTTTTTTGCTTTCTGAGATTAGTTTGCATACCATAGTGCCCAGGCTTTGCCTCTTAATTTAAGGAGAGTTCTTGTTTCCTTCATTAGCCATTGGGTATAGTTTGACTTTACTGGTATAGTTCTTGGGGGTGTAAGTTTGTTAAGAATATTGTGGAAAGCATTGTTGAAGTATTCGATGGCAGAGTCAAGTAGCAGGACTTTTGATGGGCAGAAGTTATATTGATAGAGGGTGGATAGCAGAGTTTGGGAGGTAAAGTTTTTCTTGCTGTGGATCTGATGGTAAATGGTATGTTTAAGAGGCTTAATCCATTGCCTAAGGAGAAAGGTTGGTATGTGATCACTGAGGCTGTCAGAAAAACAACCAGACTGTAGTGACTGCAAGGGTTTCTTGGTAAGGGTCCAGTCAAGGATAGGTTGTCTATTTGAATTTTTGTCTATTCTGTTTGGTCCTTGGATGATTTGTGAAAAGCCATGAAAGTTAATATGGTTGAAGGGGTTCTGTGGGTTACAGTTGTATCAGTCTGTATTAAAATCGCCCATTATAATTGTTTCTTGGGAAATAGTTATTGAGATACAGTGAAGTATATATAGATCAGTGAAGAATATATATAAATATATAAAATTATATTTACACATATTCATAATTTATCATACTAAATTTTCATTCCTATTAGACTCCCACTCCTTTTTTCATAACCACCATCTGATTTTACTTAAAATTACTAACTTGCAGTCTTTATTTCTATTCTTTTAATATCCATATTTAATCATATCCATAGTTATTTTATCCACTTCTTTTATATCTTGAAAACGTCTTCTTTACATAATTTTCCCCATAACTTTTTTACTCTTTTATATTTTGAAAATACATGTTCAGTAGTTTCTTCTTCTTGACAATGTAAACATATTCTATCACTTCTCGTTTTATATGTCATATTTCCTTTTACTAGTAATTTATCTATTTCCAGTCTCCACAAAAAAAATCTTGGCATTCTACTTTCTGATTACATCATTTGCCTCTTATTTTTACAGTTTTAATTTTTTCATCTGTTAGTTTTTCACATGGTTTTACATAATAATGTTTTATCATTACATTCTTATAAAATACTTTTCTTTCTTTTTCTATATCATAAATTTTTGTTTCCCACAAAAATATTTTTCTTGGCAACATTTTATGTCATTTATAAACTCATTTTCTCTTTTGCTATTTTTATCATACCCCAAAATGTATCATATTTATATTTTTACAGTTTTACTACTAATCTCTCCTCTTTTTCATTTATCCACTTTAACACTTTGTACAAATTTATTGAAGCAACATATATCACTGGGTTAATTAACCCTAAACCTCCTTCCTCTTTATTTACATATAAAATTCATCTTTTTACTGGGTTTAATCTAGAAACATATTTAAATATAAAAATATCTGTAATAATTCCTTTTCAAATCATCATCATCTTCTTTCGGCTGTTCCCATTAGGGGTCGCCACAGCAGATCACCTGTTTCCATTTCTTCCTGTCCTCTGCATCTTGCTCTGTCACACCAACCACCTGCATGTCCTCTCTCACTACATCCATAAACCTTATCTTAGACCTTCTTCTTTTCCTGTTACCTGGTAGCTTCATCCTTAGCATCTTTTTCCCAATATACTCAGCATCCCTCCTCAGCACATGTCCAAACCAACGTAATCTTGCCTCTCTGGCTTTGTCTCCAAACCTTCCAACCTGGGCTGACCCTCTAATATACTTATTCCTAATTCTGTTCACCCTCGTCACACCCAGTGCAAATCTTAACATCTTTAATTCTGCCACATCCAGCTTAAACTCCTGCCTTTTTGTCAGTGCCACTGTCTCCAACCCATATAACATAGCTGGTCTCACTACCCTCTTGTAGACCTTCCCTTTCACTCTTACAGGTACTCGTCTGTTACAAATCACTCCTGACACTCTTCTCCACCCACTCCATCCTGCCTGTACTCTCTTCTTCACCTCTCTTCCACACTCACCGTTACTCTGAACTATTGACCCCAAGTATTTAAACTCATCCACCTTCACCACCTCTACTCCTTGCATCCTCACCATTCCTCTATCCTCCCTCTCATTCACACACATATATTCTGTCTTAGTCCTGCTGACCTTCATTCCTCTTCTCTCTAGAGCATATCTCCATCTCTCCAGGGTCTCCTCCACCTGTTCCCTACTCTCACTACAGATCACAATGTCATCTGCAAACATCATAGTCCACGGGGACTCCTGTCTGATCTCGTCTGTCAACCTGTCCATCACCATTGCAAATAAGAAAGGGCTCAGAGCTGATCCTTGATGGAACCCCACCTCCACCTTAAACGCATCCGTCACTCCCACCGCAGACCTCACCGCTGTCACACTACCCTCGTACATATCCTGTACCACTCTTACATACTTCTCTGACACTCCTGACTTCCTCATACAATACCACAACTCCTCTCTAGGCACCCTGTCATATGCTTTCTCTAAGACTGCGCAATGCAAATCCTTCTGACATTCTCTGTACTTCTCTATCAACACTCTCAGAGCAAACATCGCATCTGTAGTGCTCTTTCCCGGCATGAAACCATACTGCTGATCACTAATCATCACGTCCCTTCATAACCTAGCTTCCACTACTCTTTCCCATAACTTCATGCTGTGACTGATCAATTTAATCCCTCTGTAGTTACTACAGCTCTGCACATCACCCTTATTCTTAAAAATCGGTACCAAAACACTTTTTCTCCATTTCTCAGGCATCCTCTCACTTTCCAAGATTTCATTAAACAATCTGGTTAAAAACTCCACTGCCATTTCACCTAAACACCTCCATGCTTCCACAGGTATGTCATCTGGGCCAACAGCCTTTCCATTCTTCATCCTCTTCATAGCTATCCTTAGTTCCTCCTTGCTAATCCATTGTACTTCATGATTCACTATCCCTACATCATCCAACCTTCTCTCCCTCTCATTCTCTTCATTCATCAACCCCTCAAAGTACTCTTTCCATCTCCTCAACACACTCGCCTCGCTTGTGAGTATGTTTCCCTCATTATCCTTTATCACCTTTACCTGCTGCACATCTTTCGTAGCTCGGTCTCTCTGTCTAGCCAATCGGTACAGGTCTTTTTCTCCCTCCTTAGTGTCCAACTTTTCATACAACTCTTCATATGCCTTATCCTTAACTGTTTACAAAATAAATACACTTGCTAAGTAGGCTACTTTCCTCATCTGTACTGAATTTATCAAAAAAGCTTTTTTTCTGATTGATAATTTATACATACTCCAGAAAAGACAGGTTTATTTTATTTTTTCTGTGTTTTTCCCCTCAAACGCAGAAAATTCATTCATTGTAAAATATATACCCATTTTACTACATCACCTAAACCTTTAGTTTTCTTTTTATTTAAAGCCATCTCTATCACGTCTAGACACCCATTTGTGAAAATTATTACTTCTTTTATCCACATTTTGTTTTTCACTATTATTATGTCATCTGCATATGTTAATACAACTGGAATTCTTAACTCTTCAGGTGTCATATACCCTGCCTCTACCCTGCCTCCTTCATTTTGTAATTTACTTCACATACTATCACATTCATAACTAAAGCAAAGACTATATAACTCATTGGAGATCCCTGTCTTACACCACTCTTCAGATGTATCTCTTGGCTTAATCAGCCATTTACAAGTATTTTACTTTATTATTACTATACACTGTAATACATAATTTCCTAACGTTCTCAACTATATTATATTATTTCATTATTCCTCATAAGATTCCATGTTCAATTGTATCAAATACCTGATTAAGGTCTCCTATTATGATTTTTGCTTCTTCCTTTCTTTTCATAGTATCATCTATGATTTTTGTAAATATCATTAATAATTCTTGACAACACTTCCCCTTTATACTATATAGACTATCTTCTATAATGTTTTCCCTTTTGATTTTAAATCTCTTTTATATTATTTTCATGAACATCTTATAATCATGATTATTGAATACTATTGGTCTTCATTTTTTTAATTGTTTTCTGTCTTCCTTCTTCCATATGAATTTAAGTATTCCACTACATAATTCTTTATACATAAAACCTTAATTTCACCATTCATTCAAAATCTTTAAAAATATTTGTTTGCCTGTCCCCTAAATTATTATATATTTCATATCCTTTTCCATCTGATCATGCAGCCAAATTTATATTTACTTGGCCTAATACTTTATCTAGCTCATATTAAGAAATTTCCTTTTCCAACTCCTTATTCTCTTTTTCTGTTAACTTTTTTACTTCCCATGTTTTTTTCACTACCTTATTTTTTTAAAACATTTCTTGTATATATTGTACTACACTATTCATAATTTTTTCCTGAGTTCTTTCTATTTCTCATTTACATTTCTAATTTCTCTCGGTGGTGCAGCAGTAGCGTTGTTGCCTCACAGCAAGAGGTTCTTCCATTCGATTCTCGGCTGGAGTGCGGGGAGTGCCTTCTGTGTGGAGTCTGCATGTCCTCCCTGTGGTTGGGTGGGCATTCAAAAGACATGCGTAAATGGGCATGCCTTCGTTGAAGGCTGAACGTCCAGCTGGCTCCTCGGCATTCATCAAAATCTACTGCCAGTCATTAGCGGACTGGAGTTCCGCTGTGGCGACCCCTAACCGGGAAAAGCCGAAAGACAGCAACAACACTACTATCTTCCTTTATTAATCTGCTTAAGTAACTCAATATTTCTTCTCTTCTTCCTTATCAAAATATCTTTGCCTATATAACAATTCTTGTTTCCTTTTTGCTTTCTTTCATAAAATTTGTTTTCTTAGTCAAAGTACTTTCTATTATTATGTTCTAAATCTTTCAGTGCATTGTTATATGTCCTTTTATATTTTTCTTTACTTTTCTCACATATTACCACTGTAAAAAGCATTTTTTTATATTATTCCTTAAAAATCATCCACCATTCAGAACAAGTTTTTATAAAATGGTCTCACAGTAATATGATCTTTCCATAACTGTATTATTAATCTTTTTCCTTCTTCAAGCCATGCTTTCTCATTTATCGTTTGTATTCCTTGACTGTTTTATATATTTCTTGGTTTCCTTTATCTCTAGCCATATTGCAAGATGATCAGAATCCTGTTTCAACTACCCCCCCCTTCTCCTATAGCTAAACCTTCTGATACTATAACATGATTTATTTCAGTTCTATACATATCCCGTTTGTAAGCCCATTTTACTTTCTTTTTGTGCTTGCCTCTTAAATCACAATTAATGCCTCCTGTTATTATAATATTTAATATTTATTACTACATAGTCTAAAATCTGATGAAATAAGCTTTCCCTTTCTTTACAATTAGTATAAGCATATAATCCTATAATTCTATATACTTGTTATTTCCAGTTTAAATATATAATGGTTAGTCTTCCCATTATTGCTAAAGTTAACATGTAGTGTCTTTACTACAGAATATGGCTATTCCAGAACATCTCCCATTTCCCATATTCCAGATTATCTTTCCTCCCCATGGTTTCTCTATCTGTAATCTTTATTCACTTGTTAAGAAGTGTATACCTTCTAATATAATTACATCTACATCACATGTACTATACCACTCCAAAATAGCTATCCTTCTTACTATATTCTTAATACTATTCACATTTACAGACAGCACTCCAACATTTTCATTTTCTCTTAGATGCATGGTGTCATAAGTTCATAGCTAATTACTATGCTACTGCCTTAATAGGCCATTCTAAGCCTCACCAATTTCCCTCCCAATGGTGAGAATCAAACACTGTACCTTGTGTCTGTAAGTCAGACACCTTAACAATTATACCAACCCCAACCATTAATTGTATGTATTCTTTTTCATCCGTTTCCTTTTTTTGTACTTGTCTCTTTAAATTTTCCTTTTCTGTCTTTTACCCTTTTACCAATATAATTCTTTTTTTTTTCTTCCAATGTATAGGTTCATAGGTTAATAGGTGTGTACTAGGCTATTGGTCCTATGGCCTATATAAGCCTAGCCAAAAAGGTACCTTGGCTTTCACCACCCAAGAATTATTTTCCTGTGCCCCTATTGAGCAGAGCCACAGAGGTGATCCCCGGGGTGAATTTCCTATTTCCCATCCAGTCATCAAGATTTTTCTTGAAGAGTCCTAATGAGGAGCTTTGTTTGCTATCGATAGGTAGTTTGTTCCAGAGTATGGGAAGTCTCTGGGACAGGAATCTATCCATGTTCTGTTTATTGTGGTGACAAGGTTTAGGTCCCTAGAGCATGTAGCTCGGAGCGATTGGGATTTCTTTAAGTGGAGCATGTCCAACAGCTCTGGGTTTGACATAGCTTTGTATGTTAGGCAGAGATCACCTCTGAATAGGCGATATGCGACGGAGTAAAGCTGGAGTTTTTTGAGACGGTCTGCATAGGGCATCTGTTTGCGGCTAGTAATCCTCTTTGTGAGGGATTTCTGCGGCCTTTCCAGTTGTTGTAGATGTCTTGTGAGGCACATACCTAAAGGGGTGTTGTACTCTATAATGGGTCTAATGAGTGATGAATAGAGGGGAACAATTACCTCTTTTTTCCTGGATGAGAAACCTTTTGTGATGAGGTGTGCCACGTAGAAGGATTTCCTAACTACTGTGGCGATGTGATTATCAAAGGAGAGACTACTGTCCACCTGTGTCCCAAGGTCTCATCACACTTTCCATGTTAAGTAGACTACCACCTATGTGGTAGCTCATGGGTACAGAGTTTTCACCAAAGGGGATGACAATGCACTTTTTGGCATTGAGCTTGAGGCCATGGCTTTGACACCAGGCATATGTCTCAGTGAGGCCCTTTTGTAGGATGGCTCCTAGTTTGCAGTCATCTGCGAACTTCATTACCCAAAAATCTTCTGTGTTAGCCTGTATTTCAGAAAAGTAGATACCAAACAGGAGAGGACCCAGGACTGAACCCTGTGGTACTCCACTTGTCACTGGTCTGAAGTCGGATTTGGAGTCTGCTACTTTCACAGTGTGGGTTCTGTCAGTGAGCCAGTTGGCAACCCAACTTGTGACATAGGGATTTATACCTAGCTTAGTGAGTTTATTTATAATTCCAGACTGGGCGATGGTGTCAAAAGCCTTGGCGAGATCTACATAGGCTGTGTGAACCACCTTACCCTCGTCTATGGATTTGGTGACTGCTTCAAAGAAGTCTATCAGGTTTAGGAGACATGATCTTCCTTTTACAAACCTGAACTGGGTGGGGTCCAGAGTTTGGAGATTACCAATGTCTTTGTTTATAAGTGCCATGATGATACATTGCATGGCCTTGCAGACCAGGCTCATTAGGCTAATGGGGTGGTAGTTCCCAGGGTGCATGGTGGCTCCCCATTTGTGAAGTGGGATAACCATCACTGTGTGCCATTCAGTGGGCACAACGCCTGAGGTGAGGCTATGATTGAACATGGTGCTTAGGTGGGGTGCCAGTTCATTCTGTAGTTCATGTAGAATGCAGCCTGGGATGTTGTCAGGTCCCATGGATGCTGTGTTCTTGGCTTTGGAGAGTGTGGTTTTTACCTGTGCAGCCATGATTACAGGAACTTTGCATTCTTCCGGTATAGAGATGGGCCCTTTAGGGGGTGAGAGGGGGGTAAAGTTAGCACTGAACCTATCTGTCAGGATGTTGGCAATATCAGTTGTGTCTGTATATTTAGTGCCATTGTGCTGTAACTCAGAGCAGACCTGAGTGTTGCCATAGAGATTCTTGACATAGCTATAGAATGCTTTGTGTTTGTCTTTAGAATCAGTGGCGATTTTGTTTTCGTAACTAGCTTTGGAGGATTTTATGAGGGATCACAGTTTCTTACTGAGGCTGACCAGGGAGTTCCTCAAATCATGGGATTTTACTCTTTTTTGCAATAGTTTTTTTCTTCTGTTGTAAAGTTTGTTTATGGCAGGGGACCACCAGATTGGCTTCCTTTTTTTGGAGGATAGCATCTTGGTTCTGTTAGAGATAGCACGATCCATGCACTCGTGTAAGTGCTTATAAAATGCATTTGTGTAGGATTCAGCAGTTGTACCTTTATTGTCCATCTGCATGGGTGTCCTGAAGTTTGCCACTTCTGTCTTAAGAAGCATGAAGTTGGCTTTGGAGAAATTTTTTACGGTTGTTTCCCTAATGGGGTGTGGGGGAGGGATGTGGATGTCTAGGCTGATTAGCTTGTGGTCGGATCTGACCAAAGAGGAAGTGACCTCTGGTGTGGAACACCGGTGCCCATGTTGGTAATGACCAGGTCAAGGATATTGCTGCCCCTGGTGGGGGTGTGGATAAGTTGATCCAAGGTATTGGAATTTATGAATTCCAGAGAACGTCTTCTTCATCGTTTATTTCCTAGCCTTCTTCTATTTAGACTTCTTCTTAAATTTCTTCTGTTTGCCATTTTTTTCTCTTTCTTTTTCCTTCCTCATATTTTCATTTTTTACAATCCATCCATAAATGTCCAATCTTGTTACATTTATAACATTTCAATTCAAATATTTTTGTATCCTGTCCCATTTCCACTCAAATATAAAATTTTCTTATCACAGTCATTTATCAAATATCATTTTCTACAAAAAACGTTTTGGTTTGTCCCCAGTATTTTACAACCCCCATGTTCCCCTTCACATTTATCCTGCTTGGTATATGTATAATTCTTTCTCTTTTTATTTTTAACACAATGTTATAGTCCCATCCACCAGTACATAAACCCATTTTATCATAAACTTTTACAATGTCCAGTACATCTTTACATAAACTTTTCAAATGTCCTTTCAAAGTCTCTCTTTCCATCTCTGTTCAAAATTGCACATGAATTTTATTTTTTGTTTCCCTGTTAAAGGCTTTTATCACATTAAGATTCCATGGGTTATAGTTCTTTCTTTCATATTATCCAAGAAAATTTTCCATTGAAAAAACAGCCTCAAAGATAATGTCACAAAATGTCCCTTTGTTAATAAGAATAAATGCTCTTAACTCATGTGCTTTTACACACAATAGAGCTATTAAATTGTCTTGCACTTCATACTTGTCCATTTCTTTGTCTTCTTTACTTTGAATCCTTACCACGTAATTCTGGTTTTCATTTTCTTCTGAGTGTTTACTTTCTAGTACTTCCCTTTTGCCTCCATTTACTTTCTCTGAATATTTTCTCTTTACCATCTCACCACTAGTCTTCAGGACTTTCTCTGCATTCTCCTTTTGTATTTTCCCAATAATGTTCCTCCCAGAAAATGTTTCCTTTATTTTCTGGCTCACCTGCATCACCATTTCTTTAAGTACAGTATATCATCCCGCAAGTTTTCTGACTGGCAGGTTGTAATTATACATCATTTGCAGACTCATCTCCCATCAAACAGATTTCTTTGAAACATCTCCTCAGAATCCTGCATGCATTCTCTGGTTTCAGTATTGGCTTTCACCTCTATTTCTCTCACCACTACATTATCTCCTTCTCTCTCCATCTACCTCCTTGTTTCCCGGGGCCACGTCTATGCTTGGAAACAGGAAGTGCTCATGCAAAATGGATCCCACTCACAACAACGATAAGTAGGGGAAATTCCCTGATGCTTTGGCCAAATTTCCCCTTGTAGTATAAATACCACCTTGGGTCTCTCCTGAAAAGAGGCTACTAGCCTAGTGGGACTAAACTGGTCAACAAAGGATAAATAAATAATAATAAATAAATGATAGGCACCAAACTTTGGTATATAGAGAGTGCTGTCATTTCACTGAGACCATGTCTAGTGTCAATGTAGATATGAATGTGTTTGAGTTGTAGGACAGCCTCAAGTTCTGGCATCTTTCTGTTTAGACCCCTAGCAGTGAAAAGTGCCACCACAGAGTTGTCTGAGTATGAGTTTCAATTTGCTGTGTAAGAATGTCCATTAAGTAAACATTGCCTAAAAAAGACACTTTAGGGACTGCAAAGGCTTTAGCTCATATGTGGAAGCCATCCCTGGTAAAACAGGAAGTTTTATCTGCCATCTCATGTCAGACTGATGCATATTTTGTACCCTTAGAATGGCACCAACTACTTAGCCAGTTGTTCCAGCCAACTATCGTGTCTTGATATCTAGGCATCATTCTTGGTGAGGGCAATATTCTATTCATGACCAGTGTCTTTCCTACCTCTAATGCATGCATAGAAATCATGTCTTTCTGCATGTCCGTCTTGGTGGAGCACCTCAAGTTATTCACTCCTACAAGGGTCACCTCTAGGTGAAAGTCATACTTGTCTGTTTTAATGGATCTTGGGACCTTTGTGACATCACAGATCCTGGCACTGGACAAGCAGCTTACAGTCATGCTGATCTATTCCAGTCTTATGAGTGTGCAGTCTCTATGTCTAACTACAGAGTCACCTGTGACTAAGGCATTTCTCAGTGGGTAAGCAAAAGTATTAGGTCTTATGGGCTTAGATCTGCTTTTCTTGTGACCCTTGTATGACTTTTGTGTGTATTCCCTCTGTTGTCTAGGATTGTCATAGTGGTATTTTATGCCACTGCTGAAATGGACAGCCTATGTCGTCAATGTCATTATTAGAGCGCCCTTCTACTGCTCCACCTTTGCTGATGGCTTAAAGACTGCACTCCAAGCAGCCCTCTTTGTGGTTCTACACACCATTTTGCCCTGCCATTCAACTGCCCTATACACATGCCTTTCTGTACTAGTTGAACTGCAGTTCTGAATGATTAGTTTTCCTACTCAATTCTTAGTCCCACACATGTACCAAAAAGTAAACGCAGGTGTTTAATTCCCTGAGGATACTCTGTAAATGCAGTAAAACTAAAAGGAGTAGTTCTGTGCTGTTTCTCCTTATTTAACCATTCACTATAAAAAAAAACAACTACAGATCAGACTTTCCACATCTGATTAAGTCCTAACAAATAAAAAGGGACAAAATATGTGAGCTACTCAAGTGTTTTTGGTTTGAATTTGTCCTTGAACAGCTCAGAGTGGTTTGTGCTTTTTTAGTGCTTGCTCTAGGAAAGGCTACAATACTCTCCTTACAATATATTTTTTCAGAGTTGATCTACTGAAGTATGATAAAGATCTTCTTAACGGTGCCCCCTTGACTAACATACAGCATGCATTCTTATCTAATGGATTACAGGTTAGTTTTATCAAACTCTCAATGTATGGCTCCGGAAATTGGCCTTTGAGATGGTTTTGACTTTATCTGTTTGACATGTCTTTCAGAGTTTCCCCAGACAGTATCATCTCAGAGTTGAGGACCTTCAGTGCGTCAATGGAGTCTTCAATGGCTCATTGTTAGGCCTAAATCCTGTTCCTCTCATTAATGATCTGAATCATAGTACAGATGACTTGCTCTTTCTTAAGTCAAGAAATGCAACTCTAAAAAGAGACTACACAGTAAACTTAATCAACTGTGGAATTGAATTCTCTAAAGTAAATTGACAATCAGTACTGAAAAAATAGCTTCTGTGTTTTTTGGAACCAATCAAAGATTAAAATGTTGGCTCCAGTAATGTTTTCAGCCCTTCAAATCCCCTTGTTGGTCAAGTTCAGAAGCAGAAATACTTGTCTATGGCTTGACCCTACCTTATTTCTTAACTAAATGCTGAGATGCAAAGCTCTTGAGTGTTACATGACACAAGATATTCCACTCATTTAGGCTCTCAAAACTCCTCTGTTTTACAGGGAGACAGCAATTTTCTGCACTGGCCAGTTCAATTTAAAAGCATAAATCTTTCAACCATGTGATAATGTTTAATCTACAAATACTAAAAGTTTTGTTGCTCTTGAGTTCGCTGTTTTGCACAACAGGTTTGAGCAAATGCCACATAATTTAACCACATGTAAAACAAGGCTTCATATATTTTAGTGAAGCAAATTTGACAGATATGTTGAGATGTTTATGGAAAAAGTATTCAATGTATGACAATTGGTAAATATGCCTTATTTGTTCACGATCTTGAATTCCAAATTTGATGTGAACATTGCCTATATTAGATCATTTGTTTTACCAGATTTTTACCCTCAACATCACACGTTGTTGTTTAACTCAATGTTGTAAATACTGTCAGATTTAACTTCTTGTTTTCGTTTATTGTAGATATAAATGTTGCCTACATTAAATAATTTGTTTTATCAGATTTTACTGGTCTACAAAAGGGTAGTGAGACCAGCTATGTTATATGGGTTGGAGACAGTGACATTGGCAAAAAGGCAGGAGTCAGAGCTGGATGTGGCAGAGTTAAAGATGTAAAGATTTGCATTGGGTGTGACGAGGTTAGACAGGATTAGGAATGAGTATATTAGAGGGTCAGCTCAGGTTGGACGGTTTGGAGATAAAGCCAGAGAGGCTAGACTGGGTTGGTTTGGACATGTGCTGAGCAGGGATGCTGGGTATATTGGGAAAAAGATGCTAAGGATGGAGCTGCCAGGTAAGAGGAAAAGAAGAAGGTCTAAGATAAGGTTTATGGATGTGGTGAGAGAGGACATGCAGGTGGTTGGTGTGACAGAGCAAGATGCAGAGGACAGGAAGAAATGGAAACAGATGATCCGCTGTGGCGACCCTTAACCGGAGCAGCCAAAAGAAGAAGAAGAAGAAGATAATATTTTACTCTGTATTCACAAACATCACACTCTGTTGTTTATGTCAACTAAGTATTGTAAAGATTGCCACATTTAATTCTTTATTTTTGTTTATTGTACTGAGTTTTGTACTCTTGGGCTGAGTCTGTAGATGGTCCTCTGGCATCAGTACTCTATCCTGGTTAACAAATACAAACAAACAAACAAATAAACAAATAAACAAAAAAAGACAAGTAAGTAAGTATGGTATATGGTCATGTAATGTTGGTCTGTTTCTTTAAATTAATCTTTATATCTGTTTCTAAGCTAAAGTTATATACTGCATTCAGGAGACAGGCTAATACTAGACATATTTGAATATGTAACTGAATGATTTGTACAAGAACAGTTTCTGCTGACCAAGGACTGGTAAAAGAATGCAGCTGTGACAATGGAAAGTAAGAAGAACTGACAAAATAAAATCCATCTCCACACAACAAAGGGGCAGATGTAAAAAAAACCATGTAAAAAATATATTTTAGATTATGACACCTCTATGGAAATGGACAGATAGCACCTAAATATTGAATAGGTACTAGACCACTAGAAGCATTACACCATTGAATACTTTCTTAACTTACTAAAATAGCTAGTGGAGTTAGATAATTAGTAGGCTGTGCCTTAATCAGGAAATATATTATTTTAGTTTTCTGCTTGTAAATGAGAGTTTTATGATCTCAGTGATTCCACTCATAACACCAGATGTTGAGATGCCCAACTGTCTTATTATGATGTCATTAAATTATTGTGTCTGTCTTGTCTATCAGGATCTAAGACTCTTAAGGAGAACCATTAGTAGAAAAATGGGACTCACTAATAGTACTCTTCAGTTTTAGCTACAACTCTAATATTCTTCACGGGACAGCAGAGTGTTGTAAGGAATAGCATTGTTGCTTCACACCAAAAAGGCTTTCCTGCTCACTTCTCAGCTGGAGACCCTTCTTGCAGAGTCTGCATGTTGTTCCTGTGCCCTTGTTGGTTTTCCAAGGGTAATCTGGTTCAGAGGCATAGCTAGGGTAGGGCAATGTGGCAGCTGCCACAGACTAAAAGTGTTGGTAGGTGTGATTGGCAGATGCTCATCCATCTTAAATTCATTACTTGTACTCAGACATAAATGCCAGTATTGCATTTGTGTTTCAGTTTTTTAAGGTCTAGACTCTCAGCTTTTATTTAGGGTTTCCAGAGTCCACTTCCTTTAAATCTGCAATTTGATCTGATGAAGTTCCTGATAAATTAACTGTTTGAGATGAAAGTGCTTATTCCTCTAAATAAACTGTGTGGATTTACTACTTCCTGCCTGCGTTTGCTTCACCTTGTATTTTGTGCAATCAAATACCCTTTTCCCCAACCAAACATCTGTGTCTTTCTTAAAGGTCACCAAGGAATTCTTAAACGCAGTGGTAGAGAATTCCATCACCTTCCAGGTCTAATATGAAAAGTCATAGCAAGATAGAATTCTTGTGAAGCCGCTACTATTTTATTTATTTTTTTTTTTTGTATTCCTAGAGTTTAAATATGGGCAGGAAAATGAAATCCCTATTGTAGCTCCATAAAGATCAGTGTAATTACTTTTATAAGTCAAAATTAAATCCACTCTTACAAGTCTGTAGATGATTGTCAACAGAGAGTGTTTTTTTTTAATCTTTCCTGTAACTCAGATGCTTCACAGACTATATCTGCCTTGTAGATCACCTTTGGATTCTTTCCATCATGTTTATAGCTTCCTTATTATAAATGCAAATGACCACTCACAGTTTCATTGGTTCATAGGAGATTACTAGGGTAACAGTTTAAGAGTACAGTACAACGGAGCCATTGGATACTGCAGAAAAAGCTTTATTGGCGTTTTGATACCGTGGCTGAATGCCTTCAGAGGAATAAATTTAAATACACCATGCAGTCTTTTTATACAAACTTCAATCAATACAAGCAATTAAACAATTAAACAATTAAATACACAGCTGAATGTGCAACAAGCTAATTTCTATCTGAGATGATACATAAAAATGTCTTACGAAATTGAATAATACATGTAAACTATATAAATATGCATTACCTAAGTTAAATATTCAGATTAATATCTAAATTTAATCCTCTAGATGCTAATGTCCTATAATTTAATATATATCTTCTTTCCAACTCCAATAATTGTTGTGCAAAATTTCCCCCACCCACCAAACATTGTTTAACTAATACACTAAACAATAAACTTTCATCATTCCCACCATGGATCCTATGAAAATGGTCAGCAACCGGACTATCCAACTGTTTTTAATATTTCCCAGCTGCTCCAATATATGGACTTTAACCATTCTCTTAGTTTGACCTATGTACCACTTGGTGGGGACACAACCACATCCCAATATATAAACTATCCCACATGAACAACAATTAAAGTGGTCACTGGCCGTATACCTCTTACCATTAACTTTAGAATTAGAAATGTTTTTAACCCTAGCACACACGTCGCATTTGCCACATCTGAACATCCCCACCTTTTTTACCCCTGCTGCAACACCCTTGAAATTTAATATTTCCTTCAAATAACTATACTTCCCATAGGAAAAGGTGACCTTCTTAGGAAACAAAGGTCCCAATTATTCATCGAAACAAACAACAGCCCATAAACTATCTATTACTTGCTTCATCACACAGAAAAAAAGGGAAAATTTTGTACCAAAAAACATTCTTTCGCTATTATCCCTTGACGCATTACCCCTGGGTATCTAATTTATATCACATCTAGCAGTAGTGGAAAATCCACCATCTCCATGTTTTGCTCTGTTTTTGGCCTCTTTGTAACAACTTCTCTTTAACTTGCATAAACTCAACATCTAATAAATATCTTTCAGAAGTATGTTCAAAAATCCGTCCAAATTCTCCATATGGCAGGGATTCCAATAGGTGGGGGAGATGGGAAGTACTGGCATGTAAAAAATTATCAACTGCTGTTAGTTTTTTGAAGGGTTTAAATTGCACTTTTCAATTACCATCCACATACAATTCCATATACAAAAATTGTATGATCTGTTTACAGACAACAAAAGTAAACTCTAACCTAAATGGGTTATTATTCAACAAGTGTATAAACCCTTCAAACTACCTTGTCTCACCTTTACAAATAAAGATGAGATCATCAATGTAACTGTAGTACCTTACAACAAACTTTGAAAAAAATTCCGTAGGGTACATGCATACCTTTTCAAAAAAGAACATGAAAATAATGGCATATGACAGGGTGGAATTCACCCCCATTGCTGTGCCTTCCTTTTGAAGAAAAATCTCATTATTAAAAATGAAATAGTGGTGTGTCAGAGAAAATTCCAATAATTTTATCAGAAAACAGTACGTGGATCTTCATCCAACAAGTTCTCTACTGCTTCTAAGCCCCGTCTTCTCCTAATGCTGGTATATTAAGACTTTATATCTACTGTGGCCCAGTAAAATTAATCTTCCCATTACATGCCTTTCATCAATGCACAAAAATCGCTGGAATTTTCAATATGTGAAGGGATTTTGCATAAATACTTTTTAAAATAACTATCTAAAATACCAACATGTTCAAGATAAGAGCCACAACAAAAAACAATATGTCTAGCTGGAGGTTCAGTTAGACTTTATGAATCTTTGGTAGAGCATAAAAAAATAGAGTCTCTATGAAATGGTATAAATAACTCTTTAACACCCTCTCAGAACAAAAAAACCTAGTCTCTCTCCCCATTCCAAAATTTCCAACAACATGGAATTATATTGTGTTAAGGGGTTGCTGATCAATTTCACATAGTCACCCTAATTAGATAATAAATTATATACCATTTTATTATATTGTGATTTAGATATGATGACCCAATTACCTCCTTTGTCTACTTGTAAAAATAAGTACTTGTTTTGCTGTGTTTTTATGTTACTTGGTTGTTTTGTGTCATGTCTAATAGCTTAAGAGCCCGTACAAGCCTAGCCAATATAACCCAATTTTACCCAAAATGTAGCCTCTAGGGGGAAAGAGGATGGCATGGAATTCTGCCTATGCCTTGTGTATCTTACAGATTGCCCCTGTCTGTAAGAGACACATGCATGACCCTAGGTGTGAATTTGTTATTCCCCATCCTGTGATCCAAATTATGTTTGAAGAGGGTCAGGAATGGGCTTTGCTTAATGTGAATAGGAAGTCTGTTCCAAAGAAGGAACAATCCATTCTCTGAGATACATATCTGTGTCTCCAGCATGTTTTGTTTGAGTTGCTGACTAAGGTTAGATCCCTAGACCAGGTGATCCTCATGCTGTTTGACTTGTGGATATGTAGCAGCTCCATCAGGGCTGGATTTGTGACTGCCTTGTAGGTCAGGCATAGGTCAGCCCTTAATAGTCGGTAGGAGAAAGAGTAAAGGGACAGGCCTCTTATTCTGTCCGCATAGGACATGTTGTTTACATTTTGTATTTTCTTTGTAAGGAACATCTGAGGTCACTGCAGCTGCTGTAAGTGCCTAGTCAAGTACATGCCAAATGGCCCACTGTACTCGATTATTGGTCTAATAAAGGCTGAGTACAGTGGGACTATAATTTTCTTGGATCTGGATGTCAATGTCATGCCTTTATTTATAAGTTGTGCCACATAGAAGGACTTCCTCACCACTGTGAATACATGGCAGTCAAAGTTCAGGATAATATATCTCTGTGAACCTAGGTCTCTCGCCGCTGAGTCTACTCTTAAGGGTGTGCTATTGATGTTGTAATTTGCAAGGGTATTTGACTTCCCAAAGGGTATAATAATGCATTTTTTCACATTTAGATTTAGGTCATGGT
Organism: Protopterus annectens; assembly: GCF_019279795.1. Taxonomy (NCBI): domain Eukaryota; kingdom Metazoa; phylum Chordata; order Ceratodontiformes; family Protopteridae; genus Protopterus; species Protopterus annectens. Next base: position 545,951,516 of record NC_056727.1, read on the forward strand.
TCTGGCACCAGTAATATGTCTTATTTAGACCCTCCTAATGGATATCTACATCATTGGGGGATTCAATGATTGTCTCCAGCTTGCAGGCATCTACAAAAATCTGTCATCCAGAGGCTTTCCACATTAGCCTTCCCTTCAGATAAGTCTATTGCAAACAGGAGTGACCCCATCACTGAGCCCTGTGGCATACCACTAGTAAATGGCTTTTTGCTGGATCTGGATTCATCCACTTTAACCACGTGTCCTGTCCATGAGCCAATTGGGTATCCATCTGGTGACATAGATATTTATGCCAAGTTTTGTGAGTTTATATATAATACCCAAGTATATTCCATTATCTTATCCCATGGCTGTAGAATAGATCTGTAGATCATAAACCATACTACAGCTTCCCTGTTGTTGATGGTCCTTGGCATTGTTTTTTATTTCACAGTAACATTTCTTAATAGCATTGTTTATTAGTGGATCAAAAGAAAATGTCTTGTTTATCAGCACTCCTAGGTCTCTCACAGACTCTACCCCCTGTAAAATATGTTCACTAATTGCATAAGGGTAAAAATTGTTTGATTTACCAAAATGTATTACTTTAAATTTCTTATTATTAAACAGAGCCCAATGCCTAAGTTAGTCCAACATATTCTATAGTTCAAATTGATCATTTGCCAAGTTTAGTATAGCTCCTATTTTCATTTTGTCTGCAGACTTACTGGTAGCAATGTTTTTCACCAGTGCACACCCAGACATAAAAATAATAAATAGTGTGGGACCAAGCACAGACCCTTGAGAAACTCCTGACTTATTTTTATAACAATCTGAATAACTATTGGCTATTCTAATTAATATAACCTATTAATAATCTAATAACCTATAATTCCTGCTACTTCTGTTCTCAAGCCAATTTTCTATCTACCTCCATAGAAATCTTTTCACTTTGTATTTCAACAAAAGGGTCATAATTCCTCAATGAGGGACAGTATGAAATGCCTTTGCCAAATAAAGCTAAACTATGTTGACTAAAGTCAAAACTAAAATTAGTACCCAGGTAAAGGTCAAGCCAAAACTCAAGAAAACATGTATAAGAGTTCCAAAACATACTAGACACAACACTGCTGAAATAATAAAATAACTTTAATAAATATAAAAAAATGTATATGGTAAGTGCTTTTGCAATACAAGACACTGCTCCTTCAGACCAATAAAAATACAAAAATGCAACACACATAATTTTAAAATCAGAAACAACCAATCAGCCACAAATAATCAGATAATCAAATGAGGAAAATGTTCTCATTCAATCAAAACACTCAAAAAGTGCACAAATCAAACTACAGATCGGCACCACATAGCCAATTAAAATCATTAGTTATGTGCACAAATCACAGTTCAAACTGAGCTATATTGGCCGATCAACCTAAAGCAGGAAGCGTTGCTTTCATTCATAGTAAGCTAACCAATCAAATAACTATCTACAAACACAAATCAAGATACAGATCTAAACTCTAGCAGCCAATCAAATACAACAGGAAGAAATGCTTTCATACATAACAAACTATAATCATGAATCTAAACAAATAGTAAACATAATGTGTTGAACCATGATTCTTTAGTACAAGTTTGACAGATAGAGCTTCATTTAAACCAGGAAAGCTGTCAGCTTTCAGACAAAGATCCATTTAAGTTCAGCACACTCAGTCCTATTCCTTATATCACTGCCCTCAAATTTAAATTAACAACCTCTAGAATTAAAAATCTAAAAATATGATCAACCCTGTGGTCATTCACCAAAGGGTTCTTGCTGCAACTTTTACATATAGCAGGCTGAACTATTTGAAATTGAATTAAATTATAATTCGAATAGAGGGATTTCATCTAATTTAGATCGCCTGCAACATTTTGTGACTCTGGATGCTAATCCATTGCTACTTGTAACTGCGGACGCTGCCCATACTGATGTAATGATGGATTCTGTGACTGATGAGACTTTCATAATTTGCATAAGAGAACTGGAACATAAATTGTATGGATATAAACACCTTCAGTGGCAATGTCTTCATTTGGAAGCTGCTGTCCATCACAACATTGTCCCTTGTGCGCTATGGGTATGGAAGATGTCATTGTATGGTAACAGCAATCCAAAGCTTCTTAAGAGAGATGGCAGTTGTTGAATCTGCAGGTGAGCTTTGACTATATGAAGTTGTTAATTAACTTCTTTAAACCAGAGGAAGAGTTGCTCCTTAATGAGATTTTTAAACTTAAGAATGATATTTCCACTAAATTTAATACTGAGCAGCAGAAGCTAAGACTTGATGAGTTATATGATAGTATAGCTGCCTATGAAGCTAGATTGCAACTTGCTAAGAAGAAGAAATTACAGAGAGATTTAGCTGATTTTAGTAAAAGGTTTGTCTTTGCTTGGTCTCATGGGAAACAGAGTTTGAGGAATAATGCCAATACTCAGTGGGAGTCTGATGTGATAACACCGCATGAGTCCGATATAAGTGTCTCTACTTGTACTGCAGGGTCTGTTGTCATTGACACACATGTCTCAGGTGATATACAATCTTCAATGACTGTTTCTAATGTTTTAAGTGGTAATACCACTTTTTCTTTTAACACAGCCTCTTCCTATAGAGACAGATCATATGAGGGGGTGATCATGAAGTCGTCCAAGAAGAGGATGTGTTCCATCAGTGAATCAGAGCATCAGGACACACACTGTGAATACAAAGACCAAGACATGAATAATTTAATAATAAACATCTCTTCTTTTTTTCTCACTGCTGATGAGATGAACCTCTTAAATAAAGGTCTGTCCTTTGTACTTGCTAAGAAAATAACTTCTACAGGTGCTATTATTGATTTGAAATTGTTTTCCAGGAATGTGGGTTTGAGTCTGATGTTCCCGTGATAGTGTGTCTATGTTAATCAGTTTTTAAGAAATCAAGTAGTTTTACACATACACCACATCCCCTTGTTGAAGCTTTTACTGCTGTTTGTGAAGATTATTTGTCAAAAGTCTTAGTTGAAGGCTGTAAAATTGAATTTTATAATTTATCTCAAGGTGAATTGATTGCATTGAGAATGCTTCATAGCAATCCTCATTTGGAGATTCATCCAACAGATAAGTGAGGAGGTATCACGCTTATGGACAAGTAACATTATTTGTTGAAGATGTGTGAAATGATACAAGATGGTCATACATATAAGCGTCTGTATAGATATCAAGTTGATGGCTTGATTAAAAAGATTGATTTTTACTTTTATGATCTTCATTTGACAGGTTTGATTTCTTTAGAACTCTATAAGTATTTCACTATTGAACATCCTGTCATAACAGTATTGCACGGTTTACCAAAGGTTCATAAGAGTCAGAGAGATCCATCAATGCGTCCCATTGTTTCCAGTCTCAGATGGGCTACTGAATCCCTCTATTTTTGTTGAGAAAACCATTACACCAATATTGGACAACATTCCCAGTATACTTAAGGATACTAAGAACTTCCTTTCAGATCATTATGCTTGGTACAAAGAATTAGAAGTGAAAGTTATACCTAATGATTTAGGCATTGAGAATGTTAGAACTTTTCTTTCCACATGCAGTGATTTGTCTTTGAATAAAGTATTACTGATCTATATGCTATTGGAGTTGATTTTGGAGAACAATGCCTTTGTGTCTGAGTAAGACTTTTATTTAGTGTTAGCATGGCAATGGGTACTGCATGTGCTAACTCTTATGCCAATTTATTTTCGGTACAGTAGGAAAGTGTCAACAATCATATGTTCATAATATGTTATTACAGACATTTTGTAGATGATGCCTTTCTTATATTGAAGGGCAGCTCTGAGTGTCTTATACATTTTGTGGACTATCTGCATTCTACTGCTACTTTTTTATGTTTTACAGTTAATTTTTCAGAGGACTGTATTGATTGTTTGGATTTTACAGTCAACAGAGATGTTTTAGGTAATGTTTCCACATGTGTAGTAGGAAGAATAATATTCTACATAGAACCAGTATGCATCCTCAACATGTAACTAAGAATGTGGTCAAGGGGCAGCTACTGAGAATATCTAGGTTACACAGTGATGATAACCGTGCAACTGAAGTGTTGAGAATGGCTGCAGCGGAGTTTGTTGCCCACTGCTACTCCAAATAAGAAATATACGAAACCGTGGAGGAGGCTCACTGTATGAGAGAAACTGCTGCTACCCTTATTTTTGGTGATCATTGTATTAATAATACGCAGAATGAACATGCTGCTCCTGGCCTTAAAATAGTGTTAATGTATTCTAGCAATATTGGGACAGTCTGTGACATAATAAAGAAAAACTGGTCCATCTTAATGACTGATACAACACTGAAAGAATTTTTGGGTCCTGTACCCAAATTCTCTTTTCACAACGTTTCACTGAAATGGCAATTATGCTACAGGCATTTTGACTCTGAAGTAGCCTGATCTGTTCATGAAGGCATGTTTCCTTGTAAATCTTGCAGTGCATGCAGCCACATTTGGGTTGGCAGTTCTTTTCTACATACACCAATGAACTATAAAGTTTTTTTTAAATTTTATGCTGAATGTAGGATGATGAATGTTGTTTATTATGTGAAGTGCCAGGTTTGCAAATGTTTTTATGTAGGGAAGACAACTTGCCCTTTTAAAGACAGGATTTTAGAACACATTAATGATATATGTAAAAGTTGCAGCAAGAACCCTTTGGCAAGACGAATCATGGTTTTTGACACTAAGTTTACTATTTGTCTGGCATCATGATTAAAGTTTGTTATGTATGAAAGTATTTCTTCCTGTTGTATTTGATTGGCTGCTAGAGCTTAGATATGTATCTTGATTTATGTTTGTAGATAGTTATCTGATTGGTTAGCTTTCTATGAATGAAAGCAACACTTCCTGCTTTAGGTTAATTGGCCAATATTTCTCTGTTTGAACTGTGATTTGTGCACATAGCTAATAATTTTGATTGGCTATGTGGCACGGTTCTATAGTTTGATTTGTGAACTTTTTGAGTGTTTTGATTGGATAAGAATGATTTTCCTCATTTGATTATTTGTAGCTGATTGGTTGTTTCTGATTTTAAAAGCATGTGTCTTATATTTTTGTACTTTTACTAGTCTAAAGAAACGGTGTCTTGGATCATGAATGTGCTCACAATATAAATTTTGCTATTTTTATTAAAGTTATTTTATTATTTCAGACATGGTGTGTCAAGTACATTTTGGAACTCTTAAACTATGTTGACTGCCAAGCCCTGATTCTTAACTTCCAAAGATATTGGTAGAAAGTCAATAAGTTTGTGAGACATGAACTATTTCCTATTTACATAGCAAATAATCAGAATATCTGGTAAGATGAGTTATTAACCATTCATGAATCAGGGCTGGCCTTAGGTAACCTGACACCTTAAGCAAAAAGGCTCTATGGCACACCCCTGCTACCCCCCACCCCCACCCCCAGCCAATCCATCCTAGCCCACTCACACTCTCCAGATTACTTTTTTTTCTCACAGTTTGTCTTACTTTTAATTGTTTTCTTTCTGCAGTTATTTATCCATCTCTTCAATATGTTCTATCTAAGCAAGACTGTACACTATTCTGCAGTACATTTTAGAGTTTTTTAAAGAACATTTTTCATCCAGTAATTGTCTGAACAAAACCCATGACTGAAGAAATTTAGCCCTGCTCTTCAACTTTGTTTTTTTTCTTGTATCCTTTCAGCACATCATAACTGGCAAGACTACACTGTAAAAACTGCAGTAGAAATAACTATATTATTGACTGTATTAAGCTGGGGGCCTGGGGTGGGGGGCCTAGATGCGCTGAAGTGCATTTTAGATTTTTTTAATCTTTTTCATCCCATGATTGCCTGAACAAAAAACATTAACAAAGGAAGAAATTTAGTCTCACTCTTATACTTTGTTTTTTCCTGCTTCCCTTCAGCACATCCCAGTTGCCCAACACAACACTGTAATAACTGCAGTGGAAATAACTGTATTATGTAAGGGATTCCCAGAAGACATGAGGTTTCTAGATGTGCTGTGATACAATTTAGAGGTTTTTAAACAACCTTTTCATCCAACGATGAAGGGGGATTGTGGTGAGGAGCAACATCTTGTTCAGTCGCGGCGCTCATCCAGCCCTGCTTCATGCCCAAGCCTGAATGACCCAGCCTTAGAGCCAATCTTTATCCTGAAGTTACGGATCTGGCTTGCCGACTTCCCTTAACTACATTGTTCTAACTAGCCAGAGGCTGTACACTTTAGAGACCTGCTGCGGATATGAGTACAGCCCAGTGCAAGACTTACACCCTCTCCCCCAGATTTTTAAGGGCCAGTGAGAGCTCACCTGTTGCTGCCAGAATCATGATGCATTTCAGGGTGTGGGCCTTTCTCTCAGAGTGAACCCATTCCATGACACCTTGTTCTTTACAAAGTAAAAATCATGGGCCCCCGCTGGCTTCTCCAGGATTGTTTGCATCACCGCACTGGATGCTGTGAGGTGCTCATCTCTGCTGCTCCAGATTTAGGGATCTGAACTTGACTTCCTTTTAATTGGCCACGGGAGATGGAGGCCATCACCCATCCCTTCAGAACGGTGCTCGCCTATTTCTCAGGACAGACTGAGACTGCTGTTCACATGGAACCCTTCTCCACTTTGGCCTTCAAAGCTCTCATTTGAATATTTGCCTGAACAAAAACTTAAGTTAAACAAAGAAATGCCATCTTCATCTTCAAATTTGTTCTTTCCTACATCCTTGCAATACACCCTAACTGACCAAGAATACCCTGTTACTTATTAAATTAGGCTTGGGTCTGGGGGGCTGATGGACACCCAGAAACCATGGTGTTCCAGATTTCCTGAACCTTTTCATCAAGTAATCACCTGAACAAAAATGATGAGTATGGAAAAGAAATTCACTCCTACTTTTTTACTTCAGTAAAGGAATACGTCTTATCCAGCTGATCAAACACCAGTTCACAATAATGAGAGAAGACAAATGCTTGTGAGAATATATATAGCATATCTGGAAATAGTACCTACCACATAACCCCCCCCCCCCAATCATCAAAATAGGTAGTAACTCTCTGTGTATCCTCCTCTAGTGTTAAATTGGGATTAAATTAAGGTACAAAATGCCCACAGTCATATTTCAAGCTCCTGCTGTCATGCTAATATACAGCAAGCCTCCTCACCCTCAAACCCCCAAAAGACAGCCACTTCCTGCGTACCATTATGACGTCAGACTGAGATTAAACTGAAAAAAAAATAGCAGGACATAACACAATTGATGTCAGACATATATAAATATCATGTTTACTCTCCCCCCAAAACATAATCACCTGTATGTGTGTCAGATGTTTGATTGTGAGAAAAATGAAAATAAATCATTACAGTAACATTTACAACTTGTTACTTATAGGCAAAGTATAGTGACCTTCTGTTTACACCTACAAGTAGAGCTGGTTTTAGACTAGGAGGGGTTCACGGCTTAGACAATTACTAAGCCCGTGTCAAAATCCAGTTATACAGCCTTAGTGTGTGGGGGCCACTAGCCCAGAAGGTTCTGAAGATCTGGGTATTCTGTGAAGCATTTATCCCTAATTTATTTATTTATTGGTAGATGACTGTTAAACTGAGCAAGTGACAACACGGTCAGTTACTTTCATCTAGGCAACCCCCACCAGACAGTTATAGCCACATCTATGTAAAATTCAGACATCTGATTGTGATAAAACACACTCTAGAGACCTAAACCTTGTCACCACAATAAACAGAACATGCTGGAGGGATAGATTCCTGTCCCAGAGACTTCCCATACTCTGGAACATACTATATATCTATGTCAAACAGAGCTCCTCATTAGCACTCTTCAAGAAAAATCTTGATGATTGGATGGGTAATAGGAAATTCACCCCGGGGATCACTTCTGTGGTTCTGCTTGACAGGGGCACATGAAAATAATTTTCTTGGGGGGCAAAAGCCAGGGTACCTTTTTGGCTAGGCTTGTATAGGCCCTAGGGCCAATAGCCTAGTACCTACCTATGAACCTATGACCGTGTATTTCTCCCTTGCTTCAAACAAACAGTCGCCACACATTAAAATATAGCTAGATAGTGATTGTTTAAAATGAGCAAATGACAGGGTCACTTTCATAGAGGCAACACCAACCCTCACCCAGCACTTACAGCCAGGACATCAGATGGCTATGTATTATTATTTCACCTCCACCATAGTCTACATAAACAAATTTCCACACCTTAAAATATTTTAAATTTGCTATAGACACATCACAACGCAAGAGAAATATTGTCAGAAATATCTGATTAATAACTGCCGGATTTGTTGTTAAAAGAGTATTAACATTTACCTCACTGCACCATTTGCTCTCATCAACTATCCTTTACATAAATCACAAATCCAGAAATATTGCCAAAAACTTAAGTATCTGGTTGATACCTGCCAACATTATTTCAAATAGCAATACCACTTAACTCAGTGCTCCATTCCTCGATCTCTGTCAAGAAATCTGCAGGCTGAACCTGATTTTCATCTATAGATTTATAGATATATATATATATATATATATATATATATGTATATACCATAAACGAGTAAACTCCCTTCAGGTGCCTTTGTGCCTACATTTGAAAATTGTAGGACACAAGGTCACAGCTCTACTCTCATGACTGCAACGTTTAAATGTCCCTTCACATTAACTGGAGCACCACCTTCCTACAGTACCCACTGTGTTGTAGGCGTATTTTCTTTTAGTACATGTGCTTTATTTATTTATTTATAATTTTTAGAGAAAAGAAATATCATTTTACAGCTAAGCACCCTTGAGGCTGGCCCTGCCATGAATAGTATAATTTCATTGGCTAGACTCCATTCCAGCCATTAATGTGAGTTATTACAAGACCATTGCAGGTAGTCCTTTCTTAGTCGTTTGTAATACCAAGTCAGGGGTTTATTTATTTATTTATTTATTTATTTGCCTGCTTGCTTTTTATTCACTTACTGGGGCAGAGCACTGGTCCATATGGACCAATTGCAGGCTTAGCCCAAACGGTAAGAAAACATTTACTTTGATAAGAAATACAAAATGTTTGAAGTTGAAACATAATTTACAAGTACACACATATGAAACTATATATAATAGGATAGTAAAATAGTTGAAAAGTAAAACAGAAAAAAGAGAAAGGGGTGGGGAAAGCAGGCATAATTTCCATGGAGTAGGAAAACCAAGTGCACATATCAATCAGAATAACCAAAGTTCAGTTCAGGAAAGACAGTTCTGTTGCTGCAAGGTAACAATGGACATCTCTAGTAATGTATCACTATGACCAGGCTTAGTTATGTAGTTCTGCTGATTGAAGCATTAATTAATTGTGAAGGACTAGGGTTTGGCTGACCATCAGTGATAATGCCTTTCCCAGACAGATGTTAGACTGTGATCCAGCCAGATAGCTAATACAAGAGAAAATGTGAAAGTAGCTTTAGTGGTGATGGGCCTCTCTTTTGATCTTGGTCATGATTACATATGAAAACATCATTGCTAAGAACAGCTCACAATATCTCAGCTTCAGAGTTATGTTCCATTTCATGAATAGTCAGTAGATAAACATTCCACTGCATGGGAATCATTGACTGCATTCTATATGTTACACAGAAATAAATGAATATTCCAAGTGAGTAGTGATATTTTCAATCAAATCTGTTTCATTTGATGTATTCTGTTTATGAATTGTGCATATGTAACCATGGCACTGGTACAATTTTCACTATGGATGCAAAATTCAGACAATAAAATGCAAAATGGTGACAAATGTACAAGTCCAACAGAAGTAACTTGGTGGGGAAGTTGCAATTCTGGCGTATTCCATACACAAACACCGTGTAACACATTTTATCAGCGATGTATCAAGTTTATTTGAAAGCATAACAAATTGCTGTTTAGGATGTGCTGGTTACGGTTTAGTCTTTTCTGGCACCCATGTTCCATTGTCAGAACATTTCATATTCAAATATTCCTTTAATCAGGATTCATCACAAGTGTATCAGTTTGAAATATAGTCACAATAAACTACCAGTTAGGTAATAATATTTCCTAAGTAATGGTGAACAGTTCTGTTCCAATTCTTTTTCATGCAGAAATATTTTATGTGGCATTTCTTGAACACATTGTAAAAGATGATGTGGCAGAATTCATCAAATTGCTTGTTACATCAGATAGATCCCTTGTGTAAGAAAGATCTGAAGAATAAAGCCCAAAGCCTTACTTTTTACAGTATTCTTCCATATAATATTTGATAGCCTTTAACTTTGTGTAACCTAAACCATCTACATACAGTGATGTGGTGCTTGACTTTGTGCTACTCACAACTCCTGTACATAATGGTGTCCCTATTGAAATGGCAGAAGTCAGATTGCCGAGTCCAAAAACACAGAAAACAAAATAGAAGAGACGAGCTAATATTGAACACCCCTCTTCCCCTTTAAATTTCTTTTTTGGAGAGGGCAAGCCCCCCCTCTGCACCCCTGATATGGGGGACAAGGCAACCATATCCCCCAAACTTAAATATATTTACCCTGGGGATTGCCATATCTCTGAGAAAAGGGAGTAATCCGAGAACTGGCAATCTCGCACATAGTATATGTAGGTCCATTTTTGGGGCTTTCAGTCTTTGCATTTCGGGACTCAGCAATCCAACTCCTGACATTTAAACTGGTTACCCATACAATGACATGGTGCTGGGAAATATAAACCCAGCAACCCTAAGTTGTGATGTTTCACACCACCACAGCAAACAAAACGTCTGGCTTAGTCTTTCACCCTACACTGCCAATGGTAAATAAATGGGAAAGCATAGCAAAAATGCATCATTAAAAATAAATAAATATTCCAGTAAGAGTTTGTCTTATACCATTAGAAGTCAAGAACAGAAGTTGTGATTTTCATGGGATCATAGGAAGTTACTAGGTTAATGGCCCTAGGGCCCTTACAAGCCTAGCCAAGTTCTGCACAATCGGCACCTATTGCCCCCGTCCAAGATGGACACAGGTGGAACCCCCCAGGTGCATTTATGGTCACACATCCAATCTTCCAGACTGTGTTTGAAGAGGGCGAATGAGGTGCTCTGTTTGACATGAAGTGGAAGTCTGTTCCAAAGGTGTGGTAACCTCTGGGAGATAAAGCTGCCCCTCCAGCAAGTTCAAAAAAAAAATTCTTCTCAGAGTACTATACTCTGTATTTCCAACCCCAGCAGCAGTCAGACACTTCTAATACTCCTGGAAGCAAATCAGTGCCCCCTTTCTGAAAACAGTGCTATGAATTTACAGGTTATGTGAAAACAGGTAGTCCATAAATGCACACATAGTGTGAAGCACATTATCAAAGGCTTTGTGTGTTGTATCAGTTGTGTATTTGCTTATGTAGTGCTATTTCAAATGATATACTAAAACATCTGTCACATTCTTTTTATATGTCTATGGTCTTCTGTCCCATGTTACATGACAGCACTTGGTCATGTTGTTACTCAACCTCTGCATGCTTGGGTGAGTGGTATAAGGCAGTAGGCTCTGTACCTCACATCACCTGTGAATGCAGAGGCTGGTGCTAAGACAGAACTAGATGTCCTCGTGATTTGGGAAACAGATTAGTTTTGCAGTCGTATTATAACATTATATATTTAGTCTTACAGTGTAACTTGTTATGCATTACCTGGGTATCATGAGTTCGAATGTCTTTTGATGTTGTTTGTGAAATGTGAAACGGAGAATCAAGGTGAACTTGTCTGAAGCAACGGAGTATTTTTGGGAACAAACACATTTCCCTCAGAAGGGTGGTTTTTAACCCTATACAAGAGAAAAGTCTGCTAATAAATAATACGCCTTAACTTTTTTATGGTTTATCTTAACTGCTGCTTAACTGCTTTCACTACACCTCTGTTTATGACCTTCCTTTTACATCCCTTTCACTACACCTCTGTTTATGACCTTCCTTTTACATCCCTTTCACTATACCTCTGTTTATGATCTTCCTTTTACACCCCTTTCACTATACCTCTGTTTCTGACCTTCCTTTTACATCCCTTTCACTACACCTCTGTTTATGACCTTCCTTTTACATCCCTTTCACTACACCTCTGTTTATGACCTTCCTTTTACATCCCTTTCACTACACCTCTGTTTCTGACCTTCCTTTTACATTCTCTTTAACAGCCCGTTGCAGCCTTTCTTTTTGCAACCATGATCCCTTGCTAGCTGTTGCATTCTGAGGTTGTTGACATTAATTTTATTTATTTTATTTATACTTTGTTTGTCAAGTTAGTCCTACTAGGGCAGAAGCCTTTTCTCAGGAGAGACCCCAGGTGGTATTCACACTGACTACAGGAAGTTTGGCTAGAGAAGCTCTAGGGAGCATCCTTTACTCTTTTTGATAAAGCCATGGGATCTTTTACATCTTCTGTGCCCTCACTAGTTCAGGCAGATGGAGCCTCAGCTTAACATCTCATTTGAGAGATGGCGCATTTAGGAGGGCAGCACCTCTCTAAGCTCTACTGCTCCCTGACAAAGCTTGAACTCATTTGTGATTGAATTGCAAAACAGCAATCACACATTAGCAAAACTCTGGTAATGCAAACAGCATTCTAAAACTTAAAATCAGAAGAAGAAGAAAACAATTTTGCGAAGGAGTAAGCCCCCGTATCCCCCACACTTTCACTACCTCAGTTGTTCCACCATTATAAAGACAGGGGAAATCTCCAGTGGATCAGAAAGTTGACCTTTTGGGAAAAAGCCCAGCAGACACACATCAGTGACTGACCATATGAATGTTGATCAGTAGTGCTTTGTGAACAAGTCTGGCTCCTATGCAATACCACTGCGTCAGTATTAGAAAACAAATCCAAGTCACTGAGGCAGAAATAAAACCAGAGCCTTCTGAGCTTCTAGCATGAAAACCGTGTAATACCTGCCTAAATCCTAGATGCTGAGAGTTACGTTGACATGACTTCAGTGTCTGTTCTTGCCATTGCTGTTGCTAGCTCACTTGCTCTACTGTTGTTTCCCAGTCATCCCACCTTACTACACTTTGGCTCATTGTAGCAATCCATTTGTTGCCACAACCGCTAGGCCTGAATTATCCATTGTAATATTCTTTTAGAGTACTGGACTATGTGATGCAACAGATTCATTGTTACAGCTGAGATACTTTACATTTTTACATCTGATGCACATCAAGATATATTTTATATTTTGGTTAGTCTTCTTAGTTATTTATTGGTTTTAACCTTTGGTGCTATCTGGTTGCCTTGATCGTTTTCTTGACCAGTTACTAGCATTTAATCTTGTTTCGGCTCTATTTCCTGACCCTCTCTTCTCTTTCCCTTGCCACTCTTTGTCTTCAATTATCTCACCTACTCTTCCATCTCGTTCCCCATCTCCTGTCTATAATGATTCCATATATCTTCCTAACACCCATGGTTTTCCTGTTCTTTTTTTTTTTTTTTTTACATCTTTCCTGCTGACTTGCTTTTTAGTCTCCTACTGAGCTTGGGTGAAGGGTTTTCCACCTCTACTCCTGCTCAGCTACTATTGCTCCCACCTTATCCCTCATTCACACCTCTCCCAACTCTCCTTTCTTGTATATCTTACCTTTTTTACTTAGTGTGTGGTGCCCTGGTATGTCCGACCTGCTGTGTGTAATTTGACAAATGGGAATATGCAAGTTGGGTCTACACGGTACTGTGATCGACAAGTTGCATTTAAATCAAATCCTAATGCTATTTGTAGTTCTGTAGCACCATTAACTAACCCCCCAGCTTACGTTGACATAGCTGCTTCCATTTAAGAGTTACAATAGCTACTGCATCCTTACTCAGTCGTCTTTTCTTTCCCCTCTTCTAGGTACTAATTACACTGACATGATTATTATTGTGAGCTACTGCAGATTGAAACAGTCCTCTTATGCATATGGTGTCACCCTTCTCTGTTTTGATTAAGGTTTTTCAGCAGTTCCCAGCCAGCAGTTACTATAAGCCATCCATCTTGCCAGCACTCTGTTTACCAGTGTATGTCTTTAAATGAGTGCTTTCAGTCTTCCTATTGTCTCCAGACTTCTCTGTTACCTCACTCTGTTCCACTTTTCTGTTTCCCATTGCCTTCCTGACAACTTCATTTTTTTGCCTACCGTTGCACCTGTGATAACATGTCACAGCTTCTCAGTCCACCTCCTCCTCTTCTGGTTAATTAAGTCAGTTCCCACCTTCCAAAGCCCCCCTCCCCTTCATGCACTTCTCCCTTTCACTGTTCTACATTCTTGTGTTGGTATAATAAAGTATTCTTCATCAGTCAGAACCTATTCTTCTTACCTTATTATGATATTTTCCACGAAAAAAAAGAGGCAAGGAGGATGGAAGCCAATTATTACCTCTTACATGTGTCTGCCTTAACTCTCCTTTACTTTCAGTCCGTTGCACCTTGCCTTTTAATGAACTTTATTGTGACCTCTGTTGTAGATCACTAATATGATTCTGTTAAACCCTGTCTGGCCACAGACCCCTTAATCCACTGAATTGTCACAACCTGTATCATAGCTTTCTACCTACTGGACCAAAATATCTGGACAATGCCAAAAATAATAGGGGGATAAAGCCCCAAAAATAAGGACAAATTTTAAATATTGCTCATAAACTTAGAAAGTTGCTAGAATAAAAAGTCTTGTGTTAACATGCATTTTTGTGAGGGATATGAAGTATGAAACTCAAATGCCTGCCATTATATAGGGATTTTAGTCCTCACTGATTTGCCACAAAAATCCAGGAAACCATAATTTTTTGAGGAACTGACCAAAAATATGAGGCATAAATCTGGACAGTTGAGAGGTACGAGTCCTGTTTATAGGTCCATTTCAAGATTTCACTATATCCTCCTCAGAAAACTACTTTATAAACCTTATTTTATTTCTATTTAATTTTGTGAAGCCTTACCTTAACTCACTGTTCGCCATTTGCCTCAGTGACTCACATTTCTAATTATTTCTTCCTAGCTGTACATCTGAATAAAATGTTTGCATCATATCCCCTTGGATTGCCATACCTGTATAATGTATATTTACTTTATTAGTTTATTTTAATTTAATTTAATGGCTGCTGTTGAGTAGTTAGTTAATGCTTTAGGAGCAAACATGACTTTACATCTGCTACATGTAACCACTGTGCAGTATCTCTGTGCTCATTTTGCTTATTTCAGCATCTGCAGTGGGTTATACTGGCTGCAGGTCAATGCATGGATACTGTTGGTCATTGCCATTTAACTCAAACTTTACATTAATTTAGGACATGTGTGCAGAGATTTGATACTGTCTGCTGAACCTAGTCCTTGCAACAGTCCTGAGTTTGGCTTCCACAACCTACATTTGTCTACATGTGACTCCGAGCAAGTCATTTAACCAAATACTGCTTCCAGCTGCCCGTGAAAAGAGACCATGTATATCTAGTGAGAAAATATGTATACTTCTTTCAGCATAAGCTGTAATTTTTTTTTCTGTGAATCCAATCAAAATGTATATTATCAGCACTTTTTCACACTTTGCCATTCATACATTATGCTTTGCCAATCAGTTTGATGATGTAGGTAATCTCTGTCCTGCTGCTCTGACTTAATTTCTTTTGTTGCATTTTTTCTACTTCCTAACTCACTGTGTAGGATATTCTTGCAATTTTTAGCACTGTACTTGTGGGCACTGCAGTGAATTACCTGCCAACCTTCAGAGCACCTCCCATGGTTTTCAGCAGCTGCTGGGAAAGAAGTGTTGACGTCAGTGATACTATGAATATAACTGATTGGAATATTTGTCCTTGCAGACCTTAGAAAATGTGTCTCGGCCTCTTGTATGGTGCTAGTAATTTAATTAACCAATATTTCAAAAGAAAGTGAAACTGGCTTCCTTTGTACATGCTTTTTTTGAAATCTTTCAACGTTTGCTGATTTTTAACTTCATTAAGAGGAGGTTCCATGTGAGTGGGCCAAGAGTAGAGAAGTCCCTTTCTCCTGCAGCAGTTTTGAATTGAGGCCTGACCGGAATAATATCTTCTTTATGAGTACTTCTAAGAGAATAATTTTGTTCTCCGAGTTTATTTTACTTCTCGGTGGTGAAGCAGTATCTTAACCTTAAGGTTTTGAATGAAAGAGTGTTTAGTAAGAGTGTGGCTCTGTTTGAAAGGGGAAACAAACTGAACGACGTTTAAATTACATTGCAATGGTGCACTTGTGGATGTGTTAAAAGGACAATCTACATATTTTGTTTTTAATAGATGGCAGCCTCTGTGTATTGTAGGCTGAGTGAAGGCAAAGCAGGGACAGGCCATATTCTAGTATGGAAATTAGAATATTTCCTGCAATAGCTACACAAGCAATTGGAGATAGAAGGTGGGAGATTCTGTAGCATGATTTTAGATAGGATGGCACTTTAGAAGTAATTTTGTCAGTATGCTTAGTGAAGTTTAGCCATGCATTGAGAGTTAGCTCTAGATAGTTTTGCTCTGTGACATTAGAGATAAGTATGTCATTGTGTAGTTTATTTTTTCTTTCTCTTTCTCTTTTTCATGAATAATGAAAATTTGTTCTGGATGTGGACAAAAAGTTTTGATTCTCTTGAAACATACCTAAACTACTGCCTGAACAATAACACTGGACATTAACATAACATCATACCTGAGAGCTCAGCAGAGCATAACATCATACCTGAGAGCTCAGCAGAGCATAACAAGGTGCCTCAGAGTTCAGGAGAGCATAACATCATACCTGAGAGCTCATGAGAGCATAACATCATACCCGAGAGCCCAGGAGAGCATAACATCATGCCTGAGAGCTCAGGAGAGCATAACATCATGCCTGAGAGCTCAGAAGAGCATAACATCATGCCTGAGAGCTCAGGAGAGCATAGCATTGTACCTGAGAGCTCAGGAGAGCATACAATCATGCCTGAGAGCTCAGGAGAGCATAACATCATGCCTGAGAGCTCAGCAGAGCATAACATCGTGCCTGAGAGCTCAGAAGATCATAACATCATACCTGAGAGCGCTGGAGAGCATAACATTGTACCTGAGAGCTCAGGAGAGCATACCTCCCATCCCCAGTGCTGTCTTGCAGCCTTAGCTCTTGAGTTTTAACCCAAATGCATTATGTGTGTATTAAGTGCACATTCAGTCAGTCTTCTGGCATTAGAAATGAGAGTGCAGCATGTACAGTCAATGCTATTTTAGATGTTGGGGACACAGTGATATATCTGAAAGCCTGCAAGGAAAGGCTAACCTGTGTTTTTGTACCATACTGTGCTAAACATCAGAGAATGGAAATAGAAACTACTACAGCAAGTATAGCAATCAGTTGCTCATATTATCAAGGAGTCACTGTCAGCATGGAAGGAAAAACAGTATAAGGGGTGGGAGGAGCAGTGAGTGAGTACCCAGCAAGCCATACACCTTACTAATCCATTAAAAGGGATGGAAAAGGAAGTACAGGAAAGCAAGAAAAGGGAAAAAGGGTATAGCAAGCAGAGGAACACACACAGCAACACTGTCAGGTAAGAAAAGGTATTTATGTGTGTGTGTGTGTGTGTGTGTGTGTGTGTGTGTGTGTGTGTGTGTGTGTGTGTGTGCGCGCGTGTGCAGAGATAGAGGGAGAGAGGGAAGGAGAAGGGAAGAGGGGTAAAGGAGCAATGGGAAGGAATGGAGGGGAAAGACAGGCAGTGGACAGCAAACAGATATATTTGTAAGAACTCAAACAAAGATGGGCATATATGGACACACAAGAAGGAGGACATATGAGGTACACATACAAAAACATGTAAAATGTTAGACAAATGGCTGGGGATAGAATGGGGTACCTGCAATTTGCCAACCAGTGACTAGCTAATGGGGATATTACTGGGACCCAGTAGGAAGTGGTCCTAGATCTGGGTTGTCAATGGCAAAAGCCACACCCATGGCCAGTGACATGATGTCATTGGCCAGTTGGTCCAGCAAGTCTGCTAGTACTGTAGCAGAAGTTGCTGAAAAGTGACCTACCAGGTCATTGCCCAATCAAGTTCCCAGTACTTACTTCAGCTGCAGCACAGCCAAGGTAGGGGGTTAAGGCTGGCCAGCTACCTAGAATTGGCCAGAACCCATGCAGATGAACCACACTCACTGTTCTTAACAGACTCAGACACAGCCTTGGCAATGGCATTAGCTTGCTGCAACTAATGCACCTGCAGCTCTGGTGGACTATGGAGATCTGCAGAAGGAAAACAAAATTGGGAAATTTGACAACAGTGTTAAGAACTGGGAAGTGATATGGGGGTGTTATGGAGATTTAAGCCTGTAAAGGGCCATAAAAGTCATTAATCCCACTGTACATGACGTCTCTGCTGCTTTCTCTGCACCCTCAGCCTGTGATGAAAATAAGGAATCACATATAACATATGGGCAGACAGCAATGCAAGTTCACTTGAAATTGCAATATTGGCAAATTAGACTTAATGCAGCCAATTCACCCAGTCTCAATGACAACATTTCATTTTCAAGTGAACTAAAAAAAACGAGCGTGTATGGCGTGATAATAGTCCCCTGGACTTATGTATTCTTACTGAGGATATGATTCCAGCTAAATGTTGCATGTGCCCTTTAAGAAACTAGTGGTGATGTCATCCTTTTTGACTAAATGTCTTAGTTCAAATAGTTCAAAAGGGATGAGTTTTAGTTGAAAGTCACAGTTCTGATGACATCTTTGTAAGTAGACGACAGTGCTTAACTTTGACTTTGTATTTTGGTTAAATAAATGTGCTTTTTAGAGTTCCTGGGATCGGCTGACTAGCTGACTAACTGGTTGTTCTTCTGTTATTGGATTTTGTTTCTACCAGTTCAGGAAACCTGCTTGTGTTTGGTTGTGGATTTAAGGTGTAAAATATGACATATTAGCAAGGATTATGGGTACTCTGCCATTTTGGATGCCAAAATATGCAGCAAAGAAAAATAAGCAACAAACTTATTGCAGCAAGTTGAATTACATCCTGGCAATACAGATGCAATATAGACAAAGGGTATAGGCTACAACAGGTATACAGAAATTTAAATTACTGTGGTAAGACATATATGTGTAGTGTCATACATAAGTTCTTATTACTTGTCTCAGTTTGGATTAATCAAGACAGGTCATGCTTACTTAACCTGATAGACATTTTTGAAACATTCACCAGAGCAATGGATGATGGTAAAATGGTACACACCACATACGTCAACCTGGCCAGAGCTTATAACACAATTCCCCATTCAGGCACAGTAGATCTTCTTCTTTTGGCTTTTCCTGGTTAGGGTTGCCACAGCAGATCACCTGTCTGCTCATGATTGGCAGTGGAGTTTTATGGTGTCGAGTTGCCAGCCTGGCACCCAACCTTCCACAGAAGGCACACACACATGCATGCACACATGCCTAGGGCTAATTTAGAGTGTCCAATCCAACTACAGCATGTCTTTTGGGATGTGGGAGGAAACCGGAGCACCCAGAGGAAACCCACGCGACCACAGGTAGGACATGCAGACTCCACACAGAAGGCACCCCAGCCGAGGATCGAACCGGAGAACTTCTTGCTGTGAGGCAGCAACGCTAACCACTGCACCACCACAGCTGCCCCATTCAGGCATAGTAGATACACTAAATAAACTGGAAATAAACCCATACACCACCCATGGATTGCCATTAGCTCACATATAGGAAGCAGGAGGTCAAAATAGGGGAAGCTGCCTCCACAAAGAGACCAGTCACCAGTGGACTACAAGGGTTCGGTACTGGGACCTCTCCTGTTTGTCATCTACTTATCTGAAAGTCAATACCAGAGGACCTTTGCTGACTACATTTGTAGAAAATGCAAGCTATGAGCAGTCATTGAATCCCCAAATGGCTTAGACATCCTGCAGGATAGTTTGTCCCAAACAAATAACTGGTGACAAAAATCATGGACTGAAACTAAATATCAAAATATGCATTAGTATATCCTTTGGTAAGTCATCTACACAGGGGAACTACCACATTGGCAATACACCCCTAAGAGTTTACCCAGTTGTTTGGGATTTGGGAACTTATGTGGACAGTGGCCTAACTTTTGACCAGCATGTGTTCTCTGTTCTAAGAAAATCCTTCTATGTTGAGCAACTTAAAAAACAAAGGGATTGTATCTAGATCTAGGGATGTCATTACCCCCTTTACTTGGCCCTCATTATGCCAGTCTTTGAATATAATGTTCCCTTTGACATGTATCTCTCCAGACACCTACAATAACTGGAACACCCATGGAGATACCTTGCTAACAGGTTACAAGGCCTAAACAATATGTCCAGCATGGATTGACTCAAAACCCTGTCACTGTATTTGGTATCCTACAGACTGCTAACAGGTGACCTGAGTCTTGCCCTGTAAAGTATCCTCCGAACCAATACTGATGGATTAGCTGCACATCAGCAAGACAAGTGGCATCAAAAATACTCAGTCTAAAGGTCTAAACGTCTTCTGCAACATCAATGGAACAGTTTGGAAGGACAGATATAGCTCAAAGAAGATATCACTGCTCTGAAACAGACTCCCCATCTATGTAAAACAAAGCTCATTGCTGTCCATACACAAGTGCAACTTGGATCTATGGATGGGTAATACGAAAATTTACCCCAGCATTGTCCCCTGTACTACTAATGGACAGAAGCGGCTCCTAAATGCTTTTTCCCATGCATTGGTCCCCCTCAGATCATCTATGGTATGATCCAAGTTATTTGTACAAGAGGTAATATATAATTATTGACCACAGAGTGGAGAAGGTAAATCTTACACCAAATAGGACAGGTTAACTCAAGCATCAAAAGAAAAACTGGCTAGGCTTAAAATGGCCTGCAAGGGCAGCTAGCTTATTACTTACCTATAAGACTATGAACCCCTTTGAACGCTGCTTGCAACTGAATTGTTGTTGGAATAACAGTGGCTAGATGTACTTGTACTAAAACAGGTACCTACAGCTATACCTTACTGTACTCATGCACTTGTTCACATACACACTTAACAAAAGATGACAGCCTTCTGAAACTGGACAGCCAACATCCCCCTCCAGGCAGCCCTACCCTTTGTAGCACAAGCATTTACAAGCCTTTACAGCCTCATACCTCATCACATGTTCACATAGCAAAGGATGGCAGCTCACTGATATAGAAAA
The DNA here is from genome assembly GCF_019279795.1 of Protopterus annectens. Lineage (NCBI taxonomy): Eukaryota > Metazoa > Chordata > Ceratodontiformes > Protopteridae > Protopterus > Protopterus annectens. Next base: position 545,972,767 of record NC_056727.1, read on the forward strand.
GCCATCCCGTCCCCAGCTATACAGCTGTAGGCAGTGTGCAGGGTATACGATGTCCCCACACTGTACCCATCTCAGTGTATCCAGCCATGTCCTAATGTGCCAGACTAGCTTCACTGTAACATATGCATCTCTACGCACTCTTGTATACCTTTCAGGTCTATGATGTCTTGTCCGCTAATGGCACAAATGTCATCCAAAGGTGAAGGATGGAAAATGTTGAACTTCAAACCTGCAGATAATGTGGCTGTTCAGAGCAGGGATTGCCTACCAGTCACTACATGACCATGTGTATGAGACAGTTGTAAATGATGTCACTCCTGTAGGTGGTACCATGTCATACCTCAGTGGTGGAGGAATGTAAATGGCATGACAAGATGGACCTTGAATGTTGCACAGCTTCCCAGTCTAACTCATGTTGTGCATCATGCAGCATACCAGGTATATCTGGTATGTTCTGGTCAGTGCATACTTAAGTCCCCCACACATGTATCAAGGCAACAGAACCATGACTCTAACAGGCTGCACACACATTCAACCATGTTTCTGATTTAGGTAGGTGTGCTATTGAACTGCTGTCAAGCTATGCCTTCTAGATCCTATATGGACATTATCGACCAAGGCTCCAAAGGGAGCCTGCATTACTTGTAACAAATTAGAAAGGTGGGGAAATATTGAGTATGCATTAGTGCTGTGTACCTATTACACATGTGGCCTGTGGATATGTGGGTGCACCACCATGCTTGCAGTAACCTACTAGGTGAACCTGTGCAATGTCTCCATGCAGAAAGCAGTACTGTATGCCATATGTGGGAATCATGAGCACTGTCAGAGAGATGTGAAGACACATGCCTTATTGGCCTCTTTGATGTCACACTAACTGGCAGTTGGTTGAATGGTAACCTATCCTATTCATGTAATGCTGTCCATTGATACTATGTGGGGACTTTATTACTTTATGGGTGCAGGCTATGGCTCCCAATACTTCATGGAGGTGGCTGACATTATAGAAGACATGCATGGTGGTGGTTCTCTCCTCATTGTTTTGGGAAAGCAGATGTGCTCATCCACATATGGAAGCAGTGTATTGAGATAGTCCTAACTATTCTACAGGCTAATGCTTGTGAAATACCCAGGTTATTCCCAGTTTGTCTCTGAAAAGTCTATGTAGCAAGCTATGCTATGTGCCACATATACATTAGTAGCCACAGATATAGGAAGTCTGTGCACTTGTCCAGTTTCAGATTGTGGGCCATACATGTGTACTAATGCCCATATAATGTCTTTACAACATATAGTCATTTCCTTACCTGTACATCTGTCAGATGGTATATGAAGTCTTTGCAATCCTCCAGTTTCAATCTGTGGGTCATACATGTCCACCAATAAATATGTAATGTCTTTAGAACAACATACAGTCATTCCCTTATCTGTATATCTGTCGGTTGGTGTAAAGTTATCCTCTGTCTGAAATGTTTACTAAGGCATATGTGGCCGCATATGTCCTCCAAGACCATAATTTGTTTATTTTACATTTATTGTGTAGCATACATCACTACTGCTGCTAATATTCTGTTTGTAGCACCACAATTGTTTTGGCATGCTTTTTACCTTTGCATTCACGCTAAAGCTCCTGCTGCATTTCACATCTGATGACTATGAATACTGACTTACTTTCCCCTATCCTCACCTGCATGTCATTGTGCACTGATTAGACTCTGCTTCTTCATTTGCATCTTATTATACTGCAACTTGCATTCCCTTTTTGGGCAACTTTTGGCCCGATGTCCTGTAGTGCTACATGGTTGAACTGGCTAACTAACTGCACCTATCTGACATAGTAACATGCTCCATATTTTCGCTAATGTCATTGAATACCTCCCTGTGGTGTCCTGCCAAGTCCCTGCTCATCCTTTCTGTACCTCCTTCTGCAGTGATAGATCCAGAATTTCACAAAAGAGGGAGCACATAATGCTTCATAAATTATGTGAATATATGTTGAGGGATTTCTTAGCCAACAGACATCGACTGTAAAAAGGATGAGGTATGTACCTCTGTGCCATTTCCTTCACCTCTGGATCTGTCACTGCTTGGACATTTATATTATAAGCAAAAAGGTTAACTCTTACTTGCAGTTCTCCTGGATTGTCACTTATAAAGGCATTTAAAAGGATCATCCCAGGACTACTAACTCTGCTGTCCCACTCATTACCATCCTTACAGCTATGGATACTAGTTATACTATAACCAGGTTTGGTCTGCTGCTGACTAATATTTATCCATTGCACCAGCCTATAAAATACTCCAAGTCTTCCTGCTTTGTCCACTAATAGATTATGTGATACTGTCAAACATGTCCACGACATTTCCTGACAGAATATTCTGGTTACCCATTTAAAGAACTATACTAATGTAATCAACATACTGTTATACTGGATACTTGTCAATTGATCGACAACACTATTATCAAGTGCTGAACAATTGAAAAATAATGAGAAAACCAACTTTCGCCAAACCTCAGAAGTAAGTTTTCTGCAGTGGGGAAAACACCTCTATACTCCTCCCATGTGAGGAGATACCCCCAATCCCCATAATTAAATATACCTACACCAATGCTGAAAAATAGTGGAGCAAAAATAAAACTCCTTTGGCAAGGTGTTTCGCTTTCACATACTTGTCTTTGACCATTCAGCAGCCAATAACAGTGCTGTTGACTGAATGGCAGGTTTCCTACTATACTGTATGTACAACAGTACTTTTCTGGTAAAGGGTGTTACTATATGAATGACCACAGATGTCTTAAGTGGAAACCTCTACTTCTGTTTGTATGTCAGCATTTTTAGGTGAGGAGCTGAATGCTTAATCTATTGCAACACTACAGAATGAGGGTTAAGCAACTGCCCGACAGGTTACCAGAGAGATTCAAGAAGGCAGAACTCTTTATTCAGCCAGAGATGTGTGTGTGGGGTGTTAGAATTTCAATAGGAAGCACACTCATCTTCAGTACCAGACAATCAGAAGGCTGTGGGTACTATTCTCACACCAGCTATGAATTTATTTTCCAATACTGGTAGTGTAGAGCTGCATAAAGAGGGAGTACTGCAAACTTCAGATGAGATGCTAAACTGAGGTCCCATTTGCTTGAACTGGTGGTAACCCAGGAGGATGTAAAAGATCTATTGGTACTTACCAAAAACAAAATACTTGAAGTTAGACCAGCCCTGTTGTATATACAGATGAGGCCTACGTTTAACTCAGAAGACACAAGTTCAGGTAGTGACTCAGGCAGTGGAAGTGCTGGGCAAGAGAGAGATGGAAAGTGAGCAGCTTTCAGCTCACCCAGTTCTCTGGAGAGGGTTGTGAGTTTCAGTTTACAGTTAGGTGCTTCCTGGTAGAGACCATTGAGCATTTCTCTATTGCAAAACCGGCTACCATTCATTTAGTGGTAGAGAGAGAGATTGAGAAGATAGGTTGTTTGTCACGGCATTATTATCATACACACAGTCCACTGCTATTACTCCTTCCCTTCCCTTTTGTATCAAAATATCCCCACCATATATGGATGTCAAACTCAAAATATGAAGGCCATTAGGGCCATTCTTACCCATGAGATGGAGGGTCCACCTCTGTTTAGGGTTCTCACAGGATTTACTATGCTGTCTTTGTGGAGGGGAGGAAGAAGGCAACACATGAACTAATGGGGAACAGACTGAATACCAAGTGCAGAGGTAACATTGGGATCAAAAAGTAAGGGTCTTTATAAAACTGTTTACACATTATATCAGAACATTATAGTTTTCCATACATTCTCCAATAAGTCATTCTATATTATTGTTCATAAAACACAAAGCAGAAATAATAATTCTTCAGTTTTTATCTCCTTCCAATTACATATATCAATTTCAGTACCTCTTCCACTTTTTCCTTTCATATTTCATATATTATTGTGAAGCAGTTCCTTATACCTCATTTTTCATATTGTCCAAATATGGTAACTCTTAGTACAGTCTCTCCAACAGGACTCTGGAAGTTCGTACTCTAAATTCTAATCTCTGCATAGGAAGCCTTTTGATACAACCAAGTTACATCCCAAACATTCAAACAAATGTTCATTTTTCTAGAACCTTAAGTCCTACCAAAGAAGTAAAAACGGCAAACTGTTAAGCTTAATTTTTTACAGTGATCTCATTCATTAAATTCTACTATTCTATGCCTTAAAATGGATTTTGTAAGTCACAACACAATAACATTGTAAATATCGTTTGTATTGTTTTGCTAAGTACTTACAATACCCCAGTAACACTTCAAGTTATACACATACTGCCAACAGCATTTTGTTCATTGAACTATGATCATTCATAAGTGGCTAAGCAGTTCTATCCTTATCATTTAGTTGCAGAAATATTTAGAAAAAATAAAATTATAACAATATAAATCAATAAATAAATATTAAATAAACAATGTTTAATATCTTTGTACCTGTACTGGGCAGCGGTCAAGTGTCAATGCAGTTGTGGTGCCCATTATGTAAGCTTGAAGTTGAAGCCTTTCAATAGCTTGAATGAAGCATGGTTTCAAAATTATTAATTTAAACATAAACAGGCAATACTCGACACCTAGAAGCATCACTAGGGTAATCCTGAAGAAACACCTTACGACTTTAATCAGTCTTTTATATTTCATTGTCTCTGATACCATTACAAAACACAAATACTTTATTTTCCATTGCAACTTTCCTTAATATATTTTTGCAAGCTCTTTCTGAAATACTTTCTTAAAAACGTTTTACCTCTTAACTCCACCTCTTCTATAGTGACACTTTACCCCTATTTCATTTAGTATCTTTATAACGCTGTTAACTTCTTATACTATGGAACTAACTACGCTGACTTCTACTTCTTCCATATACATTCAGATTTAAACCACAGTACATATAAATACTTGTATACTCTTGACTGAAATGCTTCACCAAGCAGTATAACAGACACAAATGTGTGTACTGAAGCTTTCGGCAAACTGTAGATTAATTTAAATTTCATATGTATACTAAAATGTAAAACACTTATTACCAATCACTGTCCTCGGTGTGCTAATGCTTCACCATGACAGTCCTGAAATATTATGTATTACATGTATTTTAATATGCACTTTGTTTTACTACCTGTTACTTTCTAAGTAGAAAATGCTGTAAACTGTATAGTGGAGCTTTTCTTCTAGAACCCCCACTGACAATGGGTTTTGGCTCAGTTAGACTATTGGGATAACAAATGAAAATAAAATAAATAGTTGATTGGTAATTATGCCAAAAGCAGTCACTCTTTGAAAGGTGAAAGCCATCAGTTAATAAGCCACTGGTTCTATACACATTTCCTTAAACTAATAAATAACCTACTAGCCACAAGCTTTTAAAACTGAATAAGAAATGTTTGTGAAATAAATACAATTAAGCAATGTACTTTCAAAGTTATATATGCTAGCAAATACTCTTGCACAATGAACCAAAAAATAAAGAATTTAAATAGAAAATGAAAATTAGAAAAACACTAGCAACTACCACTAACTGGGGATTTAGTGGAATGGCTCTACCTATAACCTTTGAGATTACATAGTATTTGTAGAATATTCACAGCCCTCAATGCAAGACATCCACTGTAGTCTTCAGAAGGCAAAGTCTAACTGCTGCCCAACAGCTGCATGACAGTAGCTGTTTAAATTTCAGTTATAATGTTCCTGTTTGCAAAATCACACAGTTCTGTAGGAAGTGTAGTCCTATTATGGCAATAGCCTTTGAAAGGAACTGTCTGCATTAGAAAACAAACCATAGTCCTGTTATGTGTGCATGCGTGTGTGTGTGTGTGTTTGTGTGTGTGTGTGTGTGTGTGTGTGTGTGTGTGTGTGTGTGTGTGTGTGTGTGTGTGTGTGTGTGTGTCTGAAATCAGTCAAAAGATTTAATGCACTTTACAAGAGAAAACAGTAGCATAATTATTTTACAGTGTACTCATTTTATACATTTTACATGCTGTAAAACTTACTGGAAATGACAAATACAGACTTTGTACTGCTTATCCAGTTTTTAAAAAATTGTATTTAGATAATTTCAGTAACTATTTTTACATACACATTTTTATTGTATCTTACTAAAAATCAGTTGCAGATTTCACACAACCATCCACCTCCAATTGCACAGAGAAAAGGATCATTAATTGTGATCCTTGTACCTCATGTTCATTTAGAGACTTGGACACCTGTTAGGCTGCTTGGGGTAAGAGAGAAATGGTGAAGCTTAGTATGCTTTAAGTAATTCTGTCTTACTCCTTCCTATCTATAAATTATATTTCCCAGCTTTACATAGCATAGGCTAGATTCAGACCTACTGAATCTGGACTGGTGATATCACTGTGCTCTTAAACCAGCCATCTTAGATTAACAGGGCCTTCCTGCACCCTTGTGGCAGAATTGTGCAGTTTAGGACCCATCTGAGTTGGGGATTGCTAGAAAAAGGCTCAGTTTGGAGCTTTCCCATTGGTTGTTGTTGTGTCTTTCGGTTTTCCCGGTTAGGGTCACCACAGCGGAACTCCAGTCCGCTAATGATTGGCAGTAGATTTTTACGTGCCGAGTTGCCAGCCCTGACGCACAACCTTCAACAAAGGTACGCCCATTCACGCATGTCTCCACACAGAAGATGCTTTTAGCTGAGAATCGAACAGGACAACGTCTTACTGTGAGGCGACAATGCTACTGCAGCACCACCACCTGAGGAGGGCTTTCCCATTGGTAATTGTATTAAAACTGTTTAAATTTGCCTGTATATAAGCCTCACATTTGTCCACATTTGCCCACAGTTTACCGAAGCTGCTCAACATTTGGAAACGTCAGCTAGAGGTCTGGAGTGCATCTGCACTGAAATCCAAGGCAGCTACTTAAAAAGAAAACTGAAAAAAACAAGTATATGTTAAGCCAGCACTGCACTTTGTTAACTGTATTTAATTGAATTACTGCTTCATTTTTGCTGTTTGTGACTAAGTCCAGCTAGCCCACTTCCTTCCCAAATACTGCATTCAGAAAAATCCTGCCACAATGGACAGGCAGTTTATCATCATTTCATGGAGTGCATCTGCACTGAAATCCAAGGCAGCTACATCAAACAGGTTGTCAGCACACATGCTTCACCTTTCATGCAAACCTCAACTCTCACACAAAATAAGGTCACAACACATAAATCCACATATCAGAGGTACTCACTGAAAGCCTTCTAAAAGAACAGAGACTTCCCAAATGCACATCACCCGCACTCACCACTAAGCAAAAAGAAACCACTACACATATCAACACACACAACCGTGTCTCAACGAATAAGATCCTAAGGCAAAACACATCAAATGTCTTGGTCATAGGTGGCTCCATTGTGATACACCCACATGTCCTCCTCACCAGACTGGACAAGGAGAATGTTATGGTCAGCTTCCTATCAGGTGCTGGGATCTGACAAATCACACATGCATTCAAGTCACTCAACAACAAGTACAGTTATAACTCTGTCATAATCCATGTTGGAGTGAATGACTTGAGACGTACCTCTCTAGAATATATGAAGAGAGACATGATGGAACTCTCTGATTATGTGTCCCAGACAGGTATGTCCCCAGCCCTAAGCAGTATCCTAACCTCACCAGGGATGATGCCACAATATAAACAAAAAATGATTGCCTTCAACTATTCGCTCAGTTCTGGTGTCAAGTCCAGGGGGATCCAGTATCTGTCAGCATGGGAGTATATGGTAGACAGACCTTGCTGCTTTGCTAGAGATGGTCTGCACCTGTCCAACCTAGGCTTTTGGATACTGGCAAAGGGCCTTGCCCCCCCCCCATAGTGCCTTTTTTTAGGCAATGTCAAAACAACAAATTTTCCAACATAACAAAATCTAATTGAGACAAACTCAGGGACATGCTACTTAATGCTTAGGAATTTAAACATGAAACTGTACTCCCTGGAAGCACTTCTCACCTAAGGATGCTGACATCTGTGCAGTTATGGAGACATGGTTCAAGGCCACTGAGAGCACGCCAGCTATGCAAGGCTACAATGCCTTCCACATGTTCAAACCTCAAAATGAGAATGAAGGAACCAAAGGTGGAGGTGTGTCCATCTTCATTAAAACTTAATGCATTTCAAGACTGGTCAAACAGCATGACTCTTTCAAACTACTCCAAGTACAATTAACTATTGGGAAAGCACTATACCACATTATTGTCAGCTATAGATCTCCCACCATGAACCAGGATAAGCACACTGCCTACCTCGATTTACTGGAATCCCTCACCATACAGCCAACACCTTAGTCATGGGAAATTTCAACTACCCTTCCATAGACTGGGGGACATACACAAGCAAACATATGCTCACCCAACATTTCCTGAATTTTGTTAACACAAATGCTCTGGAACAGATAATCTGCACCCCCACTAAGGGTTCTAATGTTCTGCACATAGTACTCACCAACATGGGGGGGGGGTCACTGAACTTCACCCATGTGTGATGCCCTTCCTGGTTAGGTCAGACCACAAATCAGTCTTGTTTGAAGTAACTACTAGAACTGGCACCCTCACAGGAACAAAAATTATACAAAAACATTACCAAAGTTAACTGCAGTGTACTAAACAATAATATAAAAAGCTTCATACCTCCCAGAATCGCAGACATCAGTGATCACTATACAGAAGGGTACGCAAATGCCCTGTACAAACATTTAAGCGGTTTACTATCAAAATTGCGAACGGCACTACGTCGACTGTCATATACTCGAACATGGAAGTTCGAAATCGGTAATGTCGAAGACAAAATAATCAATCTAGGAATGGTTTTAACATGGGTCGAGGTAGGGGAGATGTTTGTAGTTCGGAATACTACTGAACACCTACCTCGACCCATGTTAAAACCATTCTTAGATTGATTTCGGACTTCCATGTTCGAGTATATGACAGTCGACGTAGTGCCGTTCGCAATTTTGATAGTAAACCCATTTAAGCATCTGCACAAACTCTGTTGTACCTCACTGGACCAAAACCAGGTCTTCCGATAAAACCAAGGAGTCTATATCCCATAGTTAAAGTGTCAAAACTTCGACTATGTAAATATCGAACCCAAAAGTCCAAAAACTGAATACTCCAAAGACTCAGAACAGCGATTTTTTTCCCCAGGGAAAAAATTGCTGTTCCGGTACAAAATGCGGAAACACACAAACACTAAATACTGTTTCTAATGTTGGGGGCTTAAATATACCAACTCCGAGATTGCGCAACAGTGGAGGAAATAGCAAAGCCGTGGAACCAGCCCACCAAATTCTTTCCTTGGAAAAGAATTTGATGTTCTGCGGCTTCGTTATTTTAAGACTTTGAACTTCCCAGTTTGAAGTTACGGCGTTCGGAGTTATGAGCATTCAGACTTCTGATATAGACCCAAAACAAGCCACTGTAGTGGACTTCAAGTATAAACAGATTATATAACAAGAGGAAGAAACTGTTGTCGAAAAGCTAGAGGAAAAAACTGTTTTCCAAAAGCAAGAGGGATATCACTCTGAGAGGAAGAGTTCCCTCCTAAGCCTAAACAAAAAAATCTGAAATCTTGTAAAGTCTGCTAAAGCAAATTATGAAACTAAAATCACATCCCTAGCCAAGGATAATCATAAGGCATACTTTAACTGTGTCTGAAGTCTAAAAGGGAATGCCCAGCTCTGTGCTGAACTGGTTTTAGATGAGATCACTCATACTACACCAGAAGATATCACCAACATACCTCTCAACTGTATAGATTTTTGAAAAATGTCCAGATTTTTGCCTCAAAATTACAGTCTGTTCCTCATAAATTTTGTGGTGTTCTGGCAAATCACACGGATGAACTGCGGAAAGAAATCACTAAATAATGCCACACATTTGAGTTTCAGCTTTCATATCCTTTAGGAAATACATTTTAACACAAACCCTGGTATTGTAGCTACATTCTAAGTTTATAAGAGCAATATTAAAAATCTTCCCTATTTTTAGGCCTTTGTCCCCCTATTATGTAAGGCTTTGTCCTGATATCTTGGACTAAGAGGTTGAGAGGTATGATCGCCAACCTATTAGCTGACAGATTCAGTACAAACTTCACCCCCCCCATCCTCACCTACCATATCCCAAAGCATACCTGACACTAGCCCTCTGCCTATTACCTCTAGAGAACAGGTCATCTCTGCACTCGCCAAGGCCAAAAATACAGCCTCAATAGGACCAGATAATATCCCAGGTTGTTACTAAACAATCTAAAACAAGACCTAGTGGACCCACCTGGCATTCTCTTTAATCATAGCTTGAGAAATGGCTATGTTCCTGCAGAATGGAGAAAAGCAACAGTAATCCTCCTGCATAAAGTAGGGGCCATTAACTGACCAAGGGAACTACAGACTAATAGGTCTAGCCAGACTCATCTCCAAGGCAATGGAAAGAATTATCATGGACCTTATCAACAAGGACATAGGCTTCATTAAGGGTTTGGCTTCATTAAGTGTAGATCATGCTTATTAAACCTGGTGGACTTCTTTGAGAAAGTCATCAAAGCCATGGATGAAGGTAAGACACTGCACACAGCCTATCTCAACCTTGCCAGGGCTTTTGACGTAATTCCCCACTCTGGCATCATTAAGAAACTCTCCCAGATAGGGACTAACCTTTACTTTACTAGATGGGTAGCCAATTAGCTCACCGACATAACACACTCTGTCAAAATTGGTGACTCCACCTCCAGCAGTAGACCCATCACCTGTGGAGTACCACAGGAGTCTGTGCTGAGCCCCTTACTGTTTGGCATCTATTTCTCAAAAGTCCAGGCCAAAGTAGATGGCCTTAGGCTCACCAAGTTCACTGATGATTGCAATCTGGGAGCAATCATTGAGTCCCCCAACCTTGTCAACATATTACAAGAAGGGCTAACACAAATCAAATGATTGGTGCCAAAGCCATGGTCTAAAACTAAATGCAACAAAATGCATTATTATCGCTTTGGCAAAATGGAATTCCCTACAAATTACAATATTGACAGCACCCCCCCCCCGAGTTCCAACCCAGTGGTGTTAGGGTCTATATCACTTCGATAAAACGGCGGAAGTTTGAACACCATATGTTCGATCTTCTAACCTCGAAGTGCAAAATCATTGAAGGCTTAGAACAGCAATTTTTTTCCCAGGGAAAAAAATCGCTGTTCCAAGAAACACACACTCAACACAAGCACACCAAAAAAAACAGCAATCCACACACACACTTAAAATCCTACATCTAACCCTACACTAAACTGTACATACACTACTATCTATCCACTTACCTTAACCAAAACCCTAACCCTAAGGTCCGTCACTATCGCACAATCACCTGACCCACTCCCTAACCCTAACTCACCTATCCCGCCCTAACCCTAAAGTCTGTCACTATTGCGCACCCACCTCACCCGCACCCTAACCATAACTCACCTAACCCGTGCCCTAACCCTAACATCTGCACAATCGCACACTTACCTGAATCTGACCCGTAACTTTCCACCACAGTACTGAAAATAGCAAAGCTGCAGAAACGGCCAACCAAATTCTTTCCCTGGGAAATAATTTGGTGTTCTGCAGCTTCAAGATAATCAGTTTTCGAACTTCACAGTTCGAACATATGGTGTCCGAACTGCTGAAGTTTCGACGAACTGTTAGGAACCTGTGGTGTTATACTTGGGGAACACAGGATGAGAATAATCTGAACTTTGGCAACAAATTTTCTACAGTGGTAAGGAAAGCCTTCTACATAGTGCTCCTCATAAGCAAGGGCATAGCATCCAGGTCAAGGGATGTTATAACTCCAATGTATTTGATCCTCATCAGACCACTAATACAGTATAATGCACCCTTTTGCATGTACCTTGCCAGACACCAGAAGCAGCTGGAGAGACCTCAGAGGTTTCTAACTAAGAAAATACAAGGACTCCAAACCATGACCTACATGGACAGGCTAAAAGCCCCGTCACTTTACTCTGCATTTTATAGGCTGCTGAGAGGTGACTTGTGCCTGGCTTATAGAGTAATCTCCAACCCTGCCCTAATAGAAATGCTACACAAACCCCAAGTCAAATGGCACAAGAGTCACTCGCTTTAGCAATCTCAGCCTAGCTTGTGACATCAACAGAACATGGAGAGACAGATGTGTCTCCTAGAGAGTGCTGCCTCTCTGGAATAAACTTCCTATTCATGTAAAACAGAGCTCCTCACTGACCCTATTCAAACAGAACCTAGATAATTATATGGGTGACCAGAAATTCACCCCTGGGGTGATACCCATATCCATCATGGACAGGGGTAACCGGTGTTCATCACAGACCCGCTCTGTTCATAAATTCTTTCTGTGAACTACCCAAAAAGAACAAATGGGAATACTTGGGATTAACATGGCTATGCTTGTAAAGGCTCTAGGGGCACTAGCCTAATAATCTCCTATGAACCTATGCTCATCTTTCATCGGGGAGTGCATAGAGACAGGTTGGAGACACATGGTTGAAGCACAGGAATGCTGGTGGTGTTCCTCTGTAGTCATGCAGTTTCAGTGTTTCCATGTGTTGCAACTAGTAGCAGGAAGAACACATCATCACGTACATGGAGGCATGTCCTCACAACACCTTTGTACAACCCCTCAGCCAACAAATTGTGGAAGGTAAGGATTAGGCACAAGATCTCTTTGAGATGACTCTTCTTTACATGCTCCATTCTACACTGCGGTGCATGGCAGGCTGTCATCCATAAAAACCTGTACATGGGAAATTGGAAGACCTTCATGTAAAAGGTTCTCCCCATAATAGAGAATGCCCCAGCATGAATCACACAAGGGGGTCACCGTGGTGTGGAGAACTGCAGAGGAAACTAGTAATGAGAATAAGTGAAGTGAAAGCAGCAAAAAACAGTTTCACACAACCTGTCACAGGGCCTACATAAAACTGAGTGCTGTAATAACCCAACTCTCTTAGAGGCCATCAGTTTTACAGATCCCAATGAACAAACAGAGCTATTTCTCATTTTGGATTTTATTTTTCTGTGTGCCTCCATTGATAAGGGATAATTTACTGCTCTTAAAGGATCAATTCCAAAAATCATAAATAATGTGCTTTATAATTATTTATTCACATATTTGCAGTATAACTCCTGATGGCATATCCTGTTCTTCTGTGCTGTGACCAAAATGGACAGCTTACATGACTGTAGGAAGTGTAAGTGTGATTCAGAGCCATGATTAGCCACAACAAGGAAAGACCTCATTATCAGCTAGTCTGCATGTTTCTGATTCTTGTGGTGTCACCGCTAGTTCTAATCAGCAAATTCATGTGGTAACCACCACTGGGCAGCTCATGCATCGTATTGGCAAAGGCACACCCTTTACTTACTTTCCTAGACATATTTTTACATTCAACTGCGCACACATATATACAGACGACTCCCCTTTCCCTCAACTGTCCCTGATTTTAGAGAACGCCCCTAATTTTTCCTCGTATATTGCCATGTCCCTCATAAAACACAAATAATTATAGTCAATACAGAGTTTTATACTTCTTATGAATCAGGAAATGTTTCATGATACAAAATCTGTTGTTTATTAACTTTTTAAGTGACTTAGAGTAATATTTAAAAAGTCTTCCTTGTGTCTAGTGGGTATATAGTGTTCCCCTTCCCCAGTACTACAGGCTTTACACATTAGTCTAGAGGAGTTGAGAGGTATGGCAATTAACCCATTCACGCGCACACACACACACACACACACACACACACACACACACACACACAGACATACACCCCTCTCATTCAATCAAATTCATGGTTACACTTACCCATTCACCCTCCCCTATACACACACACACATACACACACACACACACACACACACACACACACACACACAAACACTCATTCTTTTATATTATGACTAATAAAGTGCCAGCTGCTGTAGGAACGGTGGCATATGATGATAGAAGACAACTCTCTACACACCATTCATGACACATAAACAATGGTTAACTCTGAGAAGGGGAAACACACATTGTACATTAAAGGGTAATCTCATTACTGAGAAAAGGCAAAAATAAAGAGGTCTGCTGGTTTTACAGTGACAAACCAGTGCAGTATTGCAGGCTGAGCAATGGGTTTTCAACTCAGCAGTGACTGTTTGCTAATAAGACTTCTAAAGTATACCATCACAACCCATCTGTGCATACCCAATAGCTACTGCAGTTCACTAATCCTCCATGACATGAGCTTCTAAGCTACATAAAATACTAGACTGACTCTCAGTACAACAGTCACACATAAGTAGGACAGCTGCATTGGCAGGAAAGCCCTACAAAATAAAATAAATAAATAAAATGTAGTAGCAGCAATCAAACTGTGCCACAGGAGATCAAGTATGTCCCTGTAATTACATTAATGGGTGAGTGTGAGACGATCATGCTTGATAGGCATCTAAATTAGTTATAAGCAACCTATAATGCTTGTACAAGTGTCTATTATTTATTTATTTACATTTGTTGACCGGGAATGTCCGACTGGACGCAGGTCCATTTTCAGTGGAGGCCTGGGGAGAAAAGCTCCACAAATTAAAATATTACAGGCATAGTTACAGATTAAGAATCCTAGCAATTAAAATATTACAAACATAGTTACAGATGAAGAACATAGTACATTCAGTAGATAACTAGCATCTGTTCTAGCCACGAAGTCATAGCAGATATTAACAATTGTTACAATAAGAAGTTACAGCCATATAACAAGTAGATAGGCATGGAAGTATCAGAGCTTGCTGTAATCAAAGGTAGTTTCTGGGGTGGAAGAGAGATAGAGTGTAGATGGAGTGGGAGAAGCTAGAGGGGAGAGTTACAAGGGCATAGCCAGCATGTTTTTAGGTGCGCTTTAAGTAAAGCTTTGAAGTGGGTGCATGATGGTAGAGAGGTTATTGTAGGGGAGGAGCTGTTCCATAATTTGGCTATAGCGCTGGAGAATAGTGCTTCTCCATCAGTGTTATTGGCTCTAGTAACCTGTAATTGATTTTTGTTGCTGGATCGTAGTGGTATGGTGGTGAGATAGGGTTGGAGTAGATACTGGAGGGATGGGACATTTAGAGGATGGTTAACCAGCTTGTGGGTGAGTGTGAGTTGATACCATTGAAGGAGGTGAGGGAGTTCTAGCCAGCCTAGTTCAGTACGTGAAAGACAGTGGTGACTGTGGTAGGATGCCCCGGTGGCAAATTTGGAGATTTTGTTGTAGCAGGTCTCAAGTTTATTTAGATTGCATTGCCTTAGGTTGGTATATATTGGAGAGGCATAAAGTAGGGTGGACACAAGGGGCGAATTTGCAACTGAAATCCTAGCTGCTTTGGTGAGGAGTTGCTTATTTCTGTATAAGGCTCCTAGTTTTTGGTGGACTTTGTTTATGGTCATGGATATGTGTATGTTAAATTTGAGATTGTTGTCTATTTCAACTCCTAGCAATTTGGTGTGATCTGTTGGGTGGATAGTGGTGTTGTCTTTTGCTATGATGTTAAAGTGAGAGTTGTTTTGAGTATGTTTGGTGGGTTCAAAGATGAGGAGTTTAGTTTTGTTTGGGTTGAGTATTAACTGGGCATTGGATAGCCAAGTTTCAACAGAGGAAAAGGCATGCTGTGTGACCTTTTGCAGTTTGGGTAGGGACTGGGTGGAGCAGATAATGGTTGAGTCATCTGCATATTGTATGAGTGTTCCAAGTTTGGTGGCAGAGGCTAGATTATTGGTGAAAACAGAGAAGAGTAGGGGTCCAAGGATGGATCCTTGGGGAACACCAATAGAGACAGGTAGTTAGGGAGATATGTCATTTTGCCATACAACAGATTGCTGGCGGTCAGACAGATAACTTTGAAACCAGTTGGTGACTGATTGAGAAAAGGATAGGTTATTGAGTACAGAGAAGCTGTTTGTGCAGGACCATGTCAAATGCTTTAGATAGGTCCAGGAAAGTAGCAGAGGAGAGATGGCCATTGTTTTTATGGTGAAGGATAGTGTTAGTAAAAGAGAGAAAGGCAGTGGTGGTGCTATGGTTTGGTCAGAAACCATGTTGAGTATTAGAAAGGAGGTTGTTAGTAAGGAGGTAGTGTGAGATTTGAGAGTGAATGCATCTCTCTAGTATTTTGCAGAGTGGAGATAAAATCACTATGGGGCGGTAGTTGGTTAGATCTGTGGAGGGGCTGCCTTTGTGAAGGGGAATGATGTGTGATATTTTCCATAGCATAGGGACGTAGCATTCTGACAGAGATCGGTTAATCAAGATTGATACTGGCTAGGCTAAGGCGTCAGCTGCAATTTGTAGGAATTCACTTGGGAGGTTGTCTGCTGCTAATTTTGTGGGTTTAAGATTAAGAGTTTTCTTATGTTGGAGGTAGGAATGGGAGAAAATGAGAAGAGTGTGGGGGGATTACTGGGTGAAGGTGTGGGGTGTAGGGGAGGGGGGGGTGTTGTCTAGAATGGGAGAAAATGAGAAGAGTGTGGGGGGATTACTGGGTGAAGGTGTGGGGTGCAGGGGGGGGTTGTGTTGTCTAGAATGGGAGAAAATGAGAAGAGTGTGGGGGGATTACTGGGTGAAGGTGTGGGGTGTAGGGGAGGGGGGGTGTTGTCTGGGGAGATTACTGGGTGAAGGTGTGGGGTGTAGGGGAGGGGGTTGTGTTGTCTAGAATGGGAGAAAATGAGAAGAGTGTGGGGGGATTACTGGGTGAAGGTGGGGGGTGCAGGGGAGGGGGGTTGTGTTGTCTAGAATGGGAGAAAATGAGAAGAGTGTGGGGGATTACTGGGTGAAGGTGTGGGGTGTAGGGAGGGGTGTTGTCTGGGGAGATTACTGCGTGAAGGTGTGGGGTGTAGGGGAGGGAGTTGTGTTGTCTACCTAGTGATAGTATGGTTTGTGTGAAGTGTGTGTTGAATGAGGTAGCAATATTTTCTGAGGAGTGAGGAATGTTAGGTGTAGGGGTACTGATTTTACCTGGGTGGAGGATGGAGTTTATGGGGGTCCAGAATTGTTTGGGGTTGTGTTGGGAGGAGTTGAGGGCAGACTGATAGTATTGGATTTTGTCCTCCTTTATTAGCTTTTTGAATCTATTGCGTAGTTCTAGGAATTTCTGTCTAGCTGAGCAGGATTTGGTTTTGTGCCAGTGTTCCCAGGCTTTATCTCGGTTTTTCATTTCTGACCTAGTGGTTTTCTGTAGCCATGGGGAGGGTTGGGCTTTGGTTCTGGTAAGTCTTATGGGGGCATGGTTATTTAGGAAGCTTAGGAAGGTAGTATTGAAAAATTGGACTGCGTCATCTAGGCTGAGGTAATTTAGAGGATGCCAGTTACATTCTTTGAGGGATGAGATGAATGTGATTGGGTTAAAATGTAGTTTTTTACATATTTGATGGTAGATGACTGGTTTAACTTGGTATAGGTGTTTTTTGAGTAGGAATGTTGGGGAATGATCACTGAGGCTATCTGATAGGCAGCCTGCTATATAGGACTGGGGAATCTTGCTGACTAGTATCCAATCCAGGGTAGTGGGCTTGTTGGAGCTTTTATTTATTCTGGTTGGTGACTGGACTAGTTGGATGAAGCCATGAAGGTTTAGATGCTGGGTTGGATGGTTGCCACAACAGGATTGCTAATCAATATTGAAGTCACCTAAAATTATGGTCTCTTGAGGGAGATGGTGGGTAGTCCAGCTTAGGAGGTTTTCTAGTGGAGGGATATTTTGGCCAGGTGGGAAGTAGTATCCTATTATGTTGATGGTTTTATTTTGGTTAATTTTCAGGTTGGTATATATTATTTCTTCATTGGCAATTTGGGGAGCTGATGAGTTTAGAATCTGGATGTTTAGATGCTGTTTAAATATTATAGCTATACCACCTCCTTTCTTGCTTATTCGGTCTAGTTTTAGTATGTTGTAACCATTAGGGAGGATTTGCTCACTTGTAATGTGAGGTTTTAGCCAGGTTTCTGTCAGGATGATTATATCTGGGGAGTATAAGTCTATGGTGGCATGGAGTTCACATACTTTGTTGACTATACTTCTGCTATTTGGGCTTAGCAGAATGAGGTCATTTGGTTTTCTACTGGCTGGGATTTGGGAGATATGGTTGTTAGTCTGATTATTAGAAGTGGGGTTGAAGATGGAGGGGCCAGGGTTGGGGTGGATGTCTCCACTGAGGGCAAGTTTTGATATGCATGAGGTTATTAGTTTTATCAGTTTGTGAAAGAGTTTGCATTTTAGGGAAACTTTATGATTGGGTGCAGTCGGTAACAGATGGGGTGGGAGGGTTATTTTGTTAACTTGTAGGGATGCATTTAGTTTTAGTATTTTAGTTGATAGAATATGTGGGGGATGCATAGTTATGGTTCTTGAGTTGGTGGGAGAGGAGCAGAGTGAGGTTTAGTCATGAGAGATGGAGTGAATAGTTGTACAGTGGAAGTGGTTGAGTGGGGGTATAATGGAGTTTTGGCAAGATGTAAGATATGCAAGGAGAGGGTATGCAAAGAGTATAAGTATGGTATGCTTATTCATGTTATCAGAAGAGTAGGGGTAGTAGTGGGAAGATGGTGGATTTAGAGATGGGAATAGTGTTGTGGTTGGTGGTAAAAATGATAGGAGGGGTTTGTTCTAATAAAGGTAGGACCACCGGGGGTGGGTGGCAATTGGGGGCAGGGTGGGGAGCGAAGCGGGCAGAGACCTGTTAGCTGCTCTTAGGAGGGGTTGTGTGCTGGAAAACAATCAGATAACAGTGAATACAGGCCTTTATATAACTGCTGTGCTATGCATTCCTAGTGGGGGAGGAGGGTAGGGACTAATTGCAGGAGGAGTCCTGTGGGAGTGATTGACAGGTCCCTCAACCAGATTCTGGAAGATGGGCAATTCAAACAAAAACAATCAACTCAAACTGTAGCTAAGTGATATGGAGAGAGTACCAAGAGAATAGATGAACTGCAGTTAAATAAATGGCAGTACAGTTCAAGGAGGGAACTAAACTAGTACAAGTTAATTATTTCTGGTGTTACTAATTCTGGGGTAGTGCAGTTTAGTTTGGAAGTGGATAGCTATTGCCATACAAAAATAGTCTAATATTGACTGGTCACAGATGAAACTGGGGAAAAAAGCACAGTTGATGTAAAAGCCATAGATAAAAATTAAAAATTTTGCCTTGCTACTCAGAGAGAGGTACAGAACCCAGCAGTGTGTCATCAACTAGAGTCTGAAATGGGGTCTTACAAGATTGGAGTTAGGAAAACTGGGCTAGCTAGACAGGCCTCTGCAAGTGTGCATGCTTTAAACAAAAAAAAACTCAGTATATAAAAGCATTAAAATTAAGTGTTTATGTTGAAAGTTAAGACATACGTTGCGTTTAATTTGAAGAAAAGCCATGCTTGCAGAGAAGCCTTTGTAATATTTTCACTGGAATTGCACTTCAGCAATAGTACTTATTCAAGTTTGGAGGGTGGGGGGTGCACTTGCAGCCCAAGACGTTTAAAAAGATTGCGTTTAATTTGAAGAAAAGCCGTGCTTGCAGAGAAGCCTTTGTAATATTTTCACTGGAATTGCACTTCAGCAATAGTACTTATTCAAGTTTGGAGGGTGGGGGGGTGCACCTGCAGCCCAAGACATTTAAACATATTGCATTTAATTTGAAGAAAAGCTGTACTTGCAGAGAAGCCTTTGTAATATTTTCACTGGAATTGCACTTCAGTAATAGTACTTATTCAAGTTTAGAGGGTGGGGTGGGGGTGCACCTGCAGCCCAAGACGTTTAAACAGATTGCGTTTAATTTGAAGAAAAGCCGTGCTTGCAGAGAAGCCTTTGTAGTATTTTCACTGGAATTGCACTTCAGCAATAGTACTTATTCAAGTTTGGAGGGTGGGGGGGGTGCACCTGCAGCCCAAGACGTTTAAACATATTGTGTTTAATTTGAAGAAAAGCTGTGCTTGCAGAGAAGCCTTTGTAATATTTTCACTGGAATTGCACTTCAGCAATAGTACTTATTCAAGTTTGGAGGGTGGGGGGGGTGCACCTGCAGCCCAAGAGGTTTAAACAGAGCGAGCCCACTTCACAGAGAGGGGAGATGACAGCAGAAGTATTAGTCTATGAACATTATACCTCATCAGATCCTTATCCTTAATGCTTCCACCATTTCTAATACGCATACTGCAGGCAACAGTCTTGTAACTCTGCTATGCACTGCATACCATCCCTCTTGTATGATAAATAAGCACCTATTACAATTTCAGCAGCTCCTGCAGCAAATAAACAGTGTCACTTATGACCGCTTTGTGCTTTTTTGGATAAAATGACGTCACAAAAATCACATAGGTGCTCCTTCCATTGACTTCATGGCTGGTCTCATTTGTCTGCCTTGCTGCACATCACAGAGTCACTTCCAAATGATTTTACTTATTTATTCTCTATTAAATAGGTTAGTCTCACTGGCGTCTTTTCAGGGGAGAGACCCAAGGAGGTATTCATACTGACTAGAGGTGCCATGGGATCTTTTATATCAACCTGGGTGACCTCAGTTTAACATCTGTTCTGTAAGATGGCACACTCAGGAGGTCATCATCATCAGTAATGGAAAGATGAATCTGTTCACCTGCAGTTTGTCTTAGAAAGGCTCCAGATTTAAGCAATCAGCCCCTGCTGCTCTGATCATACCAAACCATCCGAGAGAACTATGAATGCCAAGTTTCCATTTTACTACTGCATTTGTTGCACTTTGTATTTCACACCAACTGCTGCGTTTACTTATTTAAGAAAATATCTGTTCTGCTGTTTTATTCTGTTGCTATATTTAATTTAAGAAAAAAATGTGCTGCTTTTTACTCTGTTGCCTAGTCAGTTTAAGAAAAAAAGTATTCTGCTTTAATTGTGTTGCTCTATTGTACTTCTATTGGCTGTAGTATAGATTGAATTCAGACCGGCTAAATCTGGTTCTGTTTGAGGACTGAGCACTAAAAATCAGGATATCTTCTTTTGGAGAACCCCCCCCCCCCATACCCTCATGGCAGTGGTAGGAGTGTACAGTAGGATGGTCTAATTGAAGGTTACTGGTTCAGGGCTCAGTTTGAGCTATTTCATTGGTTCAGGACTCAGTTTGGGCTGTTTCATTGGTGCAGGGCTCAGTTTGAGCTTTTTCCTTGGTTTCTTTGTATTATCTGCTTTGCTCTTGTATTATACTTAAGGACCTCGCTTGAGCGGGTTGGCGCTTGTCTTAGAAAGGCTCTAGAGAGTTAGGCAACCAGCTTCTGCTTCTCTAATCATACCAAACCATCCAAGAGAACTATAAATGCTAAGTTTCAATTGTACTACATGTCTTATGTGGACAGACTGAAGTCGTTGTCACTCTACTCAATGGTGTATAGCTACTTATTGGCAATCTGTGAAAGGCTTACAGGTCTATCTCTGACCCAAATCTAATGAAAATACTGCACATCTGGAAGTCAAATGGGACTAAAGTCACCCATTTCAGGGACCTCAGTCTAGCATGTGACATAAATAGGACCTGTTGGAGACACAGATACATCTCTCAAAGGTTGCTACTCCTCTGGAATAGGCTTCTAATCAATGTGAAGAAGCATAGGCACCGGAACCACAGAGTGAGGGGGAGGGAGCGCCCCCCCACACACACACTTTTACAGCTGTAAGACCTATAGGCAGACCCATGCATGCATTGCACGCTAACATAAATTCAAACACAACACAAAAGTGCGTAGACGTTGTTCCACATCAAGCCTGCTTCCAGAGTCACAGTAAGGATTATGCGCTGGAAGGAAGCTCCATTTTTGTTAAATGCAGGCTAAGGTCCGTTTATGAGGTAAGGATTTTATGTGTAGTAAGGAGTGCTCCGTTTATGTTTGCAAGCCGAGGTCCATTTTTCTATCAGGCTTAAGGTCCAAGTTTATGAGTGCTCCATTTATGTTTGTAGGCTGAGCTGACATCCATTTTTATGTTTCCAGGCTGTGCTGACATCCATTTTTATGTTTGCAGGCTGTGCTGAGGTGTGTGTGTGTGTGTGTGTGTGTGTGTGTGTGTGTGTGTGTGTGTGTGTGTGTGTGTGTGTGTGTGTGTGTGTGTGTGTGTGTGTGTACATGCATGTGTTTGTGTGCCGGTGTAGTGCAAAATACTAAGTATTTAATTGGACAACTGTGTTTTAGTGTATCAAAAAATATCAAATGCACAACATGCTAACAACGTGTATGGAGGAATACAAGAAAGTTCAGTAATCTTGTGAGTGCTTATGTGTTTATGTGTAATTTTGGGAGGAGAATTTGGTGACTGCATGGGTTTGGCATTCAGATGTAAATTATGTTTGTGCTTTTTGTTCATTTAATGCATGTTTGAGTGTTACGTGAATATGCAGAAGCTGAGGAACAAGTGGAATGCTAATGATTGTTGTGCTAAGGAAATTGCTTCTGCTATGGTTTGCCAGTGTGCTACAACAGTGACCATTTCTTGGGGGAGATCACTCCCTCATTATATATATATATATATATATATATATATATATATATATATATATATATATATATATATATGGGTTCACTATGAAATCTCGAAATACTGAAATCCCGAATTTCAGTATTTTGAAATTACATAGCCGAAACCTTCAAATCCCGAAAAGCCATAACCATGAAACTCGAAATCCTGAACCTTCACTATACAGAGTACACACATAAACATACACACAACTTCCCCCCACAAGCACACAGACAACCCTGGACCACATATAATCAGGGGTGCAAGCCCCCTGCACCCCTCACACCCCCCCTCCAAGATCGCACAATCAGACACACAAAGGTAACTCACGCCCACACATTTCACAGTCCCTCAAACACACACATCACAGTCACAAAACACTCTGACATACACTAAAGCCCCTAACCAACACACTTACACATACATAAATACCCGAACTAGCACCTAACCATTCACACACCGCAACACCAGAAGCGCTAATTCAAAATCTCCGTACTTCAGGATTTTGAATTTCGCACTTCTGGTGTTTTGGGGTTTCAAGGCTTCATGTTATAATTTCGAAATACTGAAATTCGGGATTTCAGTATTTCTAAATTATGAACAGAACCCATATATATATATATATATATATATATATATATATATATATATATATATATATATATAATGAAAATAAAACTGCACAATGGAACTGTAATTGCCATGTCTTGGGTATTTGAACTTAATCATATAAACAGATGAAGTTTTGCAGCCTTAGGGTATTTTATATAAAATGTTTACTGAAAAAATTATGTCATTGAACAAAAGAAACAAGTTACAATATTATGACAGAAACTTAAAAAAGGAATTTTACAAGAACTTTTAAGTGGTTAGCATTTGAGTAATAATTGTGACTTTCCTTTATACATCTCTCTGAAGATTTCATTTGACCATTAGAAAAATGTAACATTTAGTGTAAAATACATTGATAATGCTTGTAAATAAGTTCATTAAAACTGCAGCATTTCTTAACCCACTGGAAATGACTTGTCTGAAGGTTAGCATTCACTGTTTGATACTGCCAACATTTGCCTTTATGGGAACCGTTCATAAGCTAAATTGCCTATTATGTAAAGCTGTAAGCTCCCATTTAGTAACACCAAGTACCAGCTTAATTGTTTAGATTTTATTAGTGCAACATTAGATTAGTTACAAAGGGTTCCATTTATTACTGTGTGTGTGCGTGTCCAGTTACTTATGACTGGTGGTTAGAATTCCTTTGGCTCAAACCCTGTATCTTAGGTATAGGAGCCTGCATTCTCTACTCATACCACCGCCTGTGATCCAGGAAGCTTGCTTTGTTCCTCTTAAAATTTGTGGTTTTCTGGCAAATCAGTGAGAATGGAATTCATTAAATAATGATAGCCCTTTAAGTTTCAGTCTTCCCATCTTTTTTGGAAACACATGGTAACACTATTTTAGCAGCATTCTAACATTATACAAGCAATATTTAAAATGTGTCCCTGGTTTTGGGCCTATGCCCCCCCCCCCCCGCCACCCAAAAATACATTTTGGCTTTTTCCAGATTTCTTCTGCTGTGAAATTGAGAGATTTAGTTGTGTTAAGTGGATGGTGCAGTGGTAGTGTTGTCGCCTTACAGCAAGAGGTTTTTGGTTTGATTCTTGGCTGGGGTGCCTTCTGTGTGGAGTCTGTATGTCCTCCCTGTGTTTGTGTGGGTTTCCTCTGGTTTCCTCCCATGTTACAAAGTCATGCGTCTGGAGCATTTCTCCCTGGGCCTCTGCTGAAACTTGGCTTTGTTCCAAGTTGGACTTTCCTGGTAAACAAATGTTAAATAAAAAATTTTGCTGACAGCTTCAGGGGAAGAGAAGTTTAGTGCTGCTTATTCAGAATCTGCTTGCATTGTTAGTAGCACAACAGGTAGTAGTCTTACTTTTGATGCAGAAGGCTGTGGGTACTACTCCCACAGTATGCAGATGGATCGCTGATACTGTACTGTGTTGTACTTTAAAGGGAGTGGATGCTGCAGTCCTGTGAATGTCCTCCTTTGGAGGAATTACCTAATAACTATGAACCTGTTATCAGTTTGCCATCCATTCCCTATTGCAATATTACTAGCTTACCATTTTTTAATGTAACATTGACAATGTATTCTTCAAGGGCAACAGTCACTTTATTTGTAGATGAAACAATGAAATATAAAGTTGTTTCTTAGCAGCAACCCCTTCATTAGTTGGAGATCCCTTTAATGTGGAATTATTTAGATTACTTATTTCTGCATATATTTTGCATATTTACTGATATTGGTGGATTGTAATGACAGAAGTTCGAGTGGCCTTTTATACTTGAAATTTTCTGAAATGGGTAGTTTTGTCATTGGTTGATACATTTTGTTTCATTGCTTACTAGATGACTGTTCAAAACTACAAATTTAAAATGCAATCGAACAACTGATACTGTATTATACAAGTAATATAATTTAATACAACACCTTCCTGATTGTATTAAATTATATTACTTATATAATACAGCACCAATCTAACAACTGGTGCTGTATTATACAAGTAATATAATTTAATACAATCAGGAAGGTGAATCAAAGAATGCATACATGCATGCATGACCCTAAAATGTGTTTGAAAACAGCCCACAGGAAAGTGTGAAGGGCTCAAAATCATAGGCAAATTTTAAACTTTACTCTTGTTACCAAAGCAATGGATGGAGGTAAAACAGTTCACACCACATTACCTTACCTGGCCAAGCCTTTTGACACAATCCCCGACTCATGTGTAGTAAAAAAGATGAATAATATAAGAGGAGCAAACACTTGCTTCAGTAGCTGGATTGCCAACCTGCTCACAGGATGCAGGAGATCAAAATAGGGGAAGAGACCAGTCACCAATGAAGTCCCCCAGGGTTTGGTGCTGAGACTTTTTCTGTTTGCGTATACTTCTTAAAAGTAAAAGGGAATACCAAAGGGCTTTGGCCAGCTAAGTTTGAGATGACTGCAAGCCAGGAGCAGTTATTGAATCCCCAAGTTACTTAACCATCATGCAGGAAGGATTGTCCCAAACAATAACTGGTGTCAAAATCATGACAATGCCCTATGAGAACTGACCCAGTTGTTTGGCATTTCGGAACTTGTGTGTACAGTGACCTAACTTTTGACCAACATGTGCCCAGAGTCATAAGAAAGCCTTTCTATATTGCGCAGCTTATAAACAAATTGATTGTGACTAGATCTGGAGATGTTGTTGTCCCCTTTACAAAGCTCTTTTTTGTATAATGCCCACTTTGGAATGTATCTGTCCAGCCCCATGCAACAATTGGAATACCTTCAGAGATACCTTACTTAAAAGGATACAAGTATTAAACAATAGGTCTTGCATGGACCACCTCAAAAATTTATTACTATACTCAGTATCCTACAAAGTGCTTAGAGGTGACATGTCTGGCATACAAGACATCCTCTGACCTAATACAGACGGACCTACTGAACATCAGCAAGTTAAATGGCATCAGAAATACTCAGTCCAGGTATTTAAACTGAATGTTGTGGAGAGATGGGTATATACCACAGAGGCTACCACTGTTCCAGAACAGACTATCCATAAAAATAAAACAAAGGTCATCCATCCATATTCAAAAGTAACTTGGATCTAACGATGGGTAATAGAAAATGTACTCCAGGATTGCCCCTCATGCCACTAATGGATAGAGGCAGTTCCTAAATGCTGCATCCCTTATATGGATCCCCTCAAATTATCTATGGAATGATCACAGTTATTCTCACTAGGGCTAATATACAATTATCAGCCATGGAATAGGTAAGACTAATCAGAAAATGTTAATTCAAGAATCATGCACCAAAAGGGAATTGGCTACGCTTAAAAAGTCCTCCAAGTGAACCTATGTTGTGGTAGTAAATAGTTATAAAAAATTGCCATTTTTAGATCACTAAGTGCCCCTCTCACCCTCTGCCTCCCCAGTCTTCAACAGCTTCCGGCACCTATGTGAAGCAGAGTATCTCCATGACACTGTTTAAGTGCAACCTGAATGATTGGATGGGAAACCATAAATTTCTGCCAGGTATTGCCTCTGCTTCCCTCTTGGACATGGGTAATCCCTGCTAGAAAAATCTTGAGCATAGACAATATCTCTCATCTAGTATTATACAAGGATTTTACAGCTAGGCTTGTAAAACCCTGAAATCAATAGCCTAGTAACATCCAATCAAACTATGAACCTATGAATACAACATGGCTAATGTTATGTTCTGTTTAAATGTTTTAATTTGATAGCCCTTCCAGCTGAGGCCAACATTTGACTATTCACCTTTTCCCTTTGACCTCTGTCTTTAATCTTAGGGGTTGGCATAATGGATAAGGAGTTTGCCTCGCAGGCAAGAGGTACATGGTTTGATTTTCACCAAGGGAAATTGTCAAGGCTTAAAATTACCCACAAAGGCAGCTAGCCTAGTACTTACCTATGAACTGCTGGTACTATGCTAGGTACTGGCCTATACAAACCTAAACTGCTTACCACTCCACCTACCCTGAGAAGTAACAGGTAACTGATCCTGATTCCTTGCAATGTTGAATAGTGCCATGCAAGAAGCAGACATTCATAAGATCATAGGAACACAGGACGTTACTAGGCTATTGGCCTTATAAACCTAGCCAAGAGTTTAGCCCATGTTTAGACGAGTCAGCACCCAGTGCCACTGTCCAGCAGGGACATAGGTGAAATCCCAGGGGTGATTTTTACGTTTCCCATCCAGTTATCCAGGTTGCACTTAAAAAGGGAAAATGAGGTACTCTGCTTGATGTAGAGAAGGAGTCTATTCCACAGATGGGGGAGTCTCTGGAACATTAATCTGTCCCGCCAACAAGTCCTATTGATGTTGCAGACTAGGTTGAGGTCGCGCGTGTGGTTTACTCAAGTGGAGCTTGACTTCCTGATATGCAGCAGTCCCATCAAGGCGGAGTCTGAGATTGCTTTGTATGCCAGACAGAGATTTGCTCTGAGGAGTCTGTATGAAACTGAGTAAAGGGACAGGGCTTTTAGCCTACCTGTATAGAGCAGATGTTTGAGGCCCTGGATTCTCCTGGTGAGGAACCTCTGTGGTCTCTCAAGCTGCTGCATGTGCTTTGCTAGGTACATGCCAAAAGGGGCATTGTACTCAATAATGGGCCTTATAAGGGAAGAATACAGGGATGTTATGACCTCTTTGTCCCTGGATGAGATACCCTTACTTATGAGGTTGGCCATGTAGAAAGCTTTCTATACAACGGAAGCAACATGGTGGTCAAAAGTCAGGTTGCTATCAACCTGGATGCCCAAATTCCTCATGACTGATTGCATGCTTAGGACGTGGTTACATTGTTATTAATGTAATAATTTGTGGGGACATCACTCACCCCAAAAGGGATGATGATGCATTTTCTGACATTCAGTTTGAGGCCATGTTTCTAGCACCAGTCATTTGTTTGGGTGAGACCCTCTTGGAGGATGGCCACATCACTAGGGGAATTGATGACAGCACCCAACTTGCAGTCATCTGCAAACGTGGTCAGCCATAGCCTTCTTGTCATAGCTTCACCTGCTGAGAAGCAGGATGCACTGTGACACAATGGCATAGATTGCCAGCACCTTGCCTACTCTATGTACTGCTTCATCTGAGCTCTCTCAAGCTCCAAAAACAATGCATGAATACCAGCCTCTGAAAGAGGGTGACACTGGAACTTAGTACTTTTCCCTTCATTCTATCTTCTCAGAACACTGACTCATTCTAGAAACTGTATAACTGGCAACACTGATGGGCCGTTGGAGGGTAATTTTATTTTAAACCTCTGACCTTTCTGTTTACCCACTATACACCACTACAGCCATCTTCACTGCTTAACTTCATTTTGCTCTCCAAGGACTGTACTAAAAACAGTCGCATCTGATATAATAATCCTTCCTGATTAATAAAGTCTAAATAAATAAAAGTCATCCTGGCACTATTTATGGTTGGTTGCTGAGTTGCCAAAATTCTCGGTAACACTACTGCCGAATAGCAACCTAAACATGGGGCCACATTCAGTACTTAACAGACTGGTGGTGGTTTATTTATGAATAATGCAAATGGTAAAAGATCACCGTAACACCAAATTCTGACTAGTGCTCATGGCTGTTAGACATGAAAAATTCAGAAAATATTAATTCCTCTTTAAAGTCTGTTTACTTCCTAGTGCTGATATTGAAGAGTATGTAAAAATATATATTGATTGAAAATAATCTCTCTTCAATGTGCATTAAAAGTTGCAAAAAAAAAAAAAAAATACCTTGGCTTGGACCTTATGATCCTAATAGGGATTAGACACACAAATCTTGTCTATCCTTTTATAACAAAACCATTAATTAAAATGCACAGACATAAAACACCTCATTGTTTGTACAGCACCTCAGTACTTATATAACACAGTCATTAATTAAACAATTAATGAATTAATCACCTGTACAGTGGTCATACATGTATTCTTCCCCAAATCCATGAGAAAAATGCATGAGCACTTGCTCTTTCTTTAGTTAAACTATATAGTGCTTTACATGTATTCCAAAATTATTGTTCATATGTACAATACCTTCAGCTGTGAAAATGTATTTTTAGGTCATATGACATTTACAAATGTACAAAATTGCAAATAATCATAGAAGTGTAACCCTTTTCATGATGCTTCATTAAAGCTCTGAATCATTATGCTCAGCCTGCCCCTGTCCTTTCTTGGGGGGGGGGGGGGCACAGCCTGGCATATGACTGCAGATCTATTCTTAGCAATGATTCATACAGAACTGTTTGCATTTTCCAATTACAACACTCATCACCTGATTGCCAACACACTGCTTTAGTCTTATAGTCTTTTTGAAGCCCTTATTGTACTTATTAATTGTCTGAGATAGTCACTGCCAGCTGAAAAAGAAATATAGCTAATGGGAGCATTTGAATTCTATGGTTTCACCTTGATTATTCACCAGAGCAAAGAGTGAAATTATCCTGAGGGCTCTTGAGGATTCCGAACTCTAGCAAAAGATACAACTACAAGGGAAAATGTATGTAAAATCAGAATCATATTTTACTTCCAGAACTACATGTGTACTGAGCAGTAAGTTTATGTTGCATATAGCTTATTGCTGTCTTACCGTTTATTACAGATTAGGACTATGCACTTCTAAAATGTTAATCCTCTAATCCAGAGTTCGACTCTGTCAATCACCATTTGCCTAGTGTATGACTCCGATCAAGTCACTTCACCAGACAGCGCTGTTTGATTGTCCTTAAAAAAGTCACTTTGCCAAGTATGCTTTCTGGTTATGAATAAATATAATGTACAGAACAAAACAGCAGTGGTGATAATAAAACATTAAACTGTTAAAGCAATGGATGCCACAGGAACAGGGAACTACACTGTTGTATGTATTGTATATGTATTTATAAAAACTGAGCATAAAATGCCTGTGCTAATATTCCATATGTTTTACATTTAGAATGTCTGTATTTTTGCATGCAGATTCATATTAATGATTTTATATTAATGCAAAAAAAAAAACTGAGGCTAGTTACTAATGACCAATGCAAAGAACCTTTTCTATGATTTACATTGGTTGACTAGAGTAAGCATGACGCAGAGTTATGTGTGGGTGATTTTCAGAAGTGTAATGGTGTTAATTTGCAAAGTATGAAATTCTTTGTGGCTCATTTATTAAATACACGCAAGGGGCAGTCACACTGTTGAACAGTCAGCACTCTGTTGTTTTAGCTTTCTACCCCATCCTGTTGCAGTACCAGATATTTCTCTACTTTTAAAGCTGCCCTGATTTTCATTAGCTAGACCTTTGCTATTTATTTTAATCCTCACTTCTTCTAAGTTTGGACTTTGAAATGTCAAAACGATTAACATGCAGCAGTATTTTAAATCTTTTATGAAATACATTTACCTCATGAAAAGTAAACACCAACCAAGCAAGGTACTCTTTTGAAAACAGTTTCAAAAGCTTTGCATTGACATGAAATGTATTAAAATGTTTTTTCTATGCATCTAGAGGCTTCCATTTTGGTTTTATTGATATTGCTGAAATAACTGAAATGTCAAATTACAGAAACACTATTTACAGAGACAGTGGATGCTTTGGGAAACATACCAGCTTTCCTAAACAGTAGCATCAGTAGCATAGCAAACATTTGTGATCCTCTTCTGTTGATAGAATGAACTATTTACTGCATAAATGCAACATGGGTGCAAAAATGCACAGGGAGGCAGCAGGGAATCCCAACTATTCCTAGCTGTCAGCAGATTCACTCTTGCAATGTTTAAAATAGTTCTGCCTGTATGAAATGCTTGCACACAGGCTATATGTGTATTTCACTAGTAATATTAGTGAATTTGCACATTTGCAAGTAGTGGCTTAGCACATAATCTAAACTGAAAATCTATTCATATAATCATATTCATCTAATCATTTTAGAGTACTGCTGAGCATGCATTCTCTACCTGTTGATTTTGCCCTGGACTAAAGCAATTGTAAACATTTAATTGTCAGTGCTAAGGTCATATTACCAAGCATCCTGCCATGTCATATCTCTAGAAAGAGGTGTCTTGTCAAGCTGCAAAAATGTTAGCTTCACTACTAGCAATGGTAAATTTAATTTTCTACCCTGAAAGAACGCTGGTGTTGTAAGTTCTGAAAGGAAATTGTGAAGTCTGGTAACATAAGACACTCTCATTGCTTTGCTAGTAGCAAGTTTACCCACTCACTGCAGCAACTTATTCCATATTTGTTTTTCTGCTTTAGACAGCTTCCCCACATACCGATCATCAGCTAAGAACCCTCTTGTGCTGATGGTAAATTCACATTCTGTAGTTTGGACTATATTTCTGCCAAACTTCACCTCCTCAGGTCTGGCTGCCTGGCTAACAATCTTCCAGTACACTGGACGTGAATGACCCGATAACCTACACCAATCCATTGGTAGCAAAGTACCCCAAATATATTGTCCATGGCACAAAAACTCCCAAGTGAATCACATCTTCTAGCTTTTAAAGTAGAATTTTTAACAGGTACATTCTTAGGGCTATTCTTAGGTAAAAGAAAGTTGTAAGTCGTAGATAAAGGGCATACCGCTCAGTGCCCACCCTCTGCCCCCCCCCCCCCACACACACACACACACATTTCCTGCAGTTCTCGTTTTCCACTATTTAGTGCAGCTCCTACTTTCCAGGTTCCCTCTGCAAGTACTTTCCTTACTTGTATATGCATACCAAGATGCGGCCAATGTGCTCTCTGGTGTGCATCCTAACAAAGGAAGACGTCTTCTTCTTATGCAACATCTATAATCAATACTCTGGAGTCTGGACCTACACAATGCCACTTACATGGATGCAAAGCATAGGTAACCCCTTTCAAAAGTTCTTAAACCCACCTCTACCAGTAATTTCAGTCCTACTTCTGTTCTACCATCCCTCATAAATCTTTATTTTATACTCATTTGTCTACCTGCATTTAAATATATATAACATGCTACCCTCTGTCATCTTGATTTCTGGATGGGTGGGCTGCATAAACATTACTGAATATATTAGCTGATGATATTCTTTGGAATGCTGACAAAGGCAGTCTAACTGGTTCAGCTTCATTGATCTTACACAAGCCCCTTATCCAGTTGACTGTAAATTATTTCATCAAACCTCCACTGCTTTAGGAATAAGCCCAAAATTATTTGACTGGCTCAAGACCTCTAACACCACCCACATCTGTACAGCACACTCCTACATATGCTGGGCTTCTCAACAAAAACATACCTAAACAAAAGAGGCCTCCAAAACAAAAACACACACGCACATCACAACCCACAGCACCAAGCATCACACATTACACATAGTAGACACACCTGTGTCTCACAGTCTCTAAGGCCCAGCCACAAACCTAACATACTAGTCATTGTAAACTCTATCGTGAGACACACAGATGTGGCCCTCACTAGGCTAGACAAGGAGAAAGTCACGGTAAGTTGCTTTTCAGGTGCTAGAATCCACCATATCATGCACGCACTCAAGTCTCTTAACAACAGGTACTGTTATGACTCTGTCATAGTCCATGTTGGTGTGAATGACTTGAGACATACCTCTCTGGACTACATGAAGAGAGACATGATTGAGCTTGCTGAATATGTGTCCTAGGCAGTTATGTCCCTAGCATTAAGCAGCATCCTGCCATCACCCAGAATGATGACTCAATACAAAAAGAAAATGATTGACTTTAACAATTGGCTTAGTTTCTGGTGTCATTCCAAGGGGATCCAGTACCTGACAGCCTGGGAGGACATGATTAATAGACGCCAATGCTTTGCCAGAGATGGCCTTCATCTGTCTCCATGGGCTTCAGGCTTCTGACAAAGGCTCTTGCCTCCCCCCATAGTGCCTTTTTTTGGCAAATCATGAGCACAAAATTACCAACATGAAAAATTATTTTAAACAGAATTTAAAGATCATGCTGCTAAATGCTAGGAGTCTTAGCATGAAACTGCACTCATTGCAAGCATTCCTTGCCTAGAGGATGCTGACATTTGTGCAGTCATTGAAACCTGGTTCAAAGTTGTGGAGAGCACCCCAGCCTTACCAGGTTACTCATCCTACCATACTTTCAGACCCCAAAAAGAGGGCTACAAAGCCAAAGGAGGTGGAGTTTCAATATTTATCAAAGACATACACACCTCCAAGCTAGTCAAATGGTATGACACACAGGAGACACTCCATAGGTTCTAGGTTCATAGGTGTGTACTAGGCTAATGGCCCTGGAGCCTTTACAAGCCTAACCCATAGGATTACCCTGGCATCGTGCCACCTGACATTAGTTCCCAGTGTCTCTGTCGAGGAGAGCCACTGGAGTGATCCCTGGGGTAAATTTCCTATTTCCCATCAACTCGTCAAGATTTCTCTTGAAGAGGGCCAGTGAGGTGATCTGTTTGACATGTAGGGGAAGTCTGTTCCATAGCATGGGCAGTCCCTGGGTTATGAATTTGTCCCTCCAGCATGTTCTGTTGATTGTGGTAATGAGGTAGAGGTCTCTGGACCATGTGGTATGGAGGGATTGGGATTTCTTTAGATATAGCATTTCTAACAGAGCTGGGTCAGACATGGCTTTGTAAGTCAAGCAGGGATCATCTCTAAGTAGCCGATATGAGACAGAGAATAGTTGGAGTTTTTTGAGTCTGTCCATATAGGACAAGTGTTTAAGGCCTAGGATCATCTTTGTGATGTACTTTTATGGCCTCTCCAGTTGTTGCAGGTGTCTAGTGAGGTACATGCCAAATGGAGCATTATACTCAATGACTGGCCTAATGAGAGAAGAGTAGAGGGAGACAATGACCTCTTTCTTTCTAGATGCAAAACCCATAGTAATAAGATATGCCACATAGAAGGACTTTCTGACCACAGTGGCAATGTGGTGGTAAAAGAGAAGTTGCTGTCAACCTGTGTTCCCAGATCTCTTATAACGCCTTCTGTGTTCAGTGGACTACCATCGATGTGGTAATTTATGGGAACTGAGTTTTTCCCAAAGGGGACTACAACACATTTTTTGGCATTGAGCTTAAGGCCATGGTTCTGACACCAGCCGTTGGTCTCAGTGAGGCCTTTCTGCAGGATGTCAAAATCGCTTGGGGAGTTAATAATAGCTCCCAACTTGCAATCATCTGCAACTTTGTCAGCCAGAGTCCCTTCGTGTTGGCCTGGATTTCAGAGAAGTAGATACCAAACAGGAGAGGACCCAGGACCAAACCCTGTGGGACTCCACTCGTGACTGGTCAGCAGTCTGACTTGGAGTCAGCTACTTTCACACTGTGGGTTCTATCTGTGAGCCAGTTTACAACCCACCTAGTGATATAGGGGTTGATGTCTAGATTAGTGAGTTTTTCTATGATTCTTGAGTGGGGAATGGTATCAAAGGCCTTGGCCAGATCAAGGTAGGCTGTATGAACCACCTTGCCTTCATCCACAGCTCTGGTGACTGACTCAAAGAAGTCGACCAGGTTAAGCAGGCATGATCTACTGTTCACAAAACCAAACTGTGTGGGATCCAGAGTTTGGGGATTCCCTATATCCTTGTTTATTAGGTCCATGATGATGCGTTCCATAGCTTTGCATATCAGACTCATCAGGCTAATGGGGAAATAGTTACCAAGGTATGTAGTTGCTCCTCCTTTGTGGAGATGGATAACTATAGCAGTGCACCATTTGGTAGAGACAAAGCCTGAGGTGAGGCTGTAATTGAACAGGGCACACAGGTGTGGTGCCAGTTCACTCTGTAGTTCATGTAGAACACATCCAGGGATATTGTCATGTCCCATAGAAGCTGTATTCTTGGCCTTGGACAGTGCTGTTTTAACCTGTGCAGCAGTAATACTGGGTGCCTGGCAATCAACTGGTATTGTGATTGGTCCTTTGGTAGTTAGAGGGGTAAAGTTGGCACTGAATCTTTATATTGGCAATATCTGTTGGCTCGGTATAGGAGGTACCATTGTGCAGTGGCTCAGAGCAAATCTGAGTATTGCCGTGGAGATTCTTTACATAACAATAGAAGGCCTTGCAGTTGTCTTTACTATCTGCTGCAATTCTGTTTTCATAGCTAGCTTTAGAGGATTTGATGAGGGATCTCAACTTTTTGTTGAGGCTGATAAGGAGTTTTTCCAGTCTTGGGACTTCACCTTATTCTGCATCAGTTTCTTTCTCCTGTGGTAGAGTTTGTTTATGGCAGAGGACCACCAGATTGGCTTCCTTTTTTTGGAGGAGAGCTTCTTGGTTCTATTGGTTATGGTGAGATCCATACATTAGTGTACGCGTTCTTATAGTGCATTGGTGTATGATTCTGTGGTCATGCAACTATTCCCCATTTGCATGGGTGCCATGAAGTTAGCCACCTCTGTTTTTAGGAGCCCAAAGTTAGCCTTGGAGAAGATTTTCATGGTGGTTACCTTTGTGGAGGGTGGGGGGGGGGTGGATTTCCAAGGTGATTAGTTTGTGGTTGGATCTTATCAGGGAGAAGGTGACTATTGGTGTAGAGCAATGGTTGCCTATGTTAGTAATGACCAGGTCAAGGATGATGCTACCTCTAGAGGAGGTAAGAACGAGCTGGTCCAGGGCATTGGAATTAATGAATTCCAGGAAACGTTGGCCAAGTGTATTAGTACATGGGTAGTTTTCCCAGTTAATGGAGGGGTAGTTGAAGTCGCCCAGTATGAGACTGTTAGGTTGGACCCTAATATTCTACAGGGTGCTTACAAATGTGGAGTGTGAGTCTTGGGACATGATTGGGGACCTATAGCAGGCTATTACCTGAATCACTGTCTTACCCAATGTTAGCTGCACCTGAAGTATCTGTGATGCATTATGTTGGGCTACCAGTCTGAAGGTGTGCACATTCTTTATGAATATGGAAATACCACCGCCTTTAGTGCTTCGGTCCAAGTTCTGGGGCTGAAAGGTGTGGAATGAGTTATAGCCTGGTAGTGCAGTGGTGCTTTTTGCAGCTTTGAACCAGGTCTTTGTTACAGCACAAATGTTGATGTTCTCCATTTTAAAGAGTGATTCGAGCGAGTGCATTTTGAGATTTGGACTTCTAGCTTTGAGCAGCATGACCCTCAGATTGCATTTGTTTGTAGCTGTTATGGTGGTAATTTGGTCTTTGGAACACAGCCTAAAAAAGGCACTATAGGGGTGGCAAGAGCCTTGGCCAGTATCCAGAAGCCCAGGGATGACAGATGCAGGCCATCTCTGGCAAAGCATTGCGGTCTGTCAATCATGTCATCCCAGGAAGACAGATGCTGGATCCCCTTGGAATGACACCAGAAACTTAGCCAGTTGTTGAAATCAATCATTTTCTGCTTGCACTGTGGTATCATTCTGGGTGATGGTAGGATGCTGCTCAGGGATAGGGTCATACCCACCTGGGCTACATAATCCAAGAGCTCCTCCATGTCTCTTTTCATGTAGTCCAGGGAGGTGCCTCTCCAAGTGCAGTTAACTGTTAATAAAACACCTATTCAAATCATAGCTAGATACAGACCCCCAACCATGACTCAGGATGCCCACTCCACCTATCTGGACTTACTTGAATACATCAAGATTCAACCCTTTACCCTGATACTGGGTAACTTTAACTACCCAGCCACAGAGTGGAAGACCTATTCTAGCCCAAACATGAATGCCCAGAGATTCCTCAACTTCATCAGTGCCAACGCATTGGATCAGCTGGTCGACACCCCTTCAAGAGGTGAAAATATCCTGGACCTGGTCCTAACCAACATGAGTAGCCACTGTAGCACCCCTACAGTGTCATCCTCCTTGGTAAGATCCAACCATAAAGCAATCCCTTTTGAAGTCACTATCTCCCCTGACACCCCCCCCCCCACACTTGTCAGGGTCAAACCAAAAAAACTTTTCCAAAGCTGATTACAATCTACTCAAAGCAGATATAAGCAACTTCACAGCCACAATCCCTTAAACTGTAACTAGCACTAATGTCTAAGCCTACACCAAAACACTATATGAGCACCTACATAGCTGTATGGACTCTGCAATACCTGACAGGACAAAATCATCTTCCTTAAGGAAGAGTAAACCTGTCTTGTGGACAGCAGCAATAAACAGACTCTATAATAAAATGAAAAAATTGCTACACAGGACCAAGAAGGAGAATGTGCCAAGTTGCAAGCAATCTCTCCTTTGTCTGAACAAGCAAATAAGGTCACTGGTGAAATCCTCTAAGGCTACCTTTGAGTCCAAATTGGCCACACACATACTAAGGACAATCACAAGGCCTTCTTCACACATGTCCGCAGTCTCAAAGGTAACACCTGAATCTGCTCTGAATGGCTGGTTAATAACACCATATACACAAACCCCATAGATATAGCCAACCTGCTGGCAGACAGGTTCAGTGAAAACCTCACCCCTCTGTCACCGCTATCAGTAAACCAGAACATCATCAGCACCTGCCCCCCTCCCCTCATCACCAGGGCGCAGGTCTTTAATGTCTTCTCAAAGGCAAGAAATATATTCTCCATGGGATGCAATAACATCCCTGGCTGTATCCTACGTGAACTCAGGCATGAGCTCTCAGCTCCATTAGGCACCCTATTCAACCAAAGCCTGAGCACTGGCTTCATCCCAGCTGAATGGAGGACAGCCACTGTCATCCCTCTACACAAAGGTGGAGCGCCCACAGACCTAGGCAGGTATAGGCCCATCAGCCTAACTAGCCTGATCTGCAATGCCATGGAACGCATTATCATGGACCTTATAAACAAGGACATTGGCAACCTCCAAATGCTTGACCCCACAGAGTTTGGTTTTGTCAAAGGGAAATCAAGCCTATTAAACTTGGTCGACTTCTTCGAAACAGTCACCAAAGCCATGGGCAAGGGGAAGATGGTGCACACCACCTACCTTGATCTAGCCAAAAACTTCAACACTATTCCCCACTCGGGCATAATAGATAAACTCTCCCAACTAGGTATCAACCCGTATGTTACCAGATGTGTAGCTAACTGGCTCACTGATAGAACCCACTCAGTCAAAGTAGGGGAAGCCACCTCTAGTAGTAGACCCGTAACGAGCAGTGTACCCCAAGGATTGGACTTGAGGCCTCTACTGTTTGGGATATACTTTTCTGAGGTGCAAGCCAAAACCAGTGGTCTGTGGCTGACCAGGTGTTCAGATGACTGCAAGCTGGGTGCACTCTTAAATTCCCCTAGTGATGTAAACATCCTCCAAGAGGGCCTTACTCAAACTAATGACTGGTTCCAGAAGCATGGCTTCAAACTGATTGGGAAAAATGGCATCCCCACTAATTAACTCATTACTAATAATGTACTAAGCATGCAATCAGTCGTGAGGGACTTGGGCACCCAGGTTGATAGTATCCTGACTTTTGACCACCACGTTGCCTCCATTGTACGGAAGGCTTTCTACATGGCCCACCTCATAAATAAGGGCACTTCAATCAGAAATCAGAAAGAAGGGGGTCATAATATCCCTGTACTCCTCCCTTATTGGTCCCATTATTGAGTACAATGCCCCTTCAGCATGTACCTTGCCAAGCACACGCAGCAGCTGGAGAGACCACAAAGGTTTCTGACCAGGAATATCCAGGGTCTCAAACACCTATCCTGTACAGATAGGCTAAAAGCCCTGTCCCTCTACTCAATCTCATACTGACTGCTCAGAGGTGACCTGGGTCTGGCATACAAAGCCACCTCAGACCCAGCCTTGATGGAGTTGCTGTCTATCTGTAAGTCAAACTCCACTTGAGCAACCTGCACGCAAGGCCTTAACCTGGTCTGTGATATTAATAGAACTTCTTGGTGGGATTCATTTGTGTCCCAAAGACTCCCACATCTGTGGAATAGACTGCCTGTCCATGTCAAGTAGAGTACCTCTATAGCCCACTTTAAGAGGAAGCTGGACGACTGGATGGGAAACAGAAAATACGCCCCTGGGAAACCACCTTTGTCCCTGCTGGACAGGGGAAATAGGTGCTGACTTTGAGGGAACATGGGTGAAATTCTTGGCTAGGCTTATAAGGGCCTCCGGGCCAATAGCCTAGTATCATCCTATGAACCTATGAACCTAAGAATTGTATCTTTAACAGAACCTTCTCTGTAAAGTTAGGTACAAATTTGACATGTGTGCCGCTACGGTTTTGTGCTGTCACCACTTCTCTTCTTCTTCCCCCTTCTAGATGGCAGCCTAATGTCAAAATCCCCAGATTATCATTTAGATCCATTCCCTACTCAAGATCTTCACTCCAAACTCTGTACACAGAACTAGATATTGCAAACCATGGCTTCACTTTCACTACTCCACAATTTTGAGAATCTCTTCCTTCTAACCAACCTAAAAACAAGTAATTTGTTGAGTGAATTCAGATCAAACTTTAAATATATATTTAAAAAAATGGGAAGTGCACCTGCTGCCATACCTCAAATATTACCCAACCCCTATACCCCACCCACAATTTGTCACGTCATATAAACACATTATACAACTATACCATAGAGCTGTGTTATAGTATACTCAGGCAACACATTGTTGTAGTGAATAGCATTGTCACCTCATAGAAAGAGATCCTCTGGTACGGTGCTCAGCTGGGGTGTCTTGTATGCAGAGTTTGCATGTCCTCCCCTTGTTCATGTGGGTTTTTCGAGGTACTCCAGTTTCCTCCCACATCCAAAAGACATGTGCTTAGGTGGATTAATGACTCAAATTTGTGTACATGAGAAACGCTTAAGAAATGTCCATCAATCTACTTCCAGTCCCTAATTACCTAGCAAACTTTGTGGACAGTAATGGCTGTTCAAAGTGTTACTACAGGAGTCAGATGTATGGATGGATGGATTCCTTCCGTCAAATCCACCCTACAGTTCCTCCTTTCTCTCTCTCTCCTTCTCTCATAAGTACACAAAAATACATCTTCAAGCTATGAATGTACTACTAAGACGGATTCTTCAAATTTAGACTGTATTAAGTGCCAACACTATTTTGTTCGACTTCTTGCTTTTTATTGATTGTATAATCTCTGTTGTCAAAGGCTCAAATCCTGATTACTTTTTATAAGTTCATATGTAAGTACTAGGCTAGCTGCCCTTGCAGGCCATTTCAACCCTAGCCAATTACCTTTTTTGGGCACAAAATAACTTATCCCATTTGGTTATAGACTGGCCTTTCCCATTGTTGATAATTATATATTGCCCCTAATAAGAATAACTGGGATCATACCATAGATAATTTAAGGGGACCCATGCTTGGAATAAAGCATTTAGGAGCTACAGCTGTCCATTAGTAGTGCAGGGACAGTCCTGGGTTAAATTTTCTGTTTCCCATCTGCAGATCTAATTTGCACTTGAAAATGGACAGGGATGAACTTTATTTTATATCGATGGGGAGTTTGTTCCACAGCACTGGTATACTCTACAAAATATATGTGTTCCTCCAAACCATTCTGTTGATGTTGCAGAAGAGGTTTAGCTCCTTAGAACAAGTATTACTGATACCATTTGACTTGCTGATGTGTGGTAAATCCATCAGTAAAAGGTCAGAGAATGCTTTGTGTGCCAGACACTGGTTACCTCCTAGTCATATGTGGGATACAGATTATAGGGATAGAGCTTTAAGTCAGTCCATGTAGAACATGTTTATGCTTTGTATCCTTTTAGTAAGGTATCTCTGTGGTTGTTCCAGTTGTTGCATCTGTCTTAACAGATACATGCCAAAGGGGGCATTATATTCAATGACTGGCCTAATCAGGGCTGAGTAAAAGGGGGCAAGGACATCCCTAGATCTAGGCATAATACCTTTGTTTATAAGTTGTGCAGTATAGAAGGACTTTCTTACAATAATAGTCACATGTTGGGCAAAAATTAGGTCACTGTCCACATAAGTTCTCAAATCCTGAACAACTGAGTAAACCCTTTGGGGAGTATTGTCAATGTGGTAGTTCCTGAGACAGACTTCCCAAAGGATATAATAATGCATTTTTTTTTATTTAGTTTCAGACTATGATTTTGACACCAGTTATTTATTAGAGGCAAACCTTCCTGCAGGATGGCTTAAGTCATTTGTAGATTCAATGACTGCTCTTGACTTAGAGTCATCTGCAAATTTAGTCAGCCAGAGTTCTCTGGTATTGGTTTTTACTTCAGAAAAGTAGGTGCCAAGCAGGAGATGTCCCAACACAGAACCACGGGGGACTCCACTGATGAATGTTCTCTTTCTGGAGGTATCTTCCCCTATATTGATTATCTGCAGCCTATCAGTGAGCCAGCTGGAAATCCAGTGGGTGACATAGGGGTTTATTCACTGTTTATTTAGATTTTGTACTATTCCTGAGTGGGGAATTGTGTCAAAAGCTTTAAACAGGGCAAGATATGTAGTGTAAACCATTTTGCCTTAATCCATTTTTTTGGTGACCTTTTCAAAAAAATCCACCAAATTGAGTAAGCATGACCTGACCTGCCCTTGCCAAATCGAAACTGAGACGGGTTCAGTGTTTGGAGGTTCTCTGTGTCCTGATTTATTAACTTTCCATGGCTTTGCATATGAGGCTGGTCAAACTTATGGTTTTGTAATTCCCTGGGTCTGTGGAAAGTCCTCCCTTATGCAGAGGAATGACTGTAGCTGTTCTCCGTTCACTTGACACAAGATGTGTATCAAGGATGAGACCGAACAGTGTTGTTAGGAGTGTGGCTATATCATGTTTCATGCTATTTAAGATGCATCCAGTGATATTGTCAGGACTCACCTATGCAGTATTTTTAGCTTTTGATTCCACTTGTAGGGCTTGGTCTTGTGTGTTAGCTGGAAGTCAGCCAGTTTCAGGTATATCTTGAAGGACAGACGGAGGGAAGACGGGTAAAGTTAGAGCTAAATTTATCAGGCAGAAGGGTCACTATATCTTCAGCCTCAGTGTAGGTAACACCATTCATAATCAGCTCAGTGCACTGCTGCATTGTGCTTTTGAGATTATGAACATAACTGAAAAATGCCTTGTGATTGTCTTTGGCTTGGTTAGCTATTTTAGCCTCAAATATAGCATTGGTGGATTTTATTAAGTTCCTGAGTTGTTTGTTTATTTCAGTGACAAGGGCTCTAACATTCTGGGAATTAATCTTCTTACTTTTGTTGAAAATGCTTCTCCTTTTATTATAAAGCTTGTTAATATTATGGTTCCAACATGTGGGTTTGCTTTTGGGGTTTGCCTTGCACTTGTTCTGAAGGGGTACAGCTGCATCTGTTTACATGCTGGTATAATGCAGTGTGTACATTTCTGTGTATTCAGTTAAGTTAACTGGGTTTGGTGGGGATTAGAAGCTTGCCATTCTATCACTTAGGAGCAGGTAGTTGGTCTTAAAGAAATGTCTAGAGCTACAATGGGTGGAAGGGATCTCTGGTTCCAGTTTTATTTCAAAGAAGATTGTTATTATGGTCTGACCTGACAAGTGATGAAGATACAGAAGGATTGGTGAAAGATGCTCCCATATTAGCATGGACAAACCCCAAGATGTTATTCCCCCAGTGGGTATACTGACTAATTGTTCCAGGACATTCGTATTGACAAAGTCATGACTGTCTGTGCTTGTGCACTAGTGGTGGTGTAGGCTTCCCAGTCTATAGTTCAGTAATTTACATCACCTAGGAAGATGGTATTGAGTTTAATACTGCATGATTCTAGTTCCTGTAGATAGGAGTTGTGGCTTTCTTTTGTCATAGAGGGGGATTTACAGCTAGCTGATGTATAGTATGGGACCTTTCTGATGGTTAATTGGACAAGAAGAAGAAATAGTGCGTCATGCTGCTTTATCAGCTTTGATGCGAGTCTCTTATGGACTTAGATTGAGACGCCGCCACCTTTTTTTTTCCTTCCTGCTCAGTAGCTGGTCAAAAAGTGTGGAAAGTGTTAGAGCCCTATACAGCTAGAGTACTTTTTTACACCATATCTTAGTCAATACACAGATGTCAATGTCTTTCTGGGTGAGAAGCACTTATAGGGAGTGAAGTTTCTTGTTCAGGCTCCTAACATTGATCAGTAACACCTTCATAGTTTCCTTTGCTTGTTTTGTTACACTGGTAGGTACATCAGGCTGGCATTGCCTTAAAAGGGCACTATGGGCCAGACAATGTCTTTGCCAATAATATAAACCCTAGGGAGGACAGATGCAGGCCATCCCAGGTAAAGCAGTGTGGTCTGTCAATCATATCCTCCCAGAATGATAAATATAGGACACCAAATCTAAGCCAATTATTGAAGTCAATTATTTTTGGTTCATATTGTGGCATCATCCTTGCAGAAAGTAGAATGCTGCTCAGTGCTAGGCTCATACCTGCCTTAGGTACATAGTGTGAGAGCTCCATCATGTCATTCTTCATATAATCCAGGGAGGTAAACCTCAATTCATTGACACAGGCACGAACTATGACAGAGTCATACAGGCACTTGTTGGTCAAGAACTTGACTGCATGCATGATCTGACGGATCCTGGCACCAGACAAGCAGCTAACCATTACTCTTTCCTTGCTCAGCCTAGTAACAGACACATCTGTGTGTCTTACAATGGAGTCACCTATAATAAGAATGTTTGGTTGGGTGGATGCCTGCCTTACATGTTC
This sequence comes from Protopterus annectens, assembly GCF_019279795.1. Lineage (NCBI taxonomy): Eukaryota > Metazoa > Chordata > Ceratodontiformes > Protopteridae > Protopterus > Protopterus annectens. The sequence goes on from NC_056727.1 coordinate 546,016,517, forward strand.
AGCATCTGTGCCTCTGGGCCTTCTTGTGCTATGTGAGGAAGTAGGCTTAATATGCTGAGTGCACTTTGTGCCTTTGTTACTTTTCTCCTCATTGCATATATTGTTTTACTTCATTGCATGTCAAGTGTTCAGATGTTTCATACTCAGTGAGTTTGCCTAAAAATGATCCAGTTGGATAGGTGCTCTACCCCAGAAAAAACAAATTTAAATAAATAAATAATGAGGTCAGAAATCCAAACTGGCAAATTTGCAGTTAGATGTAGCTTTGTTTTTACACATTGAAAAAGTGTGCATCTATAGTGTGTGTGTGTGTGTGTGTGTGTGTGTGTGTGTGTGTGTGTGTGTGTGTGTGTGTGTGTGTGTGTGTGTGTGTGTGTGTGTGTGAGGGCTCTTCTAATATATTCCCTCTAGAATTTCCCAAATTTAAATGTCTGTCACACATGTTATATGAACCTATGAATAAAGCTCAAATATTGTCAATATACATAATACAAAACTATAACAAATGTAGCAGCCTATGCCTGACAGTGTGTTACTGGTGCAGTAAAGAAAAAACTTAAAGTTTTTATGAACAAGTGTATACCCAGCGCTGGCAAGGACATAACTGCTTTTTAGTACCACCAGCAACACCTCAGAATATCCAGGACAGTAACATTCACTCAGTCTGACAATAGGATCCAGTTAGTGATGTTACACTCAGCCCCAGCAAAGCACAGAATGTAGCGAATGACCTAAGAAATTATAAATCATCCACCACAACCAGTAGCAAGAAAACACAGGGGGTGGGCAATAGAAGTAGCAGAAAGCAAGCAGTGTACCTTTCTGTGTTATATGGTTATCCTGATACCTCGGTACTGCCCTATTTTTTACCTCCCTTACATTACAAGCATAATTTTCCAATGACAAAAGCCTAAAAAGGTTCACTTCCCCAGGAAATAAAGGCAAGAGCAGAAAAAAGAACAGTGATGTGGTCTTTGAAATAGCAACTAAGTGCTTGTCAGGGCCATTTCTGTCCATTTGGAGTTTATCCATGTGTTTCTCAAGCAGATATCAACAACAGAACATTCCACCACACTTAGTATCTGCAGATTCAGCTTATGAAAAGAGGACAAGTAGGAAGCTAGTGACAAAATATGGAGACAGCAATCAGATTTTTCTGCTCCCAAAATAAAGAAAATAAATAATTAACACAAACAACAAGCAGCTAGGTTGCTGCATGCTGTCACATAACTGCTTCTAAAGTGGCAGTGTCTGTAGTCCATATCAAAAGGAATATTTTTCAAAGACATAAGACTTGCTTCAGCCATTGAGTCCCACTTGTTGCTCATTTTTTCTCACTCACACAGGGTTAGGGTAAATAGTAGCTAAAAGGATTAAGCTATCCCTCATAGTTACACGCACCAAAAATAAACACAAACTAGTACAATTGATTCTGAATGCGAACAGTTTGTTGTACTAAAAGTTGATGAACGACTTTAGTTTACTAGTGCTACTCGTCTGACTGCTCATTGGCTGCGATTTGCGCATAATGAGTTCTGCTTTTTGGGCAAAACTGCTTTAACAAAATTCAGACCTTTGGCACATTGGAAAATAAAATAATCTGGGGCAGTGGTGGTAAATTAAGTTAGCATTTATGTATATTTTATCCCCATTTACCTTCTAGTTTATCCACTCATTTGAGAAAAGTATTTGATTTATCCTAATAATGATGTACTCTAATGCTTGAAACACCATCATCTATCCCACCACGCAAATGGAATTCAGCATCAGTTGTAATTTACTGTCTGGCCTCCATTGCCACAAGGTTCTCCTAGACTGCCCTTCAATCTTGTTTACTGCCTATGTATACAGCATTCATAGCTAAGGTGGAAGGACAAAGCTCAAAAAAATATTTCTGAATGATGCCATCTTCCCTAGAAAATGCAAGTATATGTAGAATGATGCCATCTTCCCTAGAAAATGCAAGTATATGTAGAATGATGCCATCTTCCCTAGAAAATGCAAGTATATGTCGAATGATGCCATCTTCCCTAGAAAATGCAAGATTATATAAAATGATGTAAAACCTATTTTGTAGGAAAAAATCAGGTTGGCAATGCTACCTTGTTACATTTTACTGTGATTGTAATATTGTAAAAAGTGTCTTGCGACAATCACATTATTTAAGGAAGGACACCGTGATGATTAAAAGTTTGATTTTTAAATTACCCGAAAAGCCTGTCCATAGAATCCACCTCAGGTTATCCACGTTTTATTCATGCAGAAGTGCAGCTTTTCATTTGAGACAGCAGGCTATAAATCTACTTTGTGTAGGACTTGCTGGTGCTTGACTTTGACACGCACGGTAATACATTTGATTCTCATTGACCTGTGCCAAATGAGCAGGTTACCTGGGTAACAGCCTAACTATAAGTCAACAGATTATCTCAAATAGTTTGGTCACACTGGTGATGCTGAGTCGCCCACATGTTTAATTTGCACAAAAACCCTACTGCCCCATCTCATTTCATTATGATCAGTCCAACCACTGACAATAACCACTGCACACGCCCCATCCAGCAGCAGTATAATAATACTGATGTAACCAGAAGACAGTATAACTGACTGGGGTACAATTCAGTCCCAGGAGGAGGTGCAGCAGCAATCAATAACAAAGCATAAGCAGGATACCTGCAACCAAATTAAATTATCATAAAAAAAACTTTATTTTCTTATTCTATCCTTTTTCAAAGCAACTGTCTCTCTCTGTCTCACTACTTCATATGCAAGAAACCATTAACAAAGCCAAGATATGGGCTCCGCAAATCTATCTTCTTCTAGCTCCATATTCCTGTATCAGAATCAGAAGACAAGCAGCTTTTGGTGTGATGTAAAAAGAAGCTATTACCTTTTCCCTAGCAATAAACAATCACAATGCTTCTTGTTGCAATTATTGTAGCACACAAAAGTGCTGCCAGCAATAAATATTCTACAAGGAAACAGATCCAGTACTTACTATCAATGACCACCCTTCCAGGCATGTCTAAAGGTCAGTTCCCTGTGCTTTCTCCTATTAACCTGGTGAACTTAGGCTTCCTGAGGCAATGTAGCAACTGCCTCATGTACACCAACAACCCTCTCCTCTTACCTTCAAACACTCAGACTTGCGAGAGATGCACTTATATATCCAAAATGGAAGCCATGCACTCTCCAGCCAAGACCAGAAAAGCAGTTCAAGAAGAGAAGGTCAACACTTGCACCACACCACATGGAACACATAGCCCTCCTGAACACACACCACAGCTGTCTTCACATAAAAACAAAAACCACACACCCACCTTTGCGGAGGCTCTCAATAAAAATCTACCCAAGCAGCAGAGACCTCCAAGGCAGAAATGCACTCGACCACCACAACACAACACTAATCAAAAGACACATAACTCTCCTAAACAGTGTGCCACTCAACCAAATCCCCTAAGGCAGAACAGCATGCCCAACACACTAGTCATACGTGAATCGATAGTGAGGCACACTGATGTCCCACTCACTAGGCTGAATAAGGAGACAGTAATAGTCAGCTGCCTGTCAGGTGCCAGGATCCGCCACATACCTTCAATAACAGGTACAAATATGACTCTGTCTTTGTACATGTGGGTGTGAATGACCTGAGACGTACCTTCCTGGACTACATGAAAAGAGACATGGAGGAGCTCTCGGATTATGTAGCTCAGGCGGGTATGACCCTAGCCCTGAGCAGCATCCTACCATCACCCAGAATGATACCACAATACAAGCAGAAAAATAATTGATTTCAACAACTGGCTAAGTTTCTGGTGTCATTCTAAGGGGATCCAGTATCTGTCTGCCTGGGATGACATGATTGACCGACCTTGATGTTTTTCTAGAGCTGGCATGCATCTGTCATCCTGGGCTTCTGGATACTGGCCAAGGCTCTTGCAACCCCTATAGTGCCTTTTTTAGGCAGTGTTCCAAAGACCAAATTGCCACCATAACAGCTACAAACAAATGCAATCTGAGGGTCATGCTGCTCAATGCTAGAAGTCTAAATCTCAAAATGCACTCACTCGAAACACTCCTTAAAATGGAGAACATCGACATTTGTGCTGTAGCAGACACCTGGTTTGAGGCAGCAGAAAGCACCCCTGCACTACCAGGCTATAACTCATTCCACACCTTTCAGCCCCAGAACTTGGACCGAAGCTCCAAAGGCAGTGGTGTTTCCATATTTATAAAGGATGCGCACACCTCCAAACTGGTAGCCCAACATAACACATCAGAGATACTTCAGGTGCAGCTAACATTGGGTAAGAAGGCGATTCAGGTCATAGCATGCTATAGGTCCCCAACTATGTCCCAAGACTCTCACTCCACGTTCCTAAGCACCCTGGAAAATATCAGGATCCAACCTAACACTGTCTTACTAGGCGACTTCAGCTACCCCTCCATTAACTGGGTAAACTATTCATGTACCATTACACTTGCCCAATGTTTCTTGGAGTTCATTAATTCCAATACCCTGGACCAACTCGTTCTTATCCCCACTAGAGGTAGCAACATCCTTGACCTGGTCATTACTAACATGGGCGACTGTTGCTCTACACCAATGGTCAGCTCCTTCCTGGTTAGATCCAACCACAAACTAATCACCTTGGAAATCCACATCCCTCTCACCCACCCCACCCCCCACCCCTGCAAAGGTAACCACCATGAAAAACTTCTCCAAAGCTAACTTTGGTCTCCTAAAAACAGAGGTGGCCAACTTCACAGCACCCATGCAAATGGAGAATAGTTGCGTGATCGCAGAAATATACACCAATGCACTCTATGAACATGTACACAAATGCATGGCTCTCGCCATACCCAATAGAACCAAGACACTCTTCTCCAAAAAAAGGAAGATAATCTGGTGGTCCCCTGCCATAAACAAACTCTACAACAGAAGGAGGAAACTGATGTGGAATAAGGTGAAGTCCCAAGATGGGAAAAACTCCCTTATCAGCCTCAACAAAAAGGTGAGATTCGTCATCAAATCCTCTAATGCTAGCTATGAAAACAGAATTTCAGCAGATAGTAAAGACAACCACAAGGCCTTCTATAGTTATGTAAAGAATCTCCATGGCAATACCCAGATTTGCTCTGAGCTACTGCACAATGGTACCTCTTATACCAAGCCAACAGATAGTGCCAGTATACTGGCCAACAGATTCAGTGCCAACTTTACCCCTCCCGACCAAAGGACCAATCACAATACCAGTAGATTGCCAGGCACACAGTATTACTACTGCACAGGTTAAAACAGCACTGTCCAAGGCCAAGGATACAGCTTCTATGGGACATGAAAATATCCCTGGTTGTATTCTACATGAACTATGGCGTGAACTGGCACCTCGGCTGTGTGCCCTGTTCAATCACATCCTCATCTCAGGCTTTGTCCCTACCAAATGGCACACACTGCTACAGTCATCTCTCTCCACAAAGGAGGAGCGACTGCAGACACTGGGAACTATCACCCCATTAGCCTGATGAGTCTGATATGCAAAGATATGGAACGCATCATCATGGGCCTAATAAACAACGATATAGGGAATCTCCAAACTCTGGATCCCACACAATTTGGTTTTGTGAAGGGTAGATCATGCCTGCTCAGCTTGGTTGACTTCTTTGAGTCAGTCACCAGAGATGACGATGAAGGCAAGGTGGTTCATACAGCCTACCTTGATCTGGCCAAGGCCTTTGATACCATCCCCCACTCAGGAATCATAGAAAGCCTCACTAAGCTAAACTTCAACCCCTATATCACTAGGTGGGTTGCAAACTGGCTCACAGATAGAACCCGCAGTGTGAAAGTAGCTGACTCCAACTCAGACTGCTGACTAGTCACGAGTGGAGTCCCACAGGGTTCTGTCCTGGGTCCTCTCCTATTTGGTATCTACTTCTCTGAAGTCCAGGCCAACACGAAGGGACTCTGGCTGACAAAGTTGCAGATGATTGCAAGTTGGGAGCTATTATTAACTCCCCAAGTGATGTTGACATCCTACAGAATGGCCTCACTGAAACCAACGACTGGTGTCAGAACCATGGCCTTAAGCTCAATGCCAAAAAATGTGTCATCATCCTCTTTGTGAAAAAACCTGGTTACATGAATTACCACATTGATGGTAGTCCACCAAACACAGAAGACATTATAAAAGATGTGGGAACACAGGTTGACAGCAACCTCTCTTCTGATCACCATATTGCCACTGTGGTCAGAAAGTCCTTCTATGTGGCACATCTCATTACTAAGGGTTTTGCATCCAGGAAGAAGGAGGCCGTTGTCTCCCTCTACTCTTCCCTCATTAGGCCAGTCATCAAGTACAATGTCCCATTTGGCATGTACCTCACTAGACACCTGCAACAACTGGAGAGGATGCAAAAGTACCTCACAAAGAGGATCACAGGCCTTAAACACTTGTCTGTATGGACAAACTCAAAAAACTCCAACTATTCTCTGTCGCATATCGCCTACTTAGAGGCGATCTTTGTCTGACTTGCAAAGCCTTGTTTGACCCAGCTCTGTTAGAAATGCTACATCTAAAGAAATCCCAATCCATCTTCACCACACGCTCCAGAGATCTCAGCATCATTACCACAAATAACAGAACATGCTGGAGGAGCAGGATCATAACCCAGAGACTGCCCATGCAATGGAACAGACTTCCCATACATGTCAAGCAGAGCACCTCTCTGACCCTGTTCAAGAGAAACCTTGATGAATGGGCGGGAAACAGAAAAGTCATCCCAGGGATAACTCCAGTGGCTCTACTCAACAGAGGCACTGGGGACTAAGGTCGGGTGGCACTATGCCTGGGTAATCCTATGGCTAGGCTTGTAAAGGCCCCAGGGCCATTAGCCTAGTACACAATTATGTACCTATGAACCAGCACCAGTCATCATACAAACTTTGTTGCTTAGTAAAATCAAGTCCTCACAAAATGCCTCTGTGGGGTTGAGTGTGCAGCACTGATGAATGCAGTGAAAACATGCCTGGGATAGACTGTCGTCTACAAGGGTGAGCAAGGCTATCACTTGCAAATGAGTCATGCATTGTTACTTCATAATACTGTAGCTGCAAATGAGCAGTGCATTGTTACTTCATAATACTGCAGCTGCAAATGAGTCATGCATTGTTATTTCATAATACTGTAGCTGCAAATGAGCACTGCATTGTTACTTCATAATACTGCAGCTGCAAATGAGCAGTGCATTATTATGTCATAATACTTTACACAGTATTACACTGCAGCTATGCATGGTTAAAAAATGAAATATCTCAGAAACGTAATAAGAACAAGAGAATCAGGTAACCATCTCCTTTGGCATCACTCCATCATTATCACTCACCCTCCCATCTTTCATTTATTTCAACAGAGAGTCCAAAATCATAGCACCTAAAATTTGTCAATGTGTACATGCCCTCATACTAATACCACATGGGCATCATTTACGACAATACACTGCAAAAGTAAACCTTATTTTATACCAGAAATGCATCCTTATTGCCTTGTGAAATACTGCAAAAACTGGCATGATTGTACACATCATGTGACATAAGCAGTAACTTGTCTTGAAACATATTACATGGCAGACATCATCTTCCATATATGGAGGCACAGAGAAGCCCAAACAATGCTGGAAGATACAATGATATAATCAAATGATGGGTGTAGTAACCAGGAGCAGCTGGTGATTTCAAAGCAAGGTGGGGTTACATGCAATGACTGAGAGGGTGGGCTAATTAGAATAGGGCAGGGCCATATCAGGAGTGAAGCTAACTTTATGATTATTTACCTTTTCAAAAAAAAAATCAGGGGACACAACTTGAAACCCTTTTAGGTTCATAGGTGTGTACTAGGCTAACTACCACAAGGGCCTTTTTAAGCCTAGCCATCCATCCCAAATTTCTGACAAGTTCTGGTACCCTTAATAAGTGCAGGGGCTTGGGAGATGAGAAACATTTACAAGCAGGGGCCTGGGAGATGATTATTAACAGGTTGCCTGAGTCCATTAGAGATATAGGTGTCAAGCCAAGGATGATTTTCCTGTTCCCGATCCAGTTGTCCAAGTTACACTTGAATTGGGTTATGGAGGAATTCTGCTTCACATGGATAGGGAGCCTGTTCCAGAGATGGGATAGTCTCTGGGATACATAACTAGTTATATCACAGGCAAGGTTTAAGTCTTTAGAATGGGTAATTCTGGTGCTGTTTTTTTTTTGCTAATATGTAGGAGGTCCTTCAGAGAGGGGTCTGACAATGCCCTGTATACCAGGCATAGATGTTCCTTCAAAAGACTGTAGGAGACAGAATATAGGGATAGGGCCTTGAGGCGGTCTGCATAGGACATTTTACTTACGCCCTGTATTCTTTTAATGAGGAACCTCTGTGGACGTTCCATATGTTGGATATGCCTGGCTAGGTACATGCCAAAGGGGCTATTGTACTCAATGATAGGTCTGATGAATGTCAAGTACGATGGAACAATGACTTCCTTGGACTTAGATGCCATACCTTTGTTTATAAGTTGTGCAACATAGAATGATTTCCTCACACCTGTAGACACGTGATGGTCAAAGGCTAGATTACTGTCTATGTGTGTCCCAAGTCCCTGACTACTGGGTCATCTCTAAGGGCTGTATTTTCAGTATAATATTTACCTGGGTAGGTGACTTCCCAAAGAATACTATTATGCATTTCTTGGCATTTAGTTTTAGTCTATGGCTCTGGCGTCAGTTTTCTGTCTATGTCAGCCCTACCTGGAGAACATTTGTGTCAGTGTGAGATTCAATGACAGCTCCTAATTTGCAACCATTTGCAAATTTAGTCAGCCAGAGGCCATTGACATTGACTATGACTTCAGAGAAGTAAATGCTAAAAAGGAGTTGTCCCAGGACCAATTCCTGAGGGACTCCACTTGTGACTGGCCTGTTTGTAGAGGTGGACTCCCGAATTTTAACTTCCTGGATCCTGTCTGTGAAGCCATTTGGCTATCCACCAGATGACATATGGGGTTGTACCTAACCTCTTGAGTTTGTTAACAATGCGAAAATGCCAAAAATCAACAATTTTATTTAACTATGCATGCATTTTTCGAAGACGATGTTTTATATATATATCAACAAGGACATTGTAACATTAGGCTGAATTCATTTTCAAATTACTATAGCTTTGGAGACCACCATCATAACCCTCAGACAGTGTGAATGGGTTTAACCACTGTGTAACAGAACAAATAGCAAATATGAGAAAGACAAGAGTCAGACAAAATGTGAGTTAAAATAGTTACACAACAATGCTGCCAGCTAAACCAATATACCTTTCAACAAATATAGTGTAATTTAGAGGAATCATTTCAGTTATGTTTTCCAACAACAAGTAAATAAGCAAAAAGTAACAAATTTAGTATAGCCTGAGTAGTGCAGAGGGGTGGAGCATTTATTGTGACGCAGGATACCTAGGTTTGATTAGTGGACCATTTATCTTGGGAGAAGAGAAAGGGTATTCAGCAGTGTTACATCCCTCATCTGCTGAACATGGATATCAGTCTTGCTGTAAAACATGGTGAAATACTCCAATAGTTTATGCACTGACATGGGGTGTAATGAAGGACCTATACAAAAAAAAAATGAACTGCCTGAGAATGAAGGATTGCTTTGGCACAATGGTCAGTGTAGCTTTATCCAGCTAAAGGGGAATGAATGGGTCAAAAGGTTGAGGAGGGACCAGATGGTCTGATCTGTCAGGGCTAAAAAAAAAAAAAATATATATATATATATATATATATATATATATATATAAACCTATATAAATAACACACAAAAATATAACTGAATAACTCCTAACACAGAAAGAAAGGGATTTTTGTAATATTTGATAAAACACAAAATGTTTCCAATGAGACTTAAAATGCACCGAAAATATTAAACTAAGCTCTTGGCCAAGGTAAAACAGAATAGCCAACAGTGAAGATATGAGCTGTGCAATATTTACCTATGTATGTGTTTGGTAGACTACGACACTCATAGGTAAACCATCCACACCACCACTGTTGATTACTGCCTAAGCAGTGTACTACATTTGGCTTCACTTGAAAGTCATTAACGACATTCTTGCCTTATTTTCTTTACGGAGAAAAATAAATAAAATTGATCTTAAACATTTAAAAATGACCACCTTGTTAGCTGATTGTAACTTTAACTTATAAAGCGTAATATACAAAAGAATTGTATTTGAAAATATTATTTGTGAAATAAAACTATGGCAGGTGCATAACCATGTCCAAAGCAGTCACAAAAGTCCTTGTGGGTATATATGTACAGAGTGTTGACAAATTACAGTTTTGATTTAGAAGGTAAGAGAATTTTGAAGCTCTGTATTTTGTGGTAAAACAGTGCATGAGCAGTATTGCATGCTCTCAGTGAGTGGAACCATAGGAGAAGAATAAGACTGGTATTATTGGGCAACCCTGCTTAAAAACATAAGAAAAAGAAAAAAAGAGTTAAAGGAACATGTGAAGAGGAAGCCATAAAACTTCAGCTGTTCACATACATTCCAGAGAGCTAAAGAAAAATTAATATTTTAAGCCTGTGTAGGTGCAGTCAGTTGAAATCTATCACAGCAGACATAGTACATAATCTAGGAAGTGCAGTTTATTAAAGTGTTTCCATTTAGATGGTATCTGAACTGACATGAAATGCAGGATACTGTATTTTAACACTTTAATAAACAGACAGAATATATTCATTTCATGAAAAGCAACTCTTTGACAGATCTGCAGTGAATGCATATTTTCTTGACAGAGAAATTTGTTGAAACCCCAAATGAAGAAAATCACAAAAGAAATATTTGATTCTGAAGGGCCTTCCCACAACCTCATGTGAGGGTTGTGTCCCTACTTCCCCTCCCTCTTATTAATTTTGACAAAAGGTCCCTATTGTCACAGGTTCATACTAAGCTATCAGTATGCAGACTATTACAAGCCTAGCTAATAAATAGAGGTTGGAATCAAACCTTGTACCTTGTACCTGTGAGGTAAAGATTAACCGTTACGCCAGCACTGCCCCCTACTATTATGCTAACACTGTCCTTTTGGTGCAACAACACTCAGCAAATTTGTCAACCATTTTTTTTGCCACTCGGTCAGAAAAGTGTACTTTCAATACTCTTTAACAAATAAATGTGTTGGCTCTGGGGCAGGACAGGTGCTATTCACCTACTGGAGCCGCACCATTGTAGTATCAGCCATAAGACTATGGTGACCAGCTGGCCCCTGTTCTACAGCAAGCCTCTGTCTTTGAATCAGGCAAAGAAGTGTACAGCAGAGGAGGTTACTAATGTGTATTCTGCCCAGTCAGAGCTTGCCGAATCAATTAGCACTTCCTTCATCTCTTACTATATATGATGGGGTGCTACAGGGACAGCACTGCAGCTTTTACGAATCAGTGTTACATCCCCATGGTACAGAGTAACGGAATGTGATTTAACTGGCTAACACCTTAGCATTTAGTTCAGTGTATTACTTATGAATCCTATCTTGTGCATTTTGTATGTGACATGACAAGCAAAACTACTAGATATTGCAGTTTAAATGTCAAATAAACTAACTGGCTTTCTCCTTTGTCCTCACTCAAAACAGTAATGAACCATCACTTATGTTTTTACCATTATGATGACTATAAATGAGGAGTGGAAGGTGTTGTCCATGACTAGACTCCAAACTTGCTAAAAAGACAAACACAAAAGTGAAATAAATGCATATTATAATGAAAACAAGCAATATACTCACTGCCCTAGTGAATTTCTAGTAGAAACTTCCAGTAATATTCCTAATGCTTCATTTTCTTTCTGAGAATCTGTAATAATGGCCAAATACTGAACATCTGAAATATGAAATAGCTTAAGTATCTTCCCACGTAACATATAATGCATTTCAGTAAGCTCCATGCATTAAATAGATTAGGGTCTAGCAAAGTCTCTCTGTTTAACACCAGTCATCAGAGGGCCAGGACAGCAGCATTCTGCTGACAGGACAGCATAACGTTCCTAGTCAGTGGTGGGTAGCACTGTAGCTGGTAGTAGTATGTAAAAATATGTATCCAGAAATGTCCAGCAGCAAAGTGAGGTGATTTAGGGCTTGAAATCCCTTCAACCCAGCAGACTATTGCACTTGAATGGCCATCTCTCCTCCACACTCCAGTGAAGTGGCCAATAAGATGGGGCATCAAAAGGTTTAGTTTGTCCCTAAGGTTGTCATGGTTCAGGAAAGAAGAAAGACTGAGGGAAAAATATGCTGCCTTTGCATATGATTTTATCCACTGCCACGTTACCCAACTGCTTATTTTGATCAGTGTTCTTGAAATTAATTACTGCCTTATAAGATTAATCTGATTTGAAGGCCATTCTCTTAACCCTTCCTTCTGTGACTTCTCCTTCATTTGGAAAACAGAGTCTATGGTACCACTTGCTGTGTCTACACTAAATGCTTTTTTCTGGAGTATTGACATTGTCTTAATGGTGCTTGTTTGAATTTTGCTGCTGTTTATACTGTTTTATCTTCTTTAAAACTATATGAGAAATGCTAGATGCCTGGTTAGGAAAGGCCTGTCACAGATGGTATAGCTGAGGGAAACAGATATCTGACTCAGCAACAAAAACTCGTTTCACCAAAAATGCTACATTTTTCAAAAAAGAAATAGAAAAGAAAAGGAAGAAAAAAAAACTGAAACTCAGTACTCCTGTTACTTGCTGCAGCTACTCTAAGACCACACTGAAACTCAGTACTCCTGTTACTTGCTGCAGCTACTCTAAGACCACACTGAAACTCAGTACTCCTGTTACTTGCTGCAGCTACTCTAAGACCACACTGAAACTCAGTACTCCTGTTACTTGCTGCAGCTACTCTAAGACCACACTGAAACTCAGTACTCCTGTTACTTGCTGCAGCTACTCTAAGACCACACTGAAACTCAGTACTCCTGTTACTTGCTGCAGCTACTCTAAGACCACACTGAAACGCAGTACTCCTGTTACTTGCTGCAGCTACTCTAAGACCACACTGAAACTCAGTACTCCTGTTACTTGCTGCAGCTACTCTAAGACCACACTGAAACTCAGTACTCCTGTTACTTGCTGCAGCTACTCTAAGACCACACTGAAACTCAGTACTCCTGTTACTTGCTGCAGCTACTCTAAGATCACACTGAAACTCAGTACTCCTGTTACTTGCTGCAGCTACTCTAAGACCACACTGAAACTCAGTACTCCTGTTACTTGCTGCAGCTACTCTAAGACCACACTGAAACTCAGTACTCCTGTTACTTGCTGCAGCTACTCTAAGACCACACTGAAACTCAGTACTCCTGTTACTTGCTGCAGCTACTCTAAGACCACACTGAAACTCAGTACTCCTGTTACTTGCTGCAGCTACTCTAAGACCACACTGAAACTCAGTACTCCTGTTACTTGCTGCAGCTACTCTAAGACCACACTGAAACGCAGTACTCCTGTTACTTGCTGCAGCTACTCTAAGACCACACTGAAACTCAGTACTCCTGTTACTTGCTGCAGCTACTCTAAGACCACACTGAAACTCAGTACTCCTGTTACTTGCTGCAGCTACTCTAAGACCACACTGAAACTCAGTACTCATGTTACTTGCTGCAGCTACTCTAAGACCACACTGAAACGCAGTACTCCTGTTACTTGCTGCAGCTACTCTAAGACCACACTGAAACTCAGTACTCCTGTTACTTGCTGCAGCTACTGTAAGACCACACTGAAACTCAGTACTCCTGTTACTTGCTGCAGCTACTCTAAGACCACACTGAAACTCAGTACTCCTGTTACTTGCTGCAGCTACTCTAAGACCACACTGAAACTCAGTACTCCTGTTACTTGCTGCAGCTACTCTAAGACCACACTGCTTCACACAGAAAGTTCATATTTTGTCATGGAAGCAGTCCTACTGGAAAACTGCAGTGCTGTAAAAACATAATCAAAAATTGCCCAATAAAATACATTTTTATGCCATTTTCTGTTCAGCATTACCATTCCATACCTGTGCAATATGATCATCAGAATATATCATACTACAACTGATAAAGTGCAATATTCTAAGCAATCACAATGTGAAGTCATAGTCTTGAAATACCTACTAGTATAATACTGTCTAATGTCTTCCTGTTCAATTGTGGTAGTTTACTGTGTTGTTAATATTGTAATTATTACTGTCATTCAAGCTATGTGTTCATTGTTATGTTTTGCACAGGAACCAAAGCAACTTAATTTCATTCAGCTTGCACTGCTGTGTATATCTGATCAACAGTAAAGTTTACTTGACTTTGACTTTAAATTTTTTTTATTTCAAGCAGTTGCTTAATCCTGTCCAAGATGTAAACAAACTCTGTGCTTGAATTTTTGGTAAGATGTTGATAAGCTATAAAAGCATATAAACCCTAGTCAAACCCATTAATTTAAAGGGCTTTCTGAACAGTATTTCTCTTTCCACCATTCTTTGAACTTGGGATTTTTAGGATTAAATAATTGTTGTTTGTTACCATACGTTTTAAAATATATTTGGCAGGAAATTAGACCTTATGCCCAGTAAAACTCATGTTTCAGGTGTCTACCAGGCAGAAAATGTCACGCTAGAGAACTTCAGTCAAGAAGGCTCTTGTGCCACAGCTTCAGGTGATGGTAAGTGTAAGTTGCATACCTTCATGCATGTGAAATGTTTACAGTTTACAGTTCATAGAGCCTTCTGATGCAAATGGATTATCTGGTTTTGTCTTAACACAGCATGAAAAAAGCCAGAATACACACTTTAAAAAGATGTATTTTTCCTCAGAATGCCACTGGTCTCAGATTCCCAACCCCTTTTTTATTCTGTTAGGAATTAAAGTGTCTGGCTACCCACCCCAACCCCCACCCAGAATACGTCCCTCACCTTCCTTCTCACCCATATTAGTAGATGTCAGAGTCTACCTACCCTTACTGTATCCTGGGATTGACCAATCTCCTACCTACCCTTATTATATTCTGGGATTGACCAGTCTCCTACCTACCCTTATAATATCCTGGGATTGACCAGTCTCCTGCCTACCCTTAATGCAACCTGGGACTGACCAGTCTCCTGCCTACCCTTATTCTATCCTGGGATTGACCAGTCTCCTATCTACCCTTATTCTATCCTGGAATTGATCAGAGTCTCTTACCTACCTATTGCACATTCAATGAACACTCAGTCTAATATTGATTGGAAACATACCCTACCTGACTCCCCAAGTTGTCCTAACTGTGATTATTATTTCCTTCCTAACCCATATTATCAGCTGTTAGCCTCCCCAGCTTGCTAATGATCAGACTCAAAAACTACCTCACCTCCACCAAAAGAACAGAGACCTGCCTTGCCTGACCAAACCACTGAAAAAGTAATTAGTTCTCTCCTGAAGCAGCTGACCTGCCATGATGACAGATAATGTCCTCCCATCCCCTAACCTGCATTCTTTGGGTTCCTCCCCTTGCTCCACAGAGGACTGGCCTGCTGCTGTAGATACCCAACACTATACTGTACACATTAATAAAGTACCTATTTAAATGTTTATATATGACACCACACCAGTTTAGCACTGGTCATCATATCACATTGTGTTGTCGTATCTCTCAACTTCTTATAGCATGAAATCTGGACAAAGCCATTAATAAAAGTGGGACATAGGCCCAAAAATAGGGACACTTTTGAAATATTGCTCTTACAAACTTAGAAAGTTGATAGAATAACAAGTTTTGCATTAGCATGAATTTTTCTGAAGGATATGAAGTCTGAAACTCAAATCCCTGTCATTATTTTCTAACTTCAGACTATAATGATTTGCTACTAATTTCCCAGAAAATCACAATTTTATGAAAAACAGACCAAAAATATGAAGCAAAATCTGGACATTATGCAAAAATCTGGACAGTTGAGAGGTATGAGTGGTATCCTAAGCCAAAACAAGTCTCTGCGCAAGTAATTACACCTAGCTACAATGTGACCATCCAGTAACACCACGGATACCCTTAGGGCAAGTCTCTGCAATGCCAGCAGCCATTTCTCAGGAATCATGGTCCTTATGTTTCCATTCTTTAACTACTTTGTTTTGTGAAATGTTGCTCCCTCTCTACAGGGAGAAACTGTAGCATTCCTTGTATGCTGTGTGTACTCTTTCTATATGTTTACCAAACCTCATTATTGACACATTTCTTCTGCCAGTGCTGCAGGAGTCAGTGTGTAATGATCTCAGTAGAGGGATTATCAATCACTGTTACAAGTGAAGTAACCCTCACAGAAGCCTTGCTTTTCAGACTGATGCATACATGGGATATTATGTCTCGACTAGGGTTTCATCCACTGGTGTATCCCAGGACCCAGAAAGGAGGCAAAAGCTTCATCACTCATCCCACACACCCTGACCAGTTCTTGAGTACCCATGTTACTAGATAAACTCTGGTTACCAGCAAAATGCAATTGTGCTCTCCCCCACCACCCTAACCAAAAAAAAAAAAAAACTCCTACACTCCTGCATTTGCATGATAATTTGAGTACATTATTAACAACAGTGTTAGTAATATTAGCATTTTCATCTCCTTATTACTTTTCTGCATTCCTAGATTCCACAGCAGTGAAGTTCCTTCATTTTAGTTTTCTGCATTATTTGATTCCATGGCAGTGAATTTGCATTTTGCAATGTAAAGTTACAATTAAAGTTTAAGTACTTCAACCCAAGCATTTTACAATGATTAAGAACATATCATCATACTGTCTCCGTGTAGACAAAATAAAAAAAAAGACAATTAATAAAAACATGGTCTATAGCAAAAAAAAGGCTAAATATAGAAATTAAAAATCAATACCAGAAAGAATATTAAAATACTTCAAACCTATTCCAAAAGAGTCTCTCCAGGTTATATTATATTTTTCTGAATAGTTAGTATTTCAAGGGCCTCCTAAAAGTAAGGTCTGTCTCGCGAGCCCACATCCAGGAAAGCACTGATTTCACTGAGCAGGAACTTTGGAAATTAAAACATTAATCAGAGCAGGACAACTAATAGCCCATTCCCGGCAGACATAAGCTGATGACACAGAAGATGGGGATCAGAAACTTCTTCATGTAGCCACATTGACAACACACCATTGAAAGTTGATCCAGTAGGCAGAGAGTTGGGAATCTATGCGGATAATTAACTGTCCTTTCATTACCACGTATCCACTACTGTAAAGTCTCTCTTCACTGCACAGCTTATACCTAAACATATGAAGTCCAGGTCCAGGGATGTAATCATTCCACAGTACTTCACTCGCATCAGGCTGATTGTTGAATGTAATGCCCCATTTGGTATGTACCTGTCCAAGCAGGTGTCACAACTGAAGTGAACACAATACTTTCTCAATAAACAAATCAAGGTCTTGAATCACAACAACTGTGCAGACTGTCTTACGTCCCTCTTTCTCTTCTCAGATTTATAAAGGCTACTAAAAGGTAACCCCTGCCTTACATATAGAGCCTTGGCAGACCCTGTCTTTTCAGGACTATTAAATTCACAAGCCCAGTAATATCATAAACACCTGCTCAAGGAATCTCATCTCTTTTGCAATATATATATATATATATAATGTGTGTGTGTGTCATGGAGAATGCTTCCTCTATGGAACCATCTTCCATTACACATAAATCAAACTACTTCTCTTACACTATTCAAACTTACTTTGGCTGAATGGATGGGAAACCACAAATTCATTCCCATTTTAGTGCCCATGTCCCTCATGGATAGAGGCAACAAGTAAATGTTCCAACATATTCTTGTTCTACTCCCCTCTAGGTTATTCCTATGCAGAACATAAGAGCTAAAATTTGCCATGGGGAAGTAAGGCTAGGCTTCTTTAGTTCTTCACAGATCAATTGCCTAGTAATTACATATGAACCTAACGATGACCGGGGTTCTGCAAGGCTCTGTAGGTAAGTGCCAGAATTAATAATACTGCTCTAGCCACCAAAGGCACTCAGTGCAATTCTGACAATGCAGAGCGGATCATAATGACAGACACTCATTAGCATCCTGGCTGCATAATTTTGCACTGTCTACAGGTCGGTAAAGGTAGACTCAAAGATTCCTAGCTAAAGGGTATTGAGGTAGACAAGCCCTGAAGGACTCCTACACTGTTAGTTTAATGAGTTTAAAACTTCTTATTGTTTTTTTTAATACATTGTACCTTATATTTGTTGCACATATCAATTCTGTAAAATAAGGTTTGTCTATGTCTTTGCCTTTTCTGATTTCAGTCATGACAGAAAAGTCTTCTGACCAGATGACCTATACAATTAAAAATACTAAATAAAATGTAAAAAAAAAAAAGATGTGACGATAGCTATACACAAATCATTATTTCAGGTCATCTGTAGCTGGTGGCTAATTCTGAAGTTCTTCCTGATATAAAACCACAGTGATTTGATAACAGCTGATACCCGATGCTTCAGTATCAGCTAGTTATCTAAGAACACTCTGAAGTTCTGCAACTGATGCATACATTCCATTGCCCCCACAGAAAAAAAAAATAGTCAAATAAAAATCATGGAATTCATGAACCAGCAGCATCTAGGGATTAACCAGGTTCATTTTAAGTCCATTCTGATTTAAACAACTAAAAAGCAAATTCAGGCAGTCCTCTATTATCTGATATACAATCCCATGGAAAGGAGGTTGGGGGTTGGCATAATGGTTAAAGTATTTATCTCACAAACAAGAGTTACAGGGTTTGATTTTTACTGAGGGAAATTGTCTTGGCTTAAAATGGTCCACAAGGGCAGCTAGTCTACTAATAATCTATGAACCTTATCTATGAACCTATGAAAGGTAAATCTGACTTTATCTGGAAAGGAGAGGCAGATCAGACCACAGTTAGAGTAACATTGATGATAAACACACTCATCCTCAAAAGTATCTCTTAAAGGAAGAATATACAATGTGAACAACAGAGGAAACAGGGAGGCCACAAATGAACCATGTGACACCCTGTACATCAGCACGTGCCCCCAAGAGATACTAATTCCTAAAACTACTTGCTGAGAGTATCATGTGATGTCAGATACAAAGCAAGGAAGAACTCTACCAGAAAATTCAAGGTGGATACATATAGTTGAGCCAGCAAAATTCCATGATTCACAGTATCAAATGCCAGTGAGAGATCGAGGAGAACTAGAACAAGATAAATAATCAGTGATCCATCATAATTAAGTGGTTCTTTAGGACCTTGAAGGGGGCTATCTCACTGAAATGAAAGTCACATTAACACTGATCAAGGAAACAAAATGTTAAATTAAAATTTACTGAAGATAAGTTTGACAATAAATTTTCCAGTAAAAATAATGTTTAAGACAGGGGATACGTCTCAGTATTAATCTGGATTCAGTCAACAGGGTATATAATAAACAGGCAGACCACCTAACTATCCCTGTTTCAGAGGAATGTGCCAGGTGTACTGTATCCCTGTACATGGTGTACCTATTTTTGGAGGTATAGCCCTATTTTCATGTTTGATTTACCTCTTCACACAATTTTCTGAATCACTGTCACCACATGTGTTTCTTAAAGCTGTCTAGACACTACAACATATGACCAACATACTAGTGGAAATAATAATTTAAAGGAAAGCACACGTCTTATATCTCCCTTTTTCAGAAGCAAAAATAAATGACCTTGTGTGGTAGAAATTTCCAGTACAATTCCTTAAAGTTTACAGATTTTAAACTGCCTCTTTGATAATGTTCTTATATTTTGTCATCATTTTTGTCACTCTCTGTTCTTTAAATATGTTTTTGAATAGTATCACACACTCCTAGTGGAAGTGGGAAGAGTTATGTGTTACTTGGTATTCAAATTTTACTCTGATTGGATGGCCAGATTTTTGGCCAAATGTACCAACTTTTCAAGGCCCTTTGTACCTGTTTTCAGTGTCTGCAGGTTGAGAGATATTTCGAGAGAAGAAACCACATCTATGGTCTCCTCATGGTTAGCACACCCAACATTTACAGGAAAGCAACAACAGTGACAGGTAAACATAAACATTACAAGTCTAAAGGAAAAACTGAAGTTCAGAATCCCAGAACATATGATGCATCATTGATATGGAAGCTTGTATATGTGTACACATTTTATTTACCTTTTAATAAAGTCAGTGATACCTGAGCTTGGATTGTAACCCAAATTCAGCCTGCAGAAGTTCGAAGGTTTCACTGTTTTACCCCCACCAGGTTCATAATTATGACACCTGATTGGTAAAAAAGTATGCAGTCTGCTCACTCTGATAGGAAGTAAAAGCCTGACAGATGACTGGTCAGGCTGGGGTATACAGCAAAAAAGCTTGGTTGGGGGGATTAGATACAGCATATATCTCACTGTGCAAGCACACTGACGCTTTACATGAAATTTCTGAACAGTAACCATGTAATGTGCATTTAACTGCAATTTATCTGAAAATATTGCCCAGCTTCCCCCAACTATACTCTATCCTGCAGCTAGTTGTGTGTAGCTTACAGGGGTCGCAATCATACACCATTTATAGGTCATAGTACAGAGTGGTCAAATATGCACATGGTATTTTAATCCAACACAGTGGAAGCTGCATTCCTATAAAGAGATACCACAACATCAGAATAATCCAAGAAAAACTCCAGATAATGTTGCTTCAAGGTGTGAATGAGGTATAGGTTCAAGGTGTGAATGAGGTATTTCTTAAGTCCCTAAATTGAGTCATCTCACTATCATATGACCTAAATGGAGGAAATCCTAGATAAAATGTATCAGACTGTGGTCAGAGTATACCCCTTTAATATCAGTGCCATTAATGGAAATGTCAGAAGAAGCGTCCTGAGAAAAAACAAGTCCTTCCATAATTTCAGATATTTCCAGGGTAAATCTACTCAATTCATCATTGACCAAGGCATTAAAATGTCCATTAAATATGCCATTTCAGACTGCTTGACACTACGCCAAAGAAAAAGAAGAAAATAATCATTTTCTGATGAAGTGCCCAAGACAAACTGATAAAGTGCATATCAAAATAATCCTAGAAGGACAGAATCACACATGCTCCGATATCCAGAGAAATTAGTTTTCTCAGCATCTAGCTGGAACATCTTCAGCCTAGAACTGAAATAGATAATAACTTCCCTACTGATAATACCTTGCCTATGGCTTTGAATTATCAAAAAACTCAGTGATTTGACAGCAGTCAGTTACCAAAGTTTTCATCTACCCACATCTCAGTAATTAAAGCCATATTGTGATCATTGAGAATATCACAAATTATCCGAGGCCCCTTGTAGATTGTTATGGCACTACATGACAGAACTCTAGGCAGAGCTCATGAAGACAAATCCTCTCAACCAGTAACAGCTGGAAAAGTAACTTCTTGGGGAGCTTAACAGAAAGTTTACATAGGACTCTCTGCATGCCATCCTTTCTCAGGGTAGTGGTGGTCACCCTAAAAGGAAATGTTAAGTTGTCAATCTCGCCTTCATTCTTGCTGGATGGGTTCGGAGCCGATCCTCGGCTCCGACTCGGCACTTGCTTTAGCTTGAGAACTCCTTTTACCAGCTCGAGGCAACCCTATATCCCATGATGCAAGGCGGAACTACCTCAGATCTCGTTTGCCGCTTAGTGAAAGAGGTCTCCTTTGCCAGCTGAGGTAAGAATTTTTCTTGTCAAAAGAGAAAAGCTTAGTTAGGGTTTATTTCCCCCTTGTATTCATTTTTATAGTCTGTAGTGTGTTACAGCCCACCCTATTCCCTTGTATTTCAAAACTTTTTATTACCTTTACTGTAAAAGTTTAGTTAGGCCTAAACCCCATTGGTTAATCCCTTCCTGTGTGTTGTGTGTTAGGGGATTAATTTTGTGTGTTTGTTGGGGTTTGTGTGTGACTTCCTCCTAGGATTATGTCTAAGGAAGGCAAGGTCTCAGGCTTCAAGAAGTGTGACTCGTGCTGTCAGAAAATGTATCTGACAGATGGTCACACTTCTTGTGTTTACTGCCTGGGGCCTTTGCACCTGCAGGACTCCTGTGCTTTGTGTCACTCTTTTAGCCAGAGAGTCCTGCAGGAACGGAGGAATAAGCTTATCCTCCGTGGCTTACTTAAGCCAGAAGGTTCTCCCTCTAAAGCAGGGTCTGGGAAACCTTCTAAGCCACCGAAGGCTCAGGCTTCAGTATCCAAGCCTCCTCCGGTGGCTCCGGCTCTGTCGGAGCCGAGATCGGCTCCGGCTGGAACCAATCTATCTACTTCAAAAGTAGTGGGTTCGGCACCGGCTGGTTCCGACACTTTGTCTACTGTGGCCTTGTCGGCTCCGGCTGGAGCCGACACCTTATCCAGCATCGGAGCCGAGAAACCTTCGGCTCCATCTGGAATTCAGGGGACTTCGGCTCCGATGACTTCGTCCCGAAAGAGATCTCGGTCCCCTTCGTTGCAGAGTATCCACTCGGCTCCGGGGTCTCCTCTTTTGTCGGAGCGGAGCCATCGGAGCCGATCTTCGAGATCTCCCAGGCTGTCTGACCATGACTTAGAGAGGGTGGTAAGCAGGTTGTTGAAGTCGCAGGCACTGGCCCAAATGCTCCATAGCCCGTCTCAACAGACTTCGGCTATTGCCTCACCCCTTGAACTTCCTCCTCCGACTCCACACCAGAGTTCGGAGCCGGAGCCTCTCGGGACAGCGACTGTTTCGGCGCCAGAGCAGATACATCCTTCGGCTCCGTCGTCCTCGGCTCCGATCTCCTCCTTGAGGCCTTCCTTGGAGGGATCCGGTCGTCGGGTTTCCCTTGTCGGCTCCGAGGGGGCTAGTGGCATCGGACCCTTGTCCGACCCCGCTCTCCCTCTCGGGGCTTCGGCTTTGGTAAGCTCGGCGATGACATCGGCCTCGGAGCCTTCCCTCTCAGTGGAGCCGGGAATTCCTGTATCCTCGGAGCGGGGATATTCCAGCCTCCCGGGGAGGGGAGCCTTTGAGGTGATGAGGAGTGTCCTGGCCTCTGAGCCAGGTCAATGGTCCATCCCTCTAGCTCCTCCCTCTTCAGTGCCTGTAGACGCCTCTTGCCAGCCTCTTGCTCTCAGGCCCAGGGATCCATCGCCCCAGGTTTCCCCATTGGGAATTTCCTCCTCTTCCGAAGTTTCTCCTGATCCAGCAGGTGAACCCCCTCGGAAGAGGACGTGTAAGAGGAAACACACAGACTCCCCCGAGTCTACTACATCGGATACCGACTTAGATGAGTCGGAGGGTTCCCCACGATCCCCTCTGAGGATGTCTCCTTTTCAGACATCCTTGAGCTCCTCAAACAGAGGGGGAATTGGCCATCCATTGATCCCTCCGAGGATGAGTCGGTATACCTGGAGGCTTTTGGATCCCGACCCTCCATCTCCTGGGTGTCTCCGCCTTTCGACCCACTTATGCAGGTAGTGGCTTGAAAGGCGTGGGCGGCTCCAGATTCTGTGGAACCTGTCCCCAGGAGACCATCCAAATTTATCACGGCCCCTACGGACAAACAGTTCCTTTCCAAGGGCGTCTCTGTGGATGCTATGGTGGTGGCGGCGGCCACTAAGAAGGAACTGGCGGATCCTTCAGTACCTGTCCATCCTCCTAACAAGGGTTCTAGGACCATGGACAGGTATGGAAAGCGGATGTTTTTTTCAGCGACCTTTGCTATGCGTTCGCTGAACTACCTTTGTCACTTCACCAGGCTTCAAAGAGATATTCTCAAGGAACTGGGTGAAGTGGTCCAGGATCCTTCTGCTGCTGGGGCTCAAGAAAAGATTGCCTCGCAGCTAGCAATCCTGAATTCCCTATCCAACTCCTCCATGCGGCTCATATCCTATGCGGCCGATGGAGCGAGCAGGGCCGCAGGCACAGGAGTTGCTCTTAGACGCCAAGCCTGCATGCAGCTTTGTAATTTTGCGGACCCCTTTAAGGCGTCCTTCACTAATACCCCCTTTGATGGTTCAGCTTTGTTCGGACCTCAGGTGAAGGATACCTTGACCAGGTGTGAGCAGGACGGTAAAACTCTTTCTGCCGTTGGAGTCCATTTTTCCACTCCTTCTAGACCATATCCCAAGGGTCAGAAGGGGGGGAAGATGTGGTTCCGCAAAGCCCAAGGAGCTACACCGGACACACGTGGTCAGTTTACCCCCAGAGGCAGAGGGGGTAACAATAATAGACGCCACCCTAGAGGCAGGGGGGGTCCTCAAAACCAGGGCAACAGGGAGTCTCTTCCTGAGAAGCCCTTTCAGCATCCCTGAGGTGTTGCCCGACTGTCCACCCTTGGAGGCAGTCGGGAGAAGGATTTCACTGTACCCAGTAGCCTGGCAATCCCTATCACAAGAGATGTGGGTACAGTCGATCATATCCGAGGGTTACAAAATCCCCTTCAAAGGTATCCCGTGCCTCAACAATCCCTTCCAGACACCTCACCCGGACAAAGGGATTTGGCAGAACAGGAGGTTACAAAGCTCCTAGAAAAGAGCCGTCCAGACTGTGCCGGCAGACCAGGTAGGATCCGGCGTCTACTCGAGATTCTTTTTGGTCCCCAAAAGGAAGGGAGATTGGAGACCAATACTAGACCTGAGCAATCTAAACAGATTTGTCAAGAAGGCAAGATTCCGGATGGTCACGCTTCAGTCCATTCTGCCCTTTCTGGGCAAGGACAACTGGATGTGCTCTATAGACCTTCAGGATGCGTACTATCACATAAAGATTCACAGACGCTCCAGAAGGTTTCTCCGCCGCTAGGGACCAGTCATTACCAGTTCAGAGCCCTGCCCTTTGGCCTCACTTCAGCCCCCAGAGTGTTTACCAAATGCATGGCAGTGGTCACAGCTCATCTGAGACGTCAAGGATTCCAGGTGTTTCCTTATTTGGACGACTGGCTCCTCTCCGCCACCACCAGGTGTCAGCTTCTTCAGTCCAGAGACTACACTCTACAGCTTTACAGGAGTTTGGGAATTTCAGTAAATTTCGAAAAATCTTCTCTGCTGCCTTGCCAATCTATCACCTTTATAGGCGCAGAATTAAACACCGTCAAAATGTTAGCCAGACTAACAGATCAAAGAATTCTGGACATCCAAAAATTTGTTCGGATTTTATTGCAGAGCAACAAGGTCAAAGCCAGATTTATACTGAAGGTTCTAGGTCTTATGGCTGCGGCCATTGTTCTACTACCACTGGCTCGCTTCCACATGCGTCTTCTGCAGTGGATGCTATTCACGCAGTGGTCGTACCACTGTCTCCCGATGAGGCACGAAATCTTAGTCACACAGTCGTGCAGAACTCATCTGAATTGGTGGATATCTTCCCCTCTTCTTCATCAGGGACGACCCTTTGTTTCCCTCCTCCAGTTGCCACAGTCACTACGGATGCCTCTCTGATCGGGTGGGGGGGGCATTATCAGGGCAGGATGGTCCACGGGACATGGCAACCCATAGAATACCATCTGCACATAAATGTCCTGGAGATGAGAGCGGTGCTTTTAACGTTGCAGGCCCTCAACGACTTTCTTCCCACGGGGACTATTGCAGTACAAACGGACAACATGTCCGTGGTCTGGTACATCAACAAGCAGGGCGGGACCAGGTCCTATCCTTTGTGTCGAGAAGCTCTCAGAATTTGGCAATGGGCAATCTCCTCTCATCGGTTTCTGATAGCAACGCACATCCCCGGCAGGTCCAACCTTTTGGCGGACAGGCTGAGCAGATCCATTCTGATGCCTCACGAGTGGTCTCTCAATCAATCTGTAGTGGATCAGATTTTTCTGCAGTGGGGCACTCCTTGTTGCGATCTTTTTGCTACTCCTCAAAACAACAAGTGCCCAGATTATTTCACCCTCTTTCCCCTTCCAGGCCAACCCCTGAGAGACTCTCTAACCCAGGATTGGCCCGGGGACTTCTGTACGCTTTTCCTCCTTTTCCCTTGATTCCACAAGTCATTCAGAAAGCCACCATTTTGAGAGCCAAGTTGATTCTCATTGCCCCTTATTGGCCTCGACAAATTTGGTTTCCGTCTCTGCATCGTCACCTTCTGGTGCAGCCCTGGCATCTGGACCCAGTTCCGGATCTCTTGATCCACCAGTCGGGTCAGCAGCACCGGGCCATTCATTCTCTCAGCCTCACTGCTTGGTTGCTCCACTTCCTTCCCTAGCCAGGCTTCCGATGATCTCTGACTCCGTCAGAGACATCTTAGTGTCTTCCTTAAAGTCGTCCACTAGAACTGTTTATGCTAGTAAGTGGCGACGTTTTTCTATTTGGGCAAATTCCAGGAATATTGATCCCTTTACTGCTCCTGTACATTCTGTTTTAGATTTCCTGGCGGAGGTTTTTCATTCAGGATCCTCGTCATCTACAGTTAAAGTACAACTGGCTGCTATTTCCAAGTATCATGTTGGCTTGCATGATAATAACATTATGTCTCATAGATTATGCAAGGCCTTTCTGAGAGGAGTTTTTCTCCTAAAGCCGCCTATAAAGCATCCTCCTCCGCAATGGGATCTAAACTTAATGTTGGCATCCTTGATACTACCTCCCTTCGAGCCGTCTGCTTCATGTTCTTTGAAGTTATTGACCTGGAAAACTATATTCTTACTGGCTGTCACTTCAGCAAGAAGGGTTTCCGAGATTCAAGCACTCTGCATTCGTTCCCCTTACTTGGTTTTTCATAAGGACAGGGTATCATTAAGAACGAACCCTTCCTTTCTCCCCAAAGTGGTGTCTCAAACCAATATTAACCAATCTATAGATCTACCAGTCTTCTTCCCAAACTATTCTGACAGAGCTGAACAGAAGCTTCATTTTTTGGATGTCCATCGTCAGCTCAGGTACTATTTGCATAGAACTAAACAATTCAGAAAATCGGACCAATTATTTGTCTCCTATGCAGAAAACAGGATAGGTCTTCCAGTTTCTAAAGTGACCTTATCCAGATGGTTGACTTCCACCATTTCCTTTGTGTACTCTCTCAGAGGCAAGCAGCTATCTTCTAAACCAAAAGCACACTCAACCAGGAGTCTATCCACTTCTACAGCTTTTCAGGATAGACTACCCATTGATACTATTTGTGCAGCAGCTACTTGGGCCACGCCTCATACCTTTGTCTCTCATTACAAGTTGGACTTGGCCTCCAGAGATAGGGCCAGTTTTGGTTCCACAGTTCTCAAGAGTCTGTTCCATTGAGCCACCCGGGATACAGGTGCTAGGGACGCGGTCCCATCCAGCAAGAATGAAGGCGAGATTGACAACTTAACATTTAGAAGTTATGTACCTACCATAACGTTCCATGTTAGTTGTCTTCTCTCGCCTTCTTTAAGGCCCTCCCTCCTACCCCCTGGCCTGGACAGATCTTGAAGAGTTCCTATCAGGTTGTTTTTCCTCCTGAGCCTTCATATGAGGACTCTTTTTATGAACTTGTTTCCTAAATTATGTTAGGTTAGTCCTTAGGAGGGTAGGTTAGCTACCAAACGAGATCTGAGGTAGTTCCGCCTTGCATCATGGGATATAGGGTTGCCTTGAGCTGGTAAAAGGAGTTCTCAAGCTAAAGCAAGTGCCGAGTCAGAGCCGAGGATCAGCTCCGAACCCATCCAGCAAGAAAGAAGGCGAGAGAAGACAACTAACATGGAACGTTATGGTAGGTACATAACTTCTAATTCACCTACTCCCATCATAGTGGGCTGGAAACCAGGTTTTGCCACAACCCACCACTAAGATACTTGTCTGTCCCTAATCAATAATAACACAATCTAATACAACAAAGGAGGCACTCTACAATATGTCAGAAATAATAAAACACATGATGGGAATGCCATAGTCCATTTAATCATGGCACAGTTGCTATATATACATATATGACTTTTAGAACCTTAGAATATCACAGGACTGCTTGAAAAAACAATTTAACAGACACTACACAAACAAATAAGTGCTTTAGAAGCTAACAATATAATAAAAGTAGAATTATTTGGAATAACTGAATTTGCACTTAGAAGTGCCCAAACATGATATTTTAGGTATATAACAATTTTGCTAAGAAATATGGTGCTACCAAACAAATTACTTGGTGAAAGAGGATATTACTAGACCAACAACCTAAATTGTTATTCTTAGCCTCTAAAAATATAAATTGTAGTTATAGTCTAACAAACAAGTGGACTTTTTTTTTTTTTTTTTTTTTTTTTAAGAAAACAGTTTTAAATAAAATAAACCATGAGACCGGTACAAGAGTTCAAATGCTATGATACAGCAATTCATACTGATGCAGTTAATAGGTTACCCAAATAGTGACAGGGGTTGGCATAACATTTAAGGTATTTATCTTCCAGACACAACCTGCAGGGTTTGATTCTCACCCTTGGGAAGTAGTGATAGCCTTAAAAAGTCCCCCCCTCCCCCATGGTAATTAGCCTAGTAATCACCTATAATCATAAAACAGTACTAGCAGCAGCTCCAACTGATACAATTTTTGCTTTGTGGATCTTCTTCTGAAAACAAAAAAGTTTAGGAATAATCTTTAATTGAATGGTAAAACAAGGATGATCACTTTGTTTGCACGGTCTAAAAGATTCCAGTCATGAGGGAAAAAATGAGCAAGAGTACTGCATGCAAGAGCCGTGCTGGTGCAAAACAAATAATACAACGGGTAGGGAAAGCTGAAACTTAAGTCATCTTCTGGAAAAAACAAAAAGATACCCTCGTATCCGAAGAAAGGTGATAAAATATCTTATTGTCAGTTAAACTCCAACTTCTGTCAAAAAGCCCAAGAGTTACAATGCAAGTAAATATCGTCAATTGAACCTCTCCCCCAGTCCACAGGATGGAGAATGGTAATGTACACTGAGGGAGCCAAGCTAATGAATATGAATTGCTGCATATATTAAAAATGAGCACCGCATATGTAGTACAACTAAATCTATGAAAAAAAGATTTGGCTTGTGCATAAGTCAACAGAAATTAGAAATGAAATAGGATACATGCCTTGTAAGACTGAAGACTGTTTTAATATAAAGAATGCTGTAGAATGCTGCGTAGATATCATGTTCTGTAATAGCTAACATTCTGCTTTGTTAGTGACAATACTGACAGGATAAAGCAAAATGGTTGAGAGAGGTAAACTTTCTGTTTAGTTATGAACAGAGGGCAATTTTATGATTTTTTATCCTATTTATGCTTGACACAGATAAAGTCAAGGAAATGCAAAGCCAGGAGACATCCGCCCTGACACAGATAAATATGAAGAAAAGGAAAAAGAAATTTAGTAGATGCCCTGGGACTGGTCAGAAAAGTACAGGCCAGCTGAAGGTTACTAATAAATGACATGAATTATTGTGCTGAGCATTAAAATATGTATTCAACAAAATAAAATAAACACTGAAACAGTGAGATGAGTATAATGAGTGTGGATTTGCAGATGTTGAAGAAACGACCATAATATCATGTTGCTGCAGCATTTAAGTAACCTAGCAGGTCAGCACTCTTTGGTAGCTAAATGCTTTCCAGGAAAAGATCCACATTAGTATAATGCAGCATGCATCAATCATTCGAGTCTAAACAAATGTTACATTTGGTTAGCTTTCACAGCTAACCTCATTCCCATTAAGAGTTTTTTTATTAAGACCTGTTAAGAAAAGTCCTCAGATCTGTTACCAAAGCATCTTTTACTCAGGCTGTCTTCAACTGGGCATCTTACGCTTCAGTATTGTTTCCTGTAATTGACTGTACTGTTAATCTGTGTATAGAGTGGAATCACACTTAATGAAGAACTATATTTTAAAGTGCATGTTGCTCTTTCTGCAAGTCAGTGCAATCTCAGAGTTAGTAAGGAGCATGTCAGCTTGTCATTTGCAAAAAACAAAAAATCTTATGAGGGATTATTCTCTTATTTTATACATGGATGTGCAATTTAAATACAAGAAGTCAAATCTTAAGGAATTATAGGGGAAGCATCATTAAAATATAAATATTTACTACATACTACAAGTCATTTAAATGTCTTTATTGAGGAGTCAAGGAATTCTAGTAATGCTTACTCCTACATAATTAGTTCAGGCACCTGATTCTGTGCATTGTTGTTTAAACGCCTGCATTCCACGAATAGCATTTGGGTTAGTCTATTACCAAGGGCTTAGTATATTTAACAAGTCTTGTCATAACGCAGTGTTGCATCATCATAAAAAGCTGAAAGCAAATCAGAACAGCCAATCATATACGAGCTTAAATGATTCCTTCACTGTGTTAAGAGTAACTGAAAATTTTCCGTTCTGTCTTTACCTGTGACACACAGCAGAAACAATGATTCAAAGAGCGAGATCTTCCTCCTTGCGAGGTTATGTGCATACAGATAAGCACCTGAAGATGGTTTATAGTTCAGTGCATTGTTTATCCATCTGTCTCTTGTCCCTTTGTGATTTGTTCACTACAGAAAATATCAAAATAAGATGTGATAAGGTTTTTAAGCACTTTCACTGCAAAACAGTCTTTATCCGAGCGACTCACTTGTAGTGAAGAGCCAAAACTTAGGGAACCCACTATTTGTCATGATCCAGTTAAGTTTTGCTCAGAACATTGTGCCTGGAAGATCATAGTTCTGTTGATCAACGTGGGAATGTCAGTGATGGTAAAGTTGCAGATTGTGTATTTTCTTTGTTGGATGTAGGAAAGAGGGACAAGATGATTCCCCTCTTCCCTTCGCTCTTAATTTAGTGCAGCTTTAGAACTGATAGTGACTGTATATCAGGAGTGCAGAGAGGCTTGCTCCCCTACTAAAAATATTATTTCTTTTCCTACCATTTATGTGACACTCATTTGTAGATTTGCAACCCTTCATATGTCACTTTCTTGCAGATTAAATGTTTGCTATGAGTTTTGCAGTGATAATTTGTATGTCGACATCCTGAGATGTAATGTTTCATAGTAATTCCCCAAAACATACAGACACAAAGCTGGTAAGTTACTGTTAATATGCTTTAGCCTGTCCTAATTAAGCTTAACATTTATCAGGTTGGCCTAAGGTTTCTTTATATTCTTACATTCAAGTGTTCCTCGAAGTTGTCAACTATTTTCATGTATTGTTGTAAAACAGAGCCTGAGCACATGGTGGTTTACAGCTCACACTATTAGTCTGCTTTCATCTGAGTACTACTTTATATAAGCATTTGGCTTGTCTACCACAGTTCTGGACTTATGATCCTGATGTTTTCACAGAGGATGCTGTCATGTAGTGTGCTCCTGTCTATTTGTTTGTGTATAACTTTTGTGAGGATATTTTCTTCCTGGGTTTCCACTGAAACTTGGCTTCAGCACAGTTAATCATCCTTGGTAAACAATACATAAAATAATTACATAAATAAATACAAGTTTTAAATCATTTTATCTCCCAGTTAACTCAATAATCACCTCCTTGCCTGTTTTATACAAGGCACTTGACAACTTCTTCATCCACACCAAAATTATGCTATAGATTCAGCACACACAGTCCCTCACAGGTCTGTGCCAGACAGTGCAGTCCACAAAACACTAAAAACTAATACCGTCAGTGTGCCTTGAAGAACCATCAGCCATGTCATCAGTCTAGGTACAGGTAGCATCTTGATACAAAACTTCTATACAGCATTAATATCAAATCTACACAGTGTAAATCAAACTTTATACACACCAGATATTCAGTAGTCATAGTCCATTGCAAACATGGTAAATTAATTTCTAAGCCCAAGACAAGTGTTTGTTTGTGGAGAAGAGGTGAGTTCTGTGTTTCTTTTTTACCTGTACTTTTTATTAATGCCCACCCCTCCAGGCATGTCTAAAGGTCAGTCCCCTGTGCTTTCTCCTATTAACCTGGTGAACTTGGGCATCCTAAGGCAATGTAGCAACTGCCTCATGTACACACACAACCCTCTCCTCTAAACTCTCAACACTCAGGCTTGCGAGAGATGCACTTATATATGCAAACTGAAAGCTATGCACTCTCCAGCCAAGACCAGAATAGCTGGTCAAGAGAAGGTCAACACTTGCACCACACCACATGGAACACATAGCCCACCAGAACACATACAAGCACTGCCTTCACATAAAACACAAACCACACACCCGCCTTCATGGAGGCTCTTAATAAAAATCTACCCAAACAGCAGAGACCTCCAAGGCAGAAATGCACTTGACCACCACGACACAGCACTAATCACAAGACACATAACTCTCCTAAACAGTGTGCCACTCAACCAAAGCCCCTAAGGCAAAACAGCATGCCCAACACACTAGCCATAGGTGACTCAATAGTGAGGCACACTGATGTCCCACTCGCTAGGTTGAATAAGGAGAAAGTAACAGTCAGCTGCCTCTCAGGTGCCAGGATTGGTCACATAATGCATGCATCAGGTCCCTCAACAACAGGTACAAATATGACTCTGTCATTGTACATGTGGGTGTGAATGACCTGAGACGTACCTCCCTGGACTACATGAAAAGAGACATGGAGGAGCTCTCGGATTATGTAGCCCAGGCGGGTATCATCCTAGCTCTGAGCAGCATCCTACCATCACCAAGAATGATACCACAGTAGAAGCAGAAAATGATTGATTTCAACAATTGGCTAAGTTTCAGGTTTCATTTGAAGGGGATCCAGTATCTGTCTGCCTGGGATGACATGATTGACAGACCTCGATGCTTTGCCAGAGATAGCCTGCATCTGTCATTCCAGGGCTTCCAGATACTGGCCAAGGTTCTTGCCACCCCTATAGTGCCTTTTTTAGGTGGTGTTCCAAAGACCAAATTACCACCATAACAGCTACAAACAAATGCAATCTGAGGGTCATGCTGCTCAACGCTAGAAGTCTAAATCTCAAAATGCACTCACTTGAAGCACTCCTTAAAGAACATCGACATATGTGCTGTAACAGAGACCTAGTTCAAGGCAGCAGAAAACAGCCCTGCACTACCAGGCTATAACTCATTCCACACCTTTCGGCCCCAGAACTTGGACCGAAGCTCCAAACGCGGTGGTGTTTCCATATTCATAAAGGATGTGCACACCTCCAGTGCAGCATAACGCATCAGAAATACTTCAGGTGCAGCTAACATTGGGTAAGACAGCGATTTAGGTCGTAGCCTGCTATAGGTCTCCAGCCATGTCCCAAGACTCACACTCCACATTCCTAAGCACCCTAGAGAATACTAAGGTCCAACCTAACACTCTCATACTAGGTGACTTTAACTACCCCTCCATTAACTGGGAAAACTACTCATGTACCAATACACTTGCCCAACATTTCCTGGAATTCATTAATTCCAATGCCCTGGACCAGCTCGTTCTTACCACCACTAGAGGTAGCAACATTCTTGACCTGGTCATTACTAACAAAGGCGACCATTGCTCTACACCAATAGTCAACTCCTCCCTGGTTAGATCCAACCACAAACTAATCACCTTGGAAATCCAAATCCCTCCCATCCCACCCCCACCCTGCAAAGGTAACCACGATGAAAAACTTCTCCAAAGCTAACTTTGGGCTCCTAAAAGCAGAGGTGGCTAACTTCACGGCACCCATGCAAATGGAGAATAGTTACATGACCTCCGAATCATACACCAATGCACTGTACAAACATGTACACAAGTGCATGGATCTCGTTATACCCAGTAGAACCAAGATGCTCTCCTCCAAAAAGAAAGCCAATCTGGTGGTCCCCTGCCATAAACAAACAATACAACAGAAGGAGGAAACTGATGTGGAACACTGGAAAAACTTCCTTATCAGCCTAAACAAAAAGTTGAGATCCCTCATCAAATCTCTAAAGCTAGCTATGAAAACAGAATTGCAGCAGATAGAAAAGACAACCACAAGGCCTTCTGTAGTTATGTAAAGAATCTCCACGGCAATACCCAGATTTGCTCTGAGCTACTGCACAATGGTACCTCCTATACCAAGCCAACAGATATTGCCAATATACTGGCTGACAGATTCATTGCCAACTTTAGCCCCCCCCAAGGACCAATCACAACACCAGTAGATTGCCAGGCACCCAGTATTACTGCTGCACAGGTTAAAACAGCACTGTCCAAGGCCAAGAATACAGCTTCTATGGGACCTGACAATATCCCTGGCTGTGTTCTACATGAACTACAGAGTGAACTGGCACCTCACCTGTGTACCCTGTTCAATCATAGCTTCACCTCAAGCTTTGTTCCTACTGAATGGCGCACTGCTATAGTCATCTCTCTCCACAAAGGAGGAGCGACTACAGACCCTGAGAGCTATCGCCCCATTAGCCTGACGAGTCTGATATGCAAAGCTATGGAACGCATCATCATGGACCTAATAAACAAGGATATAGGGAATCTCCAAACTCTGGATCTCATACAGTTTGGTTTTGTGAAGGGTAGATCATGCCTGCTCAACTTGCTCGACTTCTTTGGGTCAGTTACCAGAGCTGTGGATGAAGGTAAGGTGGTTCATACAGCCTACCTTGATCTGGCCAAGGCCTTTGATACCATTACACACTCAGGAATCATTGCAAAACTCACTAAGCTAGGCATCAACCCCTATATCACTAGGTGGGTTGCAAACTGCCTCACAGATAGAACCCACAGTGTGAAAGTAGCTGACTCTAAGTCAGACTGCCAACTAGTCACGACTGGAGTCCCACAGGTTTCGGTCTTGGGTCCTCTCTTGTTTGGTATCTACTTCTCTGAAGTCCAGGCCAACACAAAGGGACTCTGGCTGACAACATTCACAGACAATTCCAAGTTGGGAGTTATTATTGACTCCCTACGTGATGTTGACATCCTACAGAATGGCCTCACCGTGACCAATGACTGGTGTCAGAACCATGGCCTTAAGCTCAATGCCAAAAAATGTGTCGTCATCCTCTTTGGGAAAAACCCGGTTTCCATGAATTACCACATCGATGGTAGTCCATCGAACATAGAAGACGTTATAAGAGATCTGGGAACACAGACTGACAGCAGCCTCTCTTTTGATCACCACATTGCCACTGTGGTCAGAAACTCCTTCTATGTGGCACATTTATCTATTCTTCCCTCAATAGGCCAGTCATCGAGTACAATGCCCCATTTGGCATGTACCTCACTAGACACCTGCAACAACTGGAGAGGCTGCAGAAGTACCTTACAAAGAGGATCCTAGGCCTTAAACACTTGTCCCATATGGACAAACTCAAAAAACTCCAACTATTCTCTGTCTCATATCTCCATCGCCTACTTAGAGGTGATCCCTGCTTGACTTTCAAAGCCATGCCTGACCCAGCTCTGTTAGAAATGCTCCATCTAAAGAAATCCCAATCCCTCCACACCATACGCTCCAGAGACCTCAACCTCATTACCACAATCAACAGAATGTACTGGAGGTACAGGTTCATAACCAAGAGACTGCCCATGCTATGGAATAGACTTCCCATACAAGTCAAGCAGAGCACCTCGCTGACCCTCTTCAAGAGAAATCTTCATGAGTGGATGTGAAATAGAAAATTTACCCCGGGGATCACTCCAGTGGCTCTACTCGACAGAGGCACTGGAAACTAAGGTCGGGTGGCACATTGCCAGGGTAATCCTATGGGCTAGGCATGTAAAGGCCCCAGGACCATTAGCCTAGTACACACCTATAAACCTTTTTACTTTCTTCATAATTTAACACAATTTTAGAGTGTGTATATATAAACAGATAGCTGTACCCTATCTATGTAATAAAGCAGACATCTAAGGGGATGAGTTTATATTCCATATAGTCTGCAAGGAAAAACATAAATGTAGCACAACCAGTGCAGGAAACTGCACTAATCAGCTTCAACTCAGAGCAAATTAGTGAGAATTTCCCTTGTGTACATCAAGACAGAAGAGTAAGTGGTCTAATTGATGATGTTCGTACCTTATTTTCAGTGATCTTTTGTAAGTCTGCAGCAGATACCGTCTACAAGACATGCAATTGTATCTAGTGTTTGTACCAAATCCTCTATGTAATGAGCAGGATCAAATTCATACTGCAAGACTCATTCACCAAAATAGGGAAATAAGACCAGATGTAGGGGCTAGACACTTTAATCTTATGATGCAGTTATTTTCTAGATATCTTCACCAAACGTGTCTGAGAAGGAGGACGTTAGCAAGAGCTGTGTGGAACTGCTCCACAGACCAGCATTCATCTGTAAAATGTAATTCTTTAAGTAATGCTAATACTGACAACTGAAGCATAGCCAACAATAAAACACTGCAGGAGTATTACTTGCTATCAGATGCCATACTTTCAAAAGCTGAAGTCAGTGTATAGAAAAGAGGAACAGGCATTAAATTTAATGAAAGATATTTTTATATACTTGCCACTTTATTCCTCTCTTAACCTGGTAGATAAACTAAATCACTGAAAATCTGTTTCAGCCCTGACCAGGCCCAAAGGACAAGTGTGAATGTAATATGTGTTGACAGTTTAGCCTCTAAACTTTGGAGTAACTGGTCAACCATCATTTATTTTATTTAGTTACTAGCTGTACCCGGTCACGTGTTGCTGTGGCTCAGTTTGGTTAAATGGAAAAGAAAGAAAAGAGAAAGTGCACGTTTCTAATATGTTTAATTTCACAATGCTTGTGGGTATACAATATTTTTTGTTGTTCCATTGTCTGTGCAGATATAGAGATTTTTCTGGTTTGCCGACTCTAGAACACGCAACATATAATTGTCCATGTGAGAAGCAATCCGTGTGTAGATCTAAACCACACTATTCTAAAGATTGGCCCTGAGCTTTGTTGATGGTGATTGCAAACGCCAATTGAATTGGGAATTGCAATCTCTTAAATTGAAATGGCATATCCGTTGGAATCATAGGAATGCGAGGAATGAGGACATCTTCACCTTTGAAAGGTCCTGTCAAGATTGTTGCTTCTATGACGTTGCTCATTAATTTTTTTACTGCAAGCCGTGTGCCGTTACAAAGCTTTGGCTGGTTGATATTTCGCAACATGATAATTGGCACGCCGATTTTCAATTGCAGTATGTGCGGCGGCATCCCTGGCAGATCAAGTGAATTCAAAAATTCTGTTGGATAATTAACCACTTCATCTGCTTCCACAACAGCGTCGATGGACTTGTATGTGACTGCCTCGCTTTGAATGTTAGACTGAATAATATTGTTAAGTTCGTAGACGTCTTTGTTCTTGTCCACAAGAATAGCTCGTTCAGACAGCCAATCATGATTCTTATAATTGGTTTGAATATTGGGAAATACTTTTTCAACCAATTCTTCTTTTGATGTCACTAAATTGCAGAAGTTATGAGGCAATGAAATTCGTCCTGAAGTCAGATCAACCGGCACCTTTCCATTCCCAATTTCCAGCAATTGATGTGAGAATATCTCAGCTGATCGATCGTTTTGCAACTGGACATGCATATTTGTAGTTAATTTTAACGTCTTTACGTGTCGCCACAAAGTAGAGTATTTCAGGCAAGCATTTATTTCGTCTGCTCGTGTCGATCGAGGAGAACGAAACAGATCTGAAGCTGCAGAACGCGATTGCCGTGCGTGCAACCGTGCATCCTCAAGTCTGGCTGCACGTCGCTCTGCTGCTTCCTCGGCATGTATTTGAGCCATTCTTTGTCTGTTTCGCTCGTTCGCTGATGCCCGTTCTTCCTCAGTTTGATTTGCAATTACTCGTCGCACTGCTTCGCTCGCGAAATACGACCTAAGTTTGATCTTCTGCGAGGCATTATTTGGATGAACTAAAGCAGATCGATTGCACTGAAAAAGAAGAAAGAAAGTTATAACAAAAACATATAAAATTGCATATTTGTATACAAATATATAGAATCCATAGTAGGTATATAAAAACACGAGCGTATTCGAATGCAACGTGTGACATCTATATAATAGTAGGTATATAAAAACATGCGCATATTCGAATGCAACATTGTGTGAAAATTTCAAAGCAATCGGTGAAGAACTTTCGGAGATTTAAGATTTTGAACAAACGAACATCTACATTTTTATTTATATAGATTTATTGTTTGTTAGCCGAGGTAATAGACTAAACACAAAGGTCCCATTTCAGCTACAGCCCAGAAGAAAAGCAGAAATAAGAACAGAAAATGTATTTCAATATACAGAACTGAAAACAAGGATGTAAAGAGGTAAGACTAGTACAGCATTAATAAAAAATGATAAAGTGATGATGTTAAGAAATATTGGAATAATATAGTTTAGTTATAACATACAGACATAATCTGGTAACAGAACAAATCACACAGCTTAAATAAACACACAGAAAATGTATATAATTATAATTAATTAAAGCAGCAAATTTTAAAACATAGAAGAAAGCCAGGATACCCAAATATAGCCTACACAGACACATGGAGAACATAAAAACTCTACACAGTTAGTATACGCACACACACGCACACGCACATGCACACACACACACGCACACACACACACATATATATGTATATATATTTTTACAAGGTATCTTTAATGAATGTGCAATAAATAAACCTGTCAAATTAGAAGAGAAGAAAAAGAGAGGGAGTTTATTTATTTAGCAGTTATTAAATGGGTAAGCGGACTGGTCCATAGACCCCTTTTTAGCCAGAGCCCAGGCTACAAGATTAAGGGCAGTTTACTGTTGCAAATAAAGTAGGATACTTTTAGAATGTGTGAGAAAATCCAAATACCTCTAGAAAGCCCACACTGAAACATAGCGGGCATGCAGACTCTGTGCAGGCAGTGACCAGAAGTCAGAACTGAACCTGGAGCTAGCAGATTTCTTACAATTGAGTTACCATGCTGCTTAATTCCTTAACAAATTCGTGAAGCTAAATGTCATGTCACAAACTCGTGTTATGTCCCTTTTACTGAATTGTTGGTACAAACTGGTGTGAGTCCCTAAATGCTGAAATGTGCCAGGACATAATGACGGAGGAGTAAGGAGAGGTAATGTCACTCATAAATAAACCTCTGTCTTCTGTAAAGTATAGCACAAATTATTTCAAGGAATTTCAAATGATTTACACTATGCCAACATTTACAACATAATGGAATGCTAATGAATATTTGACAATGCTACGAATAGATTCTATTGAATTAATACAACTTTGGAAATCCTTGGCACTACTGAGGGCAGGTTCAGCAATTTTGCTTCAGTGTCTCATAGCTTTCTCTATGACCCACTGTCACTTTCCAATATTTCTGGAGGATATTGATGTAGTAAAGTGGTCTTGCCTCCAGGAACTTGCTCATTGCCTCAGCAGCACCCATCCACCCTCCTTATTGGAATC
Source organism: Protopterus annectens (assembly GCF_019279795.1). Taxonomy (NCBI): domain Eukaryota; kingdom Metazoa; phylum Chordata; order Ceratodontiformes; family Protopteridae; genus Protopterus; species Protopterus annectens. The sequence continues at coordinate 546,055,875 of NC_056727.1, forward strand.
ACATCACTCTTTGAATGCTACCAGGTTACTCCAGGCATACAATGTTATGGTGCCATAACAACATGCAAAGTAAGTACTGATGAGAAGATATGCAAATTATTTAAGAATTACTCTAGATGCATAGTGTACTATAGTAAATATTGTATGATACCTGTTACAGTAATGCTATAGTAAAACTTCATGGCACCTGTTACAGTATTACTACAGTAATGCTGCATGAAACCTGTTACAGAATTATTTATTTATTTATTGGCATTTGTTTATCGGGATATTCCACTGGGCCATAAGCGCCCATTTTCAGTGGAGGCCCGGGGAGAAAAGTTCCAGAAAGTACAAATACATAGAACAATCATGAACAATTACATAAATTTTACAAAACAAATTCAATAATAAACAAGTGAATTTCAAGAATGTTTATACATGGATGAAAACTAATCATTTGGAGAAATTAAGAAAATATATTCAGTGCCACGGAAATTAACAATTGATAGGAAATAGAAATAAGACTAAGAAGATGTATGTCAGTTTGCACAAATAATTCAAGGTAAATTTACAATGTGAAAATCAGAAATAGTGATGAATCTTCAGAGTAAGGTGGTCAGCCTGTTGCAGGTTGTTTTTAGGCAGATATCACATATAGAGGAAAACTAGGCATACATTGAGTAGTGAGTGTATGAATGTAATAGGAGATGTGGAAATAGAAGTGGTCAGGACTTTGGTACAATTGCAGCTCCATATAGAAGAGAAGTAGTTCTGTAAGAAAGTTTTAAAATATATAAAGTTTTGCTTGGATCTAAGTGTTAAAGGAAGAGCATTCCAGGTTCTGGCTACTGAGCAAGAGTATAGATGTTGGCATGCTGGTAAGTTAGGTTTGTGTACCTGTAGGAGATGTTGATTTTTGGATCTACTGAAGAAAGTAAAAGGTAGAAAGGTAATAAACCACTGATCCAGCCATTAGAATACGTTTATTAGAAAACAACAAAGCTTTCAAGCCACTCAGAACTCTTCATCAGCATTACAATTAAAAAACATTCACTTTCTATTTAAAACCAAATCCAGTCTATCAAAGTAGTTGTCACAAACACGACTTAGAGCTTTATAAAATCACATGACAGAATAAAAAAAAATCATATGAAGAAACTCATTAATAAATAATGAACAGTGAATAATAGCAGCCAACTAATATATATATATATATATATATATATATATATATATATATATATATATATATATATATATATATATATATATATAGGGTCTACCTGAGATGGTCGACAATTCATTTGATCGACTTTCATTTGGTCGACAATTCATTTGGTCGACAAGCATGTTATGTGGGGGGGCTTCGCCCCCCACACCCCCCAATGTGGGGGGCTGTGCCCCCCACACACCCCCTAACTATATATATCAACTCCAGGGTTGCACAACATTGGGGAGGGGGGCAAATCTGCCTGTCGACCAAATGAAAGTCGATCAAATGGCTTGTCGACCATCTCAGGTAGACCCATATATATACACACACACACAACCTCATCACTAAGGGCTTTTCATCCAGAAAAAAGGAGGTCATTGTCCCACTGTACTCATCCCTCATTAGACCCATTATAGAATATAACGCCCTGTTTGGTCTGAACCTCTCAAGACATCTGCAACAACTGGAAGGGCCGCAGAAATATCTCACTAAAAGAATCACAGGCCTAAAGCAGATGCCCTACGCTGACAGCCTTAAAAAACTCCAGCTATACTCTGTCGCATATCGTCTACTCAGAGGCGATCTCTGCTTAACATGGGAAGCTATATGCTCTTTCAATTTCTGATTAGTCTTTCCAACATAGAAACAACTGCATTCCTCACAATTAGCAAGGTATATAACATTCTCACTTGAACAAGTTGCAAAAGTCCTAAAATGAAAATTTTTCTTTGAAACAGAATGTATAAATTCAGTTTCCAAATTAATATATATCTACAAAAGGAGCAATTATGAGATGGCAAAGTCATTTTTTTATTTGATGTAAAATGTCTTTCTTGGTAAAGATCTTTATAACATAAAAGTTGCTTCAAATTTTTCTCTTTCTTAAAAATAAAACATGAATAGTCACCTACAGTTGTATTTACTTCAGCATCAGATTCCAAAATACTCCAATTTTTTCTTATAATAGTTTTTATTTGTGGTATGCACCTATTAAATTTAGTAATATAAACCAAATTTCCTAGTTGCATCTGATATATTATTCTGGTACATAGTCGAATTATTGCCCAACATATAGGGCTTCCCTAAACCATCTCTTTGTGAAGTTAATAATGCTCTGTTAGTGCTAATCATGGTTTTATTATAGCCTCTGATATAAATATCATTAGTCATAGTGTTATGTTCAGTAACGAAGCCACTTTCAGTGATATTCATCCTACTCGCTCTCAAAAATTGGCTTTTGACAACATTATTATAAACATACCTGGGATGCATACTACCATTGTGTACATATGTTGTGGCCTGAACTTTCTATGAATAGAGGTCTGAAACTCACCATCTATAATAGCTACATTAATATCCAAAAAAATTAATACAGCTACTAGAATATTTTAAATCAAGCTGAAGAAATACTGGCCAAGGCATTAGCCACCCCCATAGTGCCAAACCAACAGACGTGCCAACATAAATTCTTCTAATGCCAAACTGAATGTATTACTTCTCAGTGCTATGAGTCTTAACAAGAAACTGTACTCACTGGAAGCTCTCTTTGCCCTGGAGAATGCAAACATCTGTACAATTACAGAGACATAGTTCAAGGTTACACGCCTATCAGACATTTAGACCACCTCCTGAAAAGGGAAAAACAAAAGGAGGAGGTGTTTCAATTTACGTAAAAGCAATCACACCTCTAGATTAGTCAAGCAGGATGACTCGCTTGAGCTACTGCATGTCCAGCTGACCACAAGCAAAATCTCCCACCATATCACCACTAGCTACAGGTTCTCAACCATAATCCATGAAGACCCCTTTGCATACCTGAAGTTACTAGAATCACTTACCATTCAGCCCAACACACTACTCATGGGTGATTTTAGCTACCCCCACCATAAACTGAGAAACATGTGCGATCACTAACACGCAGGTTCATGGATTTCTGGACTTGCAAATTTTCTGTAACAGCTGGTTTGCACTCCCACTAGACACTCAAATATCCTTGACATAGTACTCACAAACATGGAGAAGTGTTGACCCCCCCCCCCCCGCTAAATGTCCTCATTGGTAAGATTGGATGATAAACTGGTCTCCTTTGAAATAAATGTAATGGTAGTACCCCCATCAAACCCTAAAATCTTAACAAATTTTTCCAAGGTGAATTACCTCCTATTAAGTGATAGCATAGGTAATTTTAAAGCTCCCACTAACCCCAAAAACATGGAGGCTATGGAGAAGTATATATAAATGCCCTGTACAACCACTTAAACAACTGCATAAAAATGGCAGTACCTGCCTGAACTAAACGCAGATCTAGCTGGAAAAACAAGCCACCCCTGTGGACCCCTGGCAGAAATAGACTATACAACATAAGGAAGAAGTTCTTGTCTAGAAGTAAGTGAGAGGGAACGCAACAGAAAAAAAATCCCTCATTAGTCTCAACAGGCAAATCAGGGAACGAGTCAAGTCTTTAAAAGCTAAGTATGAGACTAAAACAGCCTCCCAAGCAAAGGATAACCACAAAGCAATTTTAGTTATGTCTGACATCTTAGGAGAAACAGTCAACAATGTGCTGAGCTAGCTATAGATGGCACTACCTATACTCAGCCAGAAAAAATACCAAACTTGCTGGCCAATAAATTCAGCTCAAAATTTCATCCCCTCATCATTCCGATCACTCCTCATAAAATACCCCCCACCATTCTTTTGTCTGTTATCACAAAAGAACAGGTCATCACTGCCCTTTCTAAAGCTAGAAACATGACATCAATGGGTCCTGATGAAATCCAAGGGTGCCTGTTAAATAGTTTGAAACATGACCTAACAGCCCCACTCAGATCTCTAAGTATCCACTGCCTCCAGACAGGCTTTGTCCCACTAGAGAGGAGGACAGCAAGAGTCATCTCTCTGCACAAGGGGGGGGGGGCATCAACTAACCCAGGAAACTACTGAACCATGAGTCTGACCAGCCTCATATGTATGACTATGGAAAGGATAACCATGGACCTGATTAACAACGACATAGGAAGTCTCCAGACTCTAGACCCAGCCCAGTTTGGCATCACCTACTTAGTCTGGTGGACTTCTTTGACAAGGTTACCAAGGTCATGGATGAAGGTAATACAGTGCATTCCACCTACCTTGACCTGGCCAAAATATTTAACACAATACTCCACTTGGGAATTATAGATAAACTTACAAAATTAGGCATAAACCTCTATGTCACCAGATGGATAGCCAAATGGTTCACAGGTAGGACATATGTTGTTAGAGTGGGGGACTACACATCCAGCAAGAGGCCAGTCACCAGTGGAGTGCCACAGGGTTTAGTGCTGCGATCCCTCCTGTTTGGAATATACTTCTCAGATGCCAAGGCAAATGCAGATAGCCTTTGGCTGACCAAGTTTACTGATGATTGCAAGTTGGGGGCAATCACTGATTCCCCAAATGATGTTGACATCCTACAGAAAGGTCTAACACAGACTAATGATGGGTGTCACAGCCATGGCTTCAAACTAAATGCAAATAACTGCATAATAACACCCTTTGGGAAATCAAATGCTCCGGCAAATAACAACATTGATAGCACCCCCAAAGAGTGGACCCAGTGGTGAGAGATTTATGTGCTCAGATAGATAGAAATCTGAACTTTGACCACCGTGTGTCCACAGTGGTGATGAAATCCTTCTGTGTGGCTCAGCTTATAATTAAGGGCATGGCGTCCAGATCTAAGGATGTCATAGTACCACTGTACTCAGCCCTCATCACACCAATAATCTAGTACAATGCACCCTTTGGCATGAACCTTGCCAGGCACCCACAATAGTTGAAGCATTCTCAGAAGTTTCTCACCAAAGAAATACAGGGTATAACCAACGTATCATATGTGGACTAATAAAAATCCTTATAATTTTATTCAGTTTCCTACCAATTACTGAGGGGTGAGCTGTGTCTGATCTACAAGGCAGTCTCTGACCCTGCACTGATGAAAATGTTGCATGTTAGCAAAACTAACTGGGTTACCCACTCCAGAAATCTAAACCTGATCTATGGCATGACTACATCATGCTGGAGAGACAGATATCTGTCCCAGAGATTGTCCTTCCTCTGGAATAGGCTTCCTATTCACATGAAGCAGAGCCTTTCTCTGACCATAGGCTTTCTATTCACATTAAGACGAGCCCTTCCCTGAACATCTTCAAATGCAATCTGGACAGATCGATGGGAGATCAGAAATCCATTCCTATGGTTGTGCCCATACTTAGGGAAAGAGGCAGTCTGTAAAACTAGTCAAAACCTTACTTGCTGAACCTTGTTAACTTTCCCTTGGGGATAGAAAATTGGGTAAAATCTGTGTAAAACCAGATAGGCTTGTAAGCGCTCTTGAGCCATTAGCCTAATAATCTCCTTTGAACCTATGACCCTATCAATTGGTGGCAGCTCAGGTGGATGTAAAGGATCCCACACCACCTATCTAAAAGCATAGGAGAAGTTCCCAATGCCCTGGCCAAATTTCTCCCTGGTACTATAAATATCATCTTGTTTTTCCCCTGAAAATAGGCCACTAGCCTAGTGGAACTAACCCAGTCAACACAAGATAAATAAAATAAAAATTGCAATTTTACCAGCCTCCATGCAGTCTCAGCTGCTACTTTTGCAGATGAGTATTATGGTTTACTGTTGAAATGTCGAAAGTTAAAAAAAAGGTATCTAACAGCAAATTATTTTGCCAAAAGTACACATAACCTAACAGCCCTATTATCGAAAATAAGCTGTTAATGCCGAAAATGTTGACAACAACATTTTACGGCATTAACAACAATGCCACCCTTGCCGTAACTCCTTAACCCCCTAAACCAAACATCCCATTTATGCAGGGGGGGCTGCGCCCTCCTGGGCCTCCCACACACCCCCTAACTAAATATTCCAACTCCAGGATCGCACTACAGTGAGGGAAGGGATGTATTTCCCCAACCACACTGTACCACGATCCCTGTACATTATCAAACGTTATATTTACGAATACACAGTACATTCACAAATATACCATTCGATTACGTAGCTTGCACACATATGAACTATTCGAACATCTGTAGTTCGAATAGTTCATAGGCGTACAATGCTACGCCGATATTTCAATGGTAAACCCGAGTATTACTGCCACCTACATTATCATATAGATATAGTAATCGTTACTAAAACCAAATATAATTAGACATTTAAAAATGAACAACTTTGGTGGCCCACCAGTATAAAGAAGCTCTTTAAAAAAGACACAAAAAATTCTAAAGACCTAGAGCAAATCAAAAACTGAACACATTAAAGGTAAGCATGGAAACAAAATAGCTATCAGGAAGATCAAAGCTAAAAATCAATTACACTAGCATCACAAGTTGAGAATAACTGCAAATCCTTCTTTAATGATGTTGAAATATAAAGAAATAACAAGTAATGTAATGAGCTAATCCTAAATGCCGTTACCTATGCTGTCCCCAAAGATATAGCATATTTGCTTGCAAAACAGATTTAGTGCTAAGTTTGCCTCAGAAACAGCAACTGAAATTCCACAAATCCTTGAGTCCCATATACCCCCCAAGATCATCATGGAGCAGGTCCTGACAGTGCTATCAAACAGTAAAAATAGCTATTCCATGTATCCAAGCAATTTACCTGGATGCATAATAAATAGAGCCAAACATGCCATTAATTGAACCCCTCATGTATTTGCATAACTTAAGTCTATCTGCAGGGTATGTCCCTGCGGTATGGAAAATAGCAGTTATAATGCCCATCCCAAAGGGGGCACTACCAAAGACACTGAGAACTACAGGTCCATCAGCCTAAATTGCAAGGCAATAGAACATCTTATCTCTCACTCCATAATCTAAGATTTTTGAAACCTCATTCAATTGGACCCAAGACAATCTGGTTTTGTCAAGGATAGGTAAGGTCTAGTTAATTTAGTAAATTTCTTTGAAAAGGTCACAGAAGCTAGTGGTAATTCAGTCCATAGAGCATATGTGGATTTGGCCATGGTTTTAAACACTCTACCCCATGCTGACATTATAAATAAAATAAAAGACCTCAAGGCAGAACTTTACTTGGTTATATGGATTGCAAATTTGCTGAAAGATAGAATCTACATAATTTAGGCTGCAGGTGTCACTTCAAAAAGAAAGAAAATACCTAGCATAGTACCCCATGGCTCACTACTGGGACACCCTCCAATTTTGCATGTACTTTTTGACATCCATACCATAAATATAGGCAATGGCTAACCAAATTTGCTGATAACTGTAACCTGGCAAAAACCTTGGTTGAACTGTTAAAGGTATCGAAGGAAGGAAACACCACTGTATAAGGAAAATAACTTCAATATCCACCACGGTTATGAATCTATTAAAACCAATTTTAATCAAAAACAGCTTAAAATAAAGTAAAATAAAATGAAACAATAACTCTGATAAGTGCTTTCGGCTAAGTAAGCCTTCTTCAGATCGTTAATTCAATGGCGTTACTGTTCTAACTTTAAAATACATGATATCCAGTCAAGTCACTTATTAAAATTAGATGAGTTTCTTTCGCCAATTACCATATTCTTCCTCCCTACAACACCAAAAGGAAGCGACTGGAGAACAGCAATCCAGTCCACACTTTAATGATAAAAACAATGAATACAACCAAATTGTTAACCTAGGTTTCATCCACATTCTCAGGACTTCATCAAAACAATAAAACCTCCACAAAAACACCTGTTGAAATACCCACCCCACTGAATAATTAATTCATCATTTAAGCAATACACTGTTTAAAGATACACAACTGAATTGCACACATACTTAATAAAACACAATTTACATATAACTATTTATCACTACAAATTTTAAAAATTCTTGAGTTTATAACTTTTAATTTATAAACATGACATAATAAATAATTCATATACATTAAAATAAGTGAACTAATTGAATAATAACTTGAACTACCTTCTACCTAATATATGTTTTAACTTTAAACAGGGGCAATACTGATACTGTCATTTATGCCAGGAAAATTCTGGGCATCCAACCTTAGTTGCCATTTTAATTTACATATATCTAAATGAACATCCAACAACTTACCCTGACTATCATTCTTAATATGTTGAATGACACAAAATTTAAAACTGTGTCCTGAATATCTAACAATATGCCTAGCAAGGGCATTAGTGGACCTAATATGCCTAATGTCCAAAACATGTTAATTTACTTGCTCCCTAAAATGCCAGGAAGTTTTTCACACATAAAACGCAGGACATGCTTCACACTTGGCTAAGTACACCATATTCTGAGTGTGGCAATCATAATGTCCCAAAATAGGAATGAAATAGTTATTCACCCTAATGTTCCTACCTGTTTCCATAATGTGCTTGCATGTAATGCATCTCCCACACTTAAAATTACCTAATGCTCTCCCAACACTTGATTGCTTATAGTGGGACCCCTTCTCCAAAATCTCCTTAAAGGATTTATCCTTCTGTAACACATCACCCATCTTATTCTCAACGTTCTTGTGCAACTGTAGGATGCCCCAATTCTTCTTTACCATCCACATAAACCAATTGGCATCCTGATTAAAGGTAGTGACAAATAATAAACCTTCAACTTTCTTTTCCAAGTCAATCCCCTCAATGCTGACTACCGGCTTTTCCAAAACATACCTAGGACTTCCCATCAAAATGGCCCTATAAATACCATCACCCCTTTTATGAATGATTTCTTTCATAACATCCATACACAGGGCTTCGGGATATCCCCTTCTTTTAAACATCATGGTCATAAATTCTAACTCTCTAAGGAACTCCTGATCATTACTGACCATCCTGGCTGCCCTCACCATCTGACCCTTAACAATGGATCTTTTTTGATGGTGAGGGTGCCAGCTATTGTAGTCCAAATATGAATTGGAAAAAGTAGCTTTTCTGTGAATGCCAGATCTCAAACATTTCATCTCTCTGTCTATTATCAAATTAACATCCAAGTACAATATTTTTTCTGCACTGTACTGGTGGGTAAATTAAAAAAATCCCACAGTATTGTTAATTTAATCCAAAAAAGCCTTAATCTGTTCACTATTACCTTCCCAAACAATAAAAATGAAAGTGTATAATGCTTAATATACTTGTTATAGGCACTTGGAAATACATACTCCTGCTCCCAGAAGGACATTATATAGTTGGCATAAATTGGGGCACAAGCGGCCCCCAATACCACACCAGTAACTTGTTTATAAAAATGTCCTTCGAAGTACAGAAAATATTTATACAACACTGCCTCCATCAAGGTAACAAACACATTCACTTGATCCTGGTCATACAGGCCAGTTTTAATCAATTGTCACTCCAGCCAAGCTAAACCCACTTCATGGGGAATAACTGAAAACAGATTGCACACGTCAACTGTAAGTAACATAATGTCTTCTGTAATATTCATCATGTTTAATTTTTCTAAATAATTCCAAGAATCTTTAGTTATATATGCAAAGGTGCTTAACCCTCTTTGCAAATAATAATCCAAATATTGACTTATGAAACACGTTTTACTTCACTTCTCATCAACTATAGCCCTGAATTTCACGTCATCCAGGCCTTTGTGCAATTTGGGGAATCCCGAAAATACCACTAACCACTGGATTTGGATTCCTTAAAAAATCACGTTCTGTTTCGGTTATTTGCCCCTGAAATAACATGTCATCAATCATTAGGTCAAGTTTTAAATGTGCTACATTAATTTCATTAACACTACTTTCCATGTAGTTATCATCCATTAACATTCCCATCGTGGTATCTATGTAATAATTTTTGTCAACCACCATAGCACCATTGCCCTTATCAGGCTTCATTATTCGAACCCCCTTATTGTCAGCCAAATCACTTAATAATTTGCATTCATTATCAGACTAGGTTTCGTCCACACTCTCAGGACTTGTGTCATTCAATATATTAAGAATGATATTCAGGGTAAGTTGTTGAATGTTCATTTAGATATATGTGAATTAAAATGGCAACTAAGGTTGGATGCACAGAATTTTCCTGGCATAAATGACAGCATCAGTATTGCCCCTGTTTTAAAGTTAAAACCCATATTAGGTAGAATGTAGTTCAAGTTATTATTCAACTAGTTCAGCTTAACTTATTTTAATGTATATGAATTATTTATTATATCATGTTTATAAATTAAAAGTTATAAACTCAAGAATTTTTAAAATTTGTAGTGATAAATAGCTGTATGTATGTATGTGTGCAATATAGTTGTGTATCTTTAAACAGTGTATTGCTTAAATGATGAATTACATTTTTCAATTGGGTAGGTATTTAAACAGGTGTTTTTGTGGAGGTTTTATTGTTCTGATGAAGTCCTGAGAGCGTGGACGAAACCTAGGTTAACAATTTGGTTGTATTCATTGTTTTTATCATTAAAGTGTGGATTGGATTGCTGTTCTCCAGTCACTTCCTTTTGATATTCTTCCTCCCTGCAGGCAACCAATGATAGTTCATAAAATACTCCCCTATCATTGGAGCTGAAAGTGTTCTTTCCACCAATCACTAAAGCCTTCTTCTTCATACATGTCCGATTACCGTGCATGAAACCTGTACCTATCATATGATATTTGTAGAACCAAGCCCCTTTTTATACCCAATCCTGTATGGTCACTGGGACAGAGTTGTTCAACTATCAAGCATTGGTTATTACCTCTTACTTATAACTAATGGTATGCCTTCTGGCTTTTAGTATTGGTTTTAATGGAATCATAGTATTCAGGCCAGGGGGGATAACTCGTTCTCATATTCACAATCCAACTGATCTCCCTTATTTCTGTGCGATTCATGGTATCCCCTCCTCTTAGGGTTTGGGTAACCACCTCTGTAGCCTGGAACTTAAATCTATGAGTTGGATATTTTGATATGTGCATTGCCAGGGCATTGTTGGGATCAGAAATATGAGTATCTCTAAGGTGTCTTAGAATACGTTCCTTCAGACGCTGATAGGTTTTCCCAATGTAAAAAACATCACATTGGCAACAGGTTGCCAAGTAAACCAGATGTTGAGTGTTGCAGTTAGCATAAACACAAAAATTAAAAATCTGGTTAGTCACAGGATGGCAAAACGTATTTGAACTATTAATAGATGGGCATGATTTACATCTGTTACATTTGAAAGTGCCTTTATGCTCTGAGAGAGTCTTGCAGGGAAATCCATCTTTATTACACAAGAGTCTCTTAATATTCTTCTTGTTCTTAAATGTAAATCTTGGGGTTTCACCAACTATATTCCTTAGCCTTTCGTCAGATGTAAGTATAACCCACAATCTCCTAATTACCTCACAAATTTGTTTATTGTCTGTACTATAGCTGAGCATATAGTTTACCTTTGCTTCTTGTTTCTTGGTTGAAAGTTCTTTAGGTTGAGTATTCAAACTCAGTTCAGAGAAATATGGTCGACCTTTCCCTTTTCTAAGACCTTCATGGTCATTCCTCATGGTAAGATTTCTATCCTTATAGCCTCTTTCCTTAAGACTGATGCAAAGCCTCTGACATTCTAAGCTGAATTCTTCTTTGTTGGTACATAAACGTGATGTCCTTAGAACTTGGTTTTCAAATATATTTTCAAAAATATGGCCTGGGTGCATACTTTGTTGATGTAAATAATGGTTTCTCCATGTCAGTTTTTTAAACACCTTGGTACATATTCCAGTAGTAGGATTCAGATGAATTTCAACGTCCAAAAAATCAATTTTTACTTTAGAATATTGGACCTTAAATTGCAAAAAATCCGTACATTCATTAATAAACGTGACAAAGATATTCAGTTGATCAAGGTTCCCTTTCCATAGAACAAAAATGTCATTCCCAAAATGACCATAGTAGATCAAATGAGGTTTCCATGGGCTCGTTTCATTTAGAAATTCTGATTTTCCCAATTTGCTATCACCAAATTTAAGTCGCTGTTAGCACAGAGGGTGCCCATGGCCACCCCCCAAGTCTGTAAATAGAACTCTTTCCCATAAAGAAAGACATTATTGTCCAAGACAACATCCAATAGGGAGCATATTAGTTCTGAATCCATATGTGCTTCCCGTAAAAATGAGCATATCGCTTGCAAGACGAAATCATTTGGAATTACTGTAAACAAACTTGTGATATCCATTGTTACTAAAATAATGTCTTCAAAATTGTCTATATGATGGAGCTTACTATGCAAATCATATAGGAAACTACCTGTGTCTTTTAATACCGTAGAAGCCATGGGTAAAACTTTATTCAATTCATTCTCAATGTAAATGGACAATGGTTCTGTGATCCAGTCTCTACCTGCTACAACAGGGTGAAGTGGAGGATCTGTTGCATTTTTATGTACACTAATACTTGGCATTGTGGGGTGCAGAAGATTAAAGAAATCATAAAAGTCTTTAGTTAAACGTCTTTCAATAAGCATCTCATATAGGCAGCTTTGTACAAGACTTATTCTTGAGTCAACTTCTCTTTTGGTTAATCTTTAATAACCAATGCTCGATAGTTGAACAACTCTATCTCAGTAACCATACAGGATTGGGTATAAAAAGGGGCTTGGTTCTACAAATATCATATGATAGGTACAGGTTTCGTGTACGGTAATCGGACATGTACAAAGAAGAAGGCTTTAGTGACTGGTGGAAAAAACACTTTCAGCTCCAATGATAGGGGAATATTTTATTAACTATCATTGGTTGCCTGCAGGGAGGAAGAATATGGTGATTGGTGAAAGGAATTCATCTAATTTGAATAAGTGACTTGATTGGCTATCATGTATTTTAAAGTTAGAACACTAACGCCATTGAATTAACGATCTGAAGAAGGCTTACTAAGCCGAAAGTGCTTATCTGAGTTATTTTTCCATTTTATTTTACTTTATTTTAAGCTGTTTTTGATTAAAATTGGATTTAACAGATTCATAACCGTGGTGGATATAGAAGTTCTTTTCCTTATACAGTGATAACTGCAACCTGGGTGTTATTGTTCACTCCCCTCCAGATGTAAAACTGATACAGCAAGAACTAAACCTCACAAACCAATGGTGTATAGAAAAAGAGATTACACTGAACACAATAAAGTACAGTATTATCACATCTGGTAGGGAAAATGCTCAGATGAGGTCGTGGCAAGTATGATCAAGATGTGTGACTTACAGATAAGTGGCTCCTGAAGGTACTGATAGCAGTATGGAGAGAAAGGCATAGCCCAGATGACTGGAGAATAAGCATTCCAGATGATAGAGTTAGCCAACTGTCTACATTAGAGCTGAATTTGTAAGCCAGAAAATTCACTATGATGCTGTACTAATTGAAGGTTGCACCACTGACCACTAGTTTGGTACCCTGATGTGTACTGAATTTGAGGTTATTGACATAACTGTAGAAGACCTTGTAGTTGTCTTTAGCCTGTGAGGCTATCATGACCTTGTAATTGGTCTTTTTGGACTTACTTAGAGAGTTCTTATCATTATGGGAGTTACTTTTCCTAATTTTGGCCATGACTTTTTTCCTGTTGTTATATACCTTATTAAGGTTAGGATTCTACTAGAGTGGCTTGTTTTTAGATTTTGTTTTGGAATTACTTCTAGTAGGTACAGTGGCCTCTATAGAACCATTTACATAGTTGTATAGGGTCTCTGTGAACAATTCCACATAGGTTGCTGTGAACTCAGGGTTAGGAGAGGCACTCAATTTTCACTAACTATTGCTTAATAGGATGAAGTTTGTTTTGGAATAGTTCCTAAGTATTACAGGGTTTGCTGGGATTACCAACCTGTTTTTTATTTTGAAGAAGACAGCTTTGCAGTCCAACTTCACCAGCAAGGAAGTGACACTAGGGGGTGCAGTACTCGTTCATATTGGTGAGTAACAGGTCCAGTATGTTTAAAACTCTGATGGGTGTGTGCACTATTTTGTCAAGGGTATTTGTGTTAATAAAGTCTAGGAATCATTGTGCCTGCAAGTATGAGGCAATGTATGTGTCCCAGGCTGTACAGGGGTAGTTCAAGTCTCTCATGAATAGGGTATTTGGTTTAAAGGTGAGTTTCTCCAGTAGGTCTAGGTACAAGCTATGGTCTTCTAGGGATGAGCTATGGTATTCTAGGGAGATAGAAGATAACTTATACCTAGCTAGGATATGGTACATGACTTTGCCTATAGTGATTTCCTTATGGATAAATTCTAGGGCATCGTCCTGTCTGGCCAACATAGAGTCATGCTTTTTGCTAATATAGCCTGAGATTCCTCCACCTTTTGTCCCCGTCTGTGCAGCTGATGGATTAAATGTGTGGAAGACACTGACGCCATGCACTGCCACAGTACTTCCCACTGATTTAGACTATGAGGATAGTGTGTATGGTGTGGAGTTTCTTGTTTAGGCTTCTAGCATTGAGCAGTAACACCTTTAGGTTTCTTTGCGGTTTTTTGCTATGTCGATAAGTTTGTCAATTTGGCATTGCCTAAAAAAGGCTTACGGGGTGAATAAAGTTTTAGCCAATATTTGGAAGCCTAGGGAAGATATATGTACAGATCATCCTTTGCAAATCAGTGTGGTCTATTAGTCATGCCCTTCCATGCTGACAAATATTGAATCTCCCTAGAAAGACACCAGAAACTAAGCCAATTATTCAAGTCAATCATCTTTTCAAAATAAGGCACATACCTGCCTGAGACACTTATTCAGAGAGATCAGCAATATCTCTCTTCATATAGTCCATGGAAGTATGTCTCAAGTCATTAACATCCACAAGGACTATGATAGGATCATACTGGTACCTGTGGTATAGACTTGAGTGTGTGCATGAGTAATTTGGCAGATACTGTCTCCAGATAAGCAACTAACCATTATCTTCTCTTTGTTCAGTCTGGTGAGTGGGGCATCTGTCTGTCACACAATGGAGTCTCCTATGACAACAGTCCTGTGTAATGTGCTGGCTTGCCTTATGGGCTTTGCTCTTGTAGCTCCACTGGGTGTAGGATTACGTGTGATGTTTTGTGTTGCTTTTGGTGAGTGCTTTAGAGATTGCTGAGGATAGGCGTTAACGTTTATAGGCTTAGCAGGTCTTTGGTGTTTGGGAAGATTGCTTTTTAATGCCTCAGCATAGGTTCGTCTATGTGGCTTACTATCATAATCAGGAATGGCACAATATTTTTGGTCTAAAAGATTGATTATTTATGTCAATTTTAGGAAGTTCATGTATAACAAATGTCGAACCCGATGAACACGGCAATCGACATTTGAACTCCCAACTTACAGTTTTGAATGTCTGCATTTCCTTTTAGTTTTTACAGGTGGGCAAGCCCCTACACTCCCACACCTCCTGCATATTATATATACCAAAGATCTCACTACAGTGAAGAAAAGGATAAATTTCCCGATCTGCACCGTATTGCGATCTCCATTCAGAAAGTCAAATTCATATTAGTGAATGTATACTCACATTCGCTAATATAAATTCAACCACTTGCAGTTCAACATTACAAGATGTTGAAAACATACATTCAACCAACCTGTATTTGCCTATGTGCCATTCCTGATAATGATAGTAAACTGGTCTCTGTGTGTGGTGGATGTATTGTGTGTGTCTTGACAATCTTGTTTGCATGTGAGATTTTTGCCTTCAGTGAGATTGTATATCTGCAACTCTTGCATACTGTTTGTTTTTTTGCTTTTTTAAGGATTAAATGGTTGTCTGTGAACATGAGACAATTGTTAAGTTGTCAAAGGATGCCCATATCTATCAAGCTGGCTGTGGAGACATTTGGAAATTGTATATCTATATTGTCTGGACTTGTATTGGGGTAGGTTACTCTAGGTAGTGAACTTTGTTATTACAGAGGTCTCCTTGGTTGGTCTTTTGGGTTTGGCACTACACCACTTGGTATCTTTGTGCTAAGATAAGACAGTAGTGCTGTTTAAGGTACAAACTAGCTGCCCTAAGCTTGTCTCTGTGAAATGGCTTCATTTTAGACAGTCTAAGTTACAGGTTTCAATTCTAAGGGAAGTTTATAGATAAAATTTACTTTCTGGGTATTTGCATCTGTACAGCGCAATGCTAACTTCTTGATGTAATAACGCCAAGAAAATTGCTTGCAAGTATAATGCTACAATAAAACAAAACAAACTACCTTGACAATACAATTTCAAGTATTAGGAACCTTTTAATGATTTAAAGGCAAAATCAATTAATAAAGCAAAAACAAAGCAGTAGCACTGTAAACCATTAACTTAAGTGTAAAACAATAAAATAAGTCTCTTATTGACAAGGATGGAGCAAGATTAAATCAGGAGCCCCTCAGTGTGTGGTGAGGGTGCCACGTAGATGGGAGCTCTGGGAAAATGAGCTGTAGACAATTTGTAGTAAGGGGGGTTTACTGAAGTGCAATACTGGTTTGCTGGGTGGGCACATGCGGATATATGGAAATCAATGGGTGGGAAAGTATTTAAATAGTTACACAACAGACAATAATGATGAAAGGGGAGAGGGAGGGACTTTGGAAGGCAGAAAACTGCAAGAAGCAGAAGGCAGAGACACAGCCTTGTAAAACCACAAGAAAAGGTGGGGGATTGGGAAAATGCACTCCTTTTGGGGTAGACTCAAAGAACAGAGGAAAAGCAGTAACAAAGTAAACAGAAAGGCACTGGAATGCAACTTTAAGCTACTATATACAGCTATGAGAAGTACTGAAGTACAAATGCTAGAGCAGAATTAACAATACTGTCACTACTACAATCCCACCACAGGTTAAGAAACCAGACCACTGGAATGCAACTTTAAGCAGATATGTACAGCACTGAAGAACAAATCCTGAAGCATAATTCACAATACTGCCACTACTGCAATCCTACCACATATTAAGGCACCAACTATGCAGAAGTTTACCAGTAACACTGTAATAAATGACACAGTCCTGCTACAACTGTGAAAGAAGCTATAAGACAGGACTGAGGGCTCAGACTGTGTTCAAAATAAAAAAATGTACATTTTACATGCAGTTATACTTATGGAAATAGAAGTGAAGTATAATATATGAACAATACTAAAATTTTGTAGTAATACACAATCTTCATACAACTGCGACTAAAGCTACAAGTCTAAGGTCCTAGAACAAACTATAAAATGCAAGCACATACCTTTTTTGGTTAAACCATGGGCAAAGAAGCAGAGACATAGACAAAAAGTATCACCACGTCACTATAAGTATAACATAAAATATGTAAGCAGAATTTAAATAATACGCTTTTTCTTCCCTTTTGATAAAAAATTCATATCTCACACCTCTCAGAGTCTTCAACAAAAAACCCTGAATGGATGTAGCTCTGTATCAGACTTGCTAAAGAGGGATCCAATCAAATAAAGCAAATACTAGACAGAGCTCAAGTCTTGTGGTTAGAATGTCTGAAACTTTTAGCTTAATGCCTCAGTGGGGAGGACTTAAAGAACAGGAGAAAAAGCTACAGCAAGGTAAACATAAAGGTACAGGAATGCAACATTAAGCAGGTATATACTGCTATAAAAACTACTGAAGCACAAACCTAGAGCAGAATTCACAATACTGTCACTACTGCAATCCCACCAGAGATTAAGGCACCAGACTACTGGAATGCAACTTTAAGATGGCATATATACCTATAAAAAGTACTGAAGAGCAAATCCTAGAGCACAATTTACAATACTGCCAACACTGCAATACTACCACAGACTAAGGCACCAGACTATGCTGAACTTTACCAGTAATGCTGTAATAAATGACTAAACAAGATTCAAATCTGGCAGTAGATCATGATCCTGTCACAATAGTGAAAGAAGCTACAAGACCGAGGCCTCAGACTAGGTACAAAATAACAAAAAAAAAACTACCTTTTATATGTAATTCTACTTATAGAAATAGAAGTGCAGCAGAATATATAAACAATGCTAAAATCTTGCAGTAATACACAAACATCACACAACTGAAAGTGAAGCTACAAGACTAAAGTCCCTGAACAACCTAAAAAATGCAAACAAATAACTTTTTTTGGTTAAACCATGGACAAAAAGCAAAGAAGTACAAAAGTATAGCCACACAGGTCACTATAAACACAGCTTTAAATATTTAAGAATTTAAGCAAAATTTAAATAAAAAGCCTTTTTCTTCCCTTTTGAAGAAAAGCTTGTACCTCACAGCTCACAGGGCCTAGATTGTGGTGACATATTGATCATGGCGGACTCTGAGATAAGAAGGCTGGTTTGATGTTTATCAAGTTTACAGAAAGAAAATATTACAGTAACAGATTCAGGAGGTCTGAAACTTCCTGACACTAAACCAATTTTACATATGCACATATTATTATTTAAGTAGGAGTTATTGACCTGAATGGAAGCAAAGAATTGAGAATATTTTCCAAATATGTTCAGAACCTGGACCATATGCTACTTTTAGTGAAGTCTTCCTATCCTCTAGACTGAATTACTACCAATTTAAAATAAATAAATAAAATAGTTATTTTAACAATGGAGTCAAAGCACTTGGTTTACAGAAGGGTATACAATCTGCGACTCACTGGGATGATGGAGATTTTGAGTATGATATGTTTACATATGATCAACTGTACCTGACTTACATGAATTACAGATGGGGAGGGGTCTCTTTTTCCGGACAAACATATGCTAGTACTCAAGGATCTTTTAGAGGTGAAGTGCATCAAATCACCCAACATATTAGATTAATTAGACCTAATAACACTATCAATGTCCAGTGCACCAATGCCAAAAGCTTGAAAAAAAATGAAACCCCTTGCATTCATGACTCAATACAAAATTCTTGTAATAGTGGAGAAGAAACTGGAGAGGAGGAAGGAGTTCAACTGTGCATTTCTAAACAAAGAAAAAGTATGTGATAAGTTCCAAAGAAAGCTGATTAGGCAGTCCTGAGGTAGTTTGTAGTTCTGGAAACATTGGCAAAATTGGTGCAGGTCATATACAATATCCCAATGATGCAAGTATGAGCACACACAAAAGGGTTCAACGTGGGAGTGGGTGTGCATTAGGGATTAGCTCTCAGCCCACTGCTGTTCAAACTGGTAATGGAATACACTAGCAAATAGCTAAGGACAGATCAGCAAAGATACTGAATGCATATGATGTGGCATTACAAGTAAAATCTGAACAGTAACATCCGCAAATATAGGGAACCAGAATGCAAAACTGAAGGCAAGAGGGATGAGACAATTTTCCTGGCAGTAAATGGGGGAAATTGGAGGAAGCTGAAAATTGAAACAGAGTAAGTGAGCAAGTTAATAACTTCACGTATTTCATCATTCTCTTTCGGCTTTTCCCGTTAGGGGTCGCCACAGCGGATCATCTCTTTCCATTTCTTCCTATCCTCTGCATCTTGCTCTGTCACACCAACTGCCTGCATGTCCTCTCTCACCACGTCCATAAACCTTATCTTAGGCCTTCCTCTATTCCTCTTACCTGGCAGCTCCATCCTTAGCATATTTTTCCCAATATACCCATCATCCCTCTTTCGCACATGTCCAAACCAACGCAATCTCGTCTCTCTTGCTTTGTCTCCAAACTGTCCAACATGAGCTGACCCTCTAATATACTGATTCCTAATCCTATCCATCCTAGTCACACCGATTGCAAATCTTAACATCTTTAACTCTGCCACATCCAGCTCTGACTCCTGCCTTTTTGTCAATGCCACTGTCTCCAACCCATATAGCATAGCTGGTCTCACTGCCCTCTTGTAGACTTTCCCTTTCACTCTTACTGGTACCCGTCTGTCACAAATCACTCCTGACACTCTTCTCCACCCATTCCACCCTGTCTGTACTCTCTTCTTCACCTCTCTTCCACATTCACCATTACTCTGAACTGTTGATCCCAAGTACTTAAATGCTTCCACCTTTACCAACTCTACTCCCTGCATCCTCACCATTCCTCTACCCTCCCTCTCATTTACACACATATATATTCTGTCTTAGCCCTGCTGACCTTCATTCCTCTGCTCTCTAGAACATATCTCCACCTCTCCAGAGTCTCCTCAACCTGATTCCTACTCTCACTACAGATCACAATGTCATCTGCAAACATCATAGTCCACGGGATCTCCTGTCTGATCTCATCTGTCAACTTGTCCATCACCACTGCAAATAAGAAAGGACTCAGAGCTGATCCTTGATGTAATCCCACCTCCACCTTAAACGGATCTGTCACTCCCACTGCAGTCCTCACCACTGTCACACTACCCTCGTACATATCCTGTACTACTCTTACGTACTTCTCTGCCACTCCCAACTTCCTCATACAATACCACAACTCTTCTCTAGGCACCCTGTCATATGCTTTCTCCAAGTCTACAAAGACACAATGCAACTCCTTCTGACCTTCTCTGTATTTCTCCAACAACACTCTCAGAGCAAACATTGCATCTGTAGTGCTCTTTCCTGGCATGAAACCATACTGCTGATCACTAATCATCACCTCCCTTCTTAACCTTGCTTCCACTACTCTTTCCCATAACTTCAAGCTGTGACTAATCAGTTTTATCCCTCTGTAGTTACTGCAGCTCTGCACATCACCCTTATTCACGTATCTGGGATGTGCAATTGAGAAGAAGGGAAGTCTGAATGAGATAAAGTGCCACAGCAAGGATGTAACAGAAAAATGCCAAAGAAGATGCAAACTAAGGTGTACAAAAACAGTGGGGTAACCAATGCTTCTGTATGGCACAGAATCCTGGGCAGTAAAGGCAGAGCAGCTGAGGAAGCTTGAGGTAATGGAGATGAAATGTCTGAAGTAGGTGAAAGGATACACACTGTGAGACAGACAAAGAAATAAGGGTATCAGAGCAGAATCCAAAGTAACCCCAGATGCAGAGAAGATTAGTGAGAACAGATTACAGTGGTCTGAGTCCATTTATAGGAAAGCAGAAGATGATTTGGTGAAGAATATTTGGGAGAGGCAGGAAGAAGGCAAGAGGAGACAGAAACAGCCAAACACGAGATGGACAGATTGCATGAGAGATCTGCAATAATTAGGCATGACTGATAAAGAAGATACTAGACTGACAATGAATTGACAGATGTGGCAAAAGTTGACATGGCACCTCAATCCCACGTAGAAAAAAATGGGAAAAAAGAGGTTTGATGATTATGATGATGATGATGAGGCATGGAATTCTTCAGATTTTCATGTTTCTAACTTAATTACATTTATTTATGTATTTATTTATTTATTTGACATTTGTTAACTGGGTTTGTCCGATTGGGTAGAGACCCCTTTTCAACGGAGACCTGAGGAGAAAAGCTCCACAAAACAGTTACATAACATTCAAATGTATACATGAATGCAAAAATTATACACTAACAAAGAATACAAAGCAGACATTTCATAACACATAAATCTCAAAAACTGCAACATTTTATATATTTTTAAGACAGCGGTAGTATGAATGAGGAGGAATTTGAAGAGAAACAGAAAGCTTAACAGTATGAGATAGGAAGACAGTTAAAGAGAGAGGCAGAAAATGTGAGGGAGAGGCAGAGATAGAGTGTAAGTTAGGAGGAGTATACAAATTATAGTCGATAGGATTTAAATGAAAGACTATATTAAGCGAATGACTGTTGAGAGGAAGATTGACAGGTAGACGTAATAGTGGGTAGGAATAGAAATATAAAGGTAGGATTGGAAGATAGGAATATAGGATTATGTTGGGTCTTTGCAAAAGCATAGGCATTGCTTCTGGTAGGTAGCTTTTAGTGCAGTTTTGAAGGAGCTGGAGTTAGTGAGCGATCTCATGTGAGGTGGAAGTTTGTTCCAGGCTTTTGCAGTGGAGTAACTGTAGAGTAGTTTACCAACATTTCTTTTGGGCATATAGACTTGTAGTAGGTTTTGTCATGAGCTACGAAGAGTGCAGTTGGGAGTGTATGGCTGAATGAGTGTGGAGAGAGAGGGACAAAAAGAGGGATCATATATGATAGAATGAGCTACGAGGAGCTGTAATAATAGAATCTGGTGGTGAAATTCCAACCACTGCAGGTTTTTTAAGGCTACACAGTGATGGGTGTGGTAGAGTAGGTTCAATGCAAATCTTGCAATTTTGTTATAAGTAATTTCCAATTTAGACAAAAGATTAGATTGGAGGTTTGTGAGTATTGGAGTTCCATAGAGCAATGTGAGGAAAAAGAAACTTGGGCAAGGGAACATCTGGAGGAATGGGTGAGGATTTTTTTATGTCTGTAAAGGAGTCCAAGTGAAGATCAAACTTAAGGTGGTCATCTATAGTAATGTCAAGGAGTTTTGTGTGAGGCTCAGTAGAGATGGATATGTTATTCAAGGATGAACGAGAAAAGGTAGTTTTATGGTGTTGGAGACTAGAAGGAAGAAATAGGAGAAGTTTTGTTTTCTTAGGGTTTAGTACTAGTTGCTTAGAAATGAGCTTATTTACAGATTGTCAGAATTTTTGGGGATTAGAATGAGAGTTATTGAGTGGTCATTGGAAAAAGTTTTGTTTATCAAGGGTGACCTTTTTTTGGTTAAGTTACAAAGCTGCCTATATGTTTGAAGATTGATGGAGGATTTGGATTTTTTCCATGTTTTCCATACACTGTCTCTCATTTTCATGTGTTTCCTGGTGGCTTGAGTTAGCCAGGGAGCAAAATGTGTTTTGATTCTTAGTTGCGTGTTTCAAGGAAGATGTTGTTGAATGATAAGACTACATCTTCACAGGAAAAGCTAGAAGAGGAAGAACCAGTTAATGAAAGGGAGCAGATGATTGAAAGTATCAGGGTTAGAACTGGAGAGATTTCAGAAGTCTCTACAGAGCTAGGGTTTATGAAGCTGGGGACAGTGTCTAGTAATGAAGGTAAGATGGTGTTCATTAAGGGAGTATGACAGGGTAGAAGGATTATGATAAAGGTTTATCAAAAAAAAAAAAAATATATATATATATATATATATATATATATATATAACATTTCAATGTTTACATGAAAAAAAAACATAGTGGGGGTATTTTAATACTAGTTTAAAGGCCTATTTTAGTTTCAATTGTTATTATTGAATGGGAGTATAAAATATTAATGTATTATATTTATCCATTCACTAGCAGATATTTATCCATTCACTAGCATGCTCATTGTCAGACTTTTAGGGTGCTATTATTGCCAAGGTGTGAACCTTGACGTTCAAGATAAATTGCTTATAAGAACTGTAAAACTATTAGATAACAGACTAACTGTTCTCCTAAGGGGCTTTTATCTTTTCATATTATATGGTACTTATTTTAAGGCTGAATTTTTAGATATAGTTAATACCGTGAATTATTCTCAATTACATACCTTCTCCACCACATGTGAAAATGTACTGGAGTTAGTAGCAAGTATTTTTGTTTTGCCTGGTTAAACAAACTGGAAATAAGTGTCCCTTTTCAGAGATGACCCATGAGCACTGTCTGGTTAATTGACTTGCTCCAGTTCATGCAGTAAGTAAATGCTGGAATTAGAAATCAAATTCTGTACACTGAACTACAGGACCTAGCTCATTAAAAGCTCTGAGCATTAATCCTCTGTTCCATCTGGAAGGCTAATGGCCTTGGTTTAGTCGTAAAATACAGTCACTGTAATGCCTGACAAATTGTGACCATTTGGGCATTCAGCTTGCAATACCAGGTATTCATGTACTGCATTCATATCTATACACATATGAGTTGCTGTTTGTTGTTGTTTTTCTTTCGGCTTTTCCCGGCTAGGAGTCGCCACAGTGGAACTGAGGTCTGCTAATGATTGGCAGTAGATTTTTATGAGGCCGAGGTGCCAGCCCGACACCCAACATTCAACGAAGGCATGCCCATTCATGCATGTCTTTCGAACGCCACTCGACCGCAGGGAGGACATTCAGACTCCACACAGAAGACGCTCCAGCTGAGAATTGAATGGGAGAACCTCTTGCTGTAAGGCGTCAATGCTACCACTGCACCACCGCGGCTTCATCTATACACATATGAGTACAAACACTGAATATGGCAGAACTTCTATGCACTATAAAGAACACAAGCTGGCCTCCAGTTTATCAAGATTCCGTTCTATGTTAATGGAAACAGTTAAAATCCATGTTACTTATATGGGAAAAAGTAGCTGTTTTACAAAATGTAAGGGAAGAACTTATCAAACCACGTTGGTGGAATAAAACCCTGAAGTACTTACTCAATGCATGAAAAGTGCAGGCACAATAGTTCTAGAAAATATAAGACCATATGAAACCAATAAATGTTTAACATTGTCACCAATAACCTAAAAAGGCAACTGTTGATGTAAAAGCAAAATTTAAACAACATCTTTTCAAGTAAAATGACAAGAAAACCCCTTTTGAATATGTTAATTCACTTTCATAAGTCCATACTATCGGCAGCCCCATTTTTCATGAATGTAGCATAGTAGCAGAACCATCAAAATCAGTTATTATTTTCAACACATAATTTTGAAAAAAAAATAGCCTTGAGCCAGGTTTACAAATTGCATATGGCTCAGTGAATGCCAGTTGTCTAATTACACATAATCTGTCAGCATTTGAAAAGGTGAATAAGAACACCAGCATGGCTCCAGGCAATATTTCTTGCTGCTTGTCTGAAAGAGTGCAAGATGTTTTGACTGAAACCTTTGGGTATATGTTTTATTTATCATTGTTACAGGAAATGGTGGCAAAGGACTGGACATTGGTCAATATTGTTCCAATTCACAAAAGTGAGTATGCAGACCAGATTCAGTATTATTGTCTTATCAGTCTGATCTTTTTTCTTCCTAAGTGTGGATTTTTAGGAGTCAGTATTTTCTGTGCTTGATATGGCTTTACCTGTTGTAGTCATGTACTTGGACCTAGCCGAGGTGTTTGACTTATTGTTACGTGATGCCATCATTAACAGCCTAATAATGCTGAATAGCAACACATTTATAATAGAGTGCATTACACAGTGGCTAGCCAATAAGTATAAAAGAGTAATGCTGTTTTAGATTGGTCAGATTAAATTGAGGAGTTCTTCAGTGATTGGTTCTGGGACTACATTCCTCAATCTTGTTTTTTTTTTTTTCTTCTTTTCTTCGTACATCTGAAAACTGCTGGCTCTTCAAATGCGCTGATGATATTAAGACTGGGGCTACAGTCTCTTCAAAGCATAATGTTACTACATTGAATACTTACTATAGTCATATGCATTATTGAATAATGAACAAGGGCTTTGAATCAACATACAGAAGTTTAACATTCTTTGTATGGGCTATTGTATTCAAGATTTGCAATTACATTTTAACAACTCCCACACATCTAAGAACCTATAGCATTATTGAAGCCACATCTTCAAATGCAGGTAATGGTTATTGCTGTGTTTTGATCACTTTGTTTTAGTCTTACAAATCAACACAAATTTGAATCTTGTCTTATAATACTGACTGTATTATTTACAATTTTTATTGACTGCATTTGCTTCTTAACAGCTCCTAAGCATCCTCTGTGGTTTAGTTCCTGTTAATTTCTACTCTTGGCTGCTACTAGCACTTTTCTGGGAGTACCAGTTGCTGGTATACTATTAGGATTTATTTCATTTTTGAAGCTTGTAAACAAATCAGCATAGTTGTGAAGGATATCACTACTAAGGCTCTACATAGCATTCAAGATGTCTCTGCAACTGTTCAGCTGTTCCTGAATGAGTACAAAAATGCATTCCTTCTCTGTTTTCACACTGTGAATTTGACTTTTCTATTCCTAGATTCTCACAAGACACACAACCATGAATATTAGGAGAAATGCTTTCGTAAATGCTTTGATTTGAAATAGCATTTTATACTTTTTATTTTTATATTCTCATGCCAATAGCTTTTGATGCAGTAGTTTTACTTGGTGTCCCAAAGATGTTAAAATGGGCACACTGCTCTTCTTACTGTACCTTTTGACTCCAGTGTTTCAAAAGTACCTTCAGACAAAATATTAAACTCAGCATGTGTCATGTTTAAATTTGGTGTTTTGTACATTAATTCTATGTCTTTCTTGCCAAAAGTCTGGGCTTGTATTCTTGTTTCACAGTACCTTATATATTTACCAACCGTGGTATATATTTTCTTTTACTTGTAGTGCCAATAAATAACTCATGTTCTTGCATTTGTTCAACAACATGGAAATTATATTAAACATAGTTGCTTTTACTTTTACCTACCTTTGCAAAATGTTTCTACCACAACTTCTACATACCTGACTAGCTGCTGGTCACCTCTGTCAGGCTTATAACCATGCCTAGTAGGCAAGTCATTAATTTTAATTGTGAGATACATCTTGGGTACCTTATAGCTCACTTTCTCAACTCCATTACTGTGGAAATGATTTATCACTCAAATTCTCATTTTTAACTTTTTAGGTATTATTTAGAATATGTATTTTTGCTTTCATACATGCTATATAGTTTTTCATAGCTTTTGAGAAAGCCAGGTATTCTTTTAATAGCGTGACCCTTGCTTGATCTTTTATTATACTACAGACTGCTCTAACTCTTATCAATGAATCACAAAATTCACCTGAATCACAGTTTTTGGTGCAGTTGTTTCACTCATTAGTATAAACATCTATAGTCTCTATAGCAACTTGTGCTCTTGAAAAGAATAAATAGCAAATTAATGGTATTTTTTCTAGTCTTGCAATAATCTCTGGACTTTTCAGTAATCACTACCAATTTATATTTATTTTCTTTTTGTAAAGTAAAAGTCTTAACTATCATCAATGCTTCTTCCCCAATATCATGCAGAAAGTGACAAATTATGCATTTCATGGCTTCTCTGCTTACAGTGAGAAATACATTAAATTTCTGGATTCAAAGCTTCCAGTTTTTTGCTAAATTATGTTAAAGCAAGAAATTGTCCAATAGCTGCAACTGGATCATTTTTCTAACTGAAAATGTATTTATTAGTTATTTGTTTGTTTGTTTGTGTGTTTTTGTTAACTAGGTTAGTCCAGCTGAGCCAAAGGCCTTTTTTCAGTGGAAACCCGAGGAGAAAAGCTCCAACATATAGAAAACTAAATGGTTCTGTGCTGCTAAACATACTAACTCTTTAAAACAAATGTATTTGTTCATTTCCACAAATATATTTTTTCACTTATAATGCCATGTAATATTTAGATGATAACCAGGATGCTCAATAAACAACACAGAGTGACAGCCTCTATGAGGTATTAATTCTGCTTCTAAAAGGAAATATACCACATGATATGTGCTTCATGTAGCTAGACATTAGTATATTTAAATGTAGCTACAGGTCTATGAAAATAACACACACAGAAACAAGGAGATAAAGTTGCTAAGAGAAAAACAGTGTTTTGTGCCAGTATAAGTAATAGTAATCTCATCAATTGTTTTATAGGTCTGCAATCTTACTTGCCAAGGTTGAAGATACTTAAAACACTTAAAAATGAAAACATGATATGTATTTGCATATAGTTTTTTTAATTTTGGCTTACTAGATACATATGGTGGTCTGAAACATATATATTGTAGTGTATGGAGCATTGAGGTTATGTTCCAAATCATGAAAAAGACAGGTAGTTATGTACTTTTCTATCTTAGAAATGTGCTTAAGACGCTCTTGTTATACACTGCCCAATTTGTTGTTACTAGTGTGTCTCTTGCTCACCACTATGCCTGTCAACTTATAAACAACAAAATATCCAAAGTAAGAAAACCATTTATTAAGTTAAGAATTTTCACTCTATTAATATAGTACTTCTGTATCAGTTGAAGGAAAGCATATGGTGTAATATTTTGTCTCCCTTTTGTATAGTGTTTAGTGGTTTGACAGTTCATCCTCAGTAGTTCTCATCCTGAGTACTTCTCAGTACTTCTCTTGATTTCATGCCTGTCTTTGCTTTAGAATTCAGGTTAAATGCAAGACTATGGGATAAAAATTAAAACGGAGGACATTTTTTCATTATTTATTTATTGTTGTAGTACATTTAAAACATTATGTTTTGCATTTCATTGATTTTCTATACAATAGCAAGTATGAAACTCTGAAGTCTTGAATTACTGACTGACTATAACTCTAAACCATTAATCAAAAAAATCAAAACTTTTATGAAAGACAAGGCAGAAATATGGGACTAGACCATGGACATTCCCAAAAATCAAAGAGAATTGAGAGGTATGCTCATTGGTACACCCAAAATGGAAAACAACCGTGAATTTCTCCAGGTCTTTTGGGTTTCTATGGGAATGGACCCCATTCCTAAGTCAAAGTATAATTAAAATTCATGAAACTGGTATTGTTTCAGTCTTTAATTTTAGCTAGAAGTGCTCTTCACAACACCTGCAATGTTCCCAGTAATGACTCCTTCTGCAGTTTGGAAGTAGTTACATGTATCAGTAACGTATCTAAGTACAATTGTAAATTCTTTTTTTATAAGACCCATTGCTCCTACTACTAGTGGAACTGTCTGGGTACCCTTTTTCCACATTGCCTTCATTTCTGCCTGCACACTCTTGTATTTTATGACTTTGTGTCTCTGTACATGAGACACTATAGTCACTAGGTATAGCAATTTCAGTGATCACTGCTACTTTTGTCTTCTTTTCATGGACGACTGTATCTGGTCACTGTAAGTACTTCCACATGTAGTTGAAGAATATAAACCGAATAAAAAGCAAACTTTCCAAAAAGTATATTTCAAAACACACCCCAAAATACCTCACTAAAATAGCATTTAAATGAAATAATGTCAGTTAAAATACATTACCCTTTACAAAATTAAAATCATTAAAATGATAACAAAAAATAAACGGCTTCCGGTTCCAGGATTCCACAACTTCTTTTAGCTGTGAAGCTACAAACCATTACTTGGTAGCTTTCACTGTGCAGAATGCATTAGCACAATTTTATTGTATAATAACACTTTAGCAATATACTTTATATGGCTCCTGAAAATTAGCTTTGAAAGCAGGGACCGATTTGAAGAAATTCTGCCCACAAGAAACATCCTTTGCTCAAGTGGCAGCTACGAATGACATGAAGCACACATAAGATAGAAATCCGCACAGCAAATGAGTCAGAATTAACTCAAATTACCGCTACAGTTAATAAATTAGCTATTTCCATGGAAGCCTTTCAAGTCCAGTTGCAATCGCAGGTAACAGACATTAAAAATATAATAAAAGATGCTGTCAATCACACAAAAAATCTTGAGAGTCAGACGCAGGAGCTAGCTGCAAAAATAAATGAAATGGATCATCAGATTACTTTTCTTCTTCATTTTGTGCAAGTTTTACACAATCACATGGATTATCAGGAAAATCAAGGCAGACCCAATGATATCTATATCCTGGGTCTGCAAGAGGGGGTAGACTAGAGCAAAAAAACATGCTGAAGTTTCTGCAGGCCTGGATACCATCCTTTGTGGGCTTAGAACCTGGTTTCAAATAGATTTAGAATGCACCTAGCGATCTTTGGCACCTCAGCCTCAACTGGAAGCACAACCTAAACCTATTATAGTCCATTTCTTTTCATACTTGCAGAAAGAAAGAAAAAGTGTTGCGGACTGCATGGCAAAAAAAGTGACTAGCATACTTGGGTCATAGGATGCAGTTTGACAATGATTACCCTAGGCAGGTGCAAAACAAAAGGAAACAATGGCTGCCTCTCGCATTTCCTAAAAGAAAAATGGGGTAAAGTCTACAACATCGTATCCAGTGTGTTTGAGGATTTCATTGTCTGATGGTGTCAATACTTTACTAATTTACAATAGGAGTGGACTACTTAAATTTTAACAACATTGTGTGAATTCCTGACAGCATGGACTTGTCCCAGTTAACACAAAAAGAGGACATTATCCACCCTGATCAGGTTGGATTTATAAAGGAAGGAACTCTTGGTATAATATCTTGAATGCTGCTTTATGGCTTGAAAAAGTGAGCGTCTGTAAAGCCCCAGAAGCTCTTCTTTCAGTGGATATGGAGAAACCTTTGACAATATTCACTGGCCATATTTGTTACAGGTTTTGGAGAAATATTAATTTTCTCTGCACTGCATTAGAATATTAGAACACTTATCCACATTAAAGTTGTAAGAAAAATAGGGGTGTATCTATCACACCCATTTGAAATTTTGAAAGGTATTCAACAAGGATATCCATTAGCTCCTTTGTTGTTTGAATGGCCATTGAACCTCTCGCTATAGCTCTAAGAGATCTTTTAAAGAATTCAGACTCCTGCAAGCAAGTAACTCCATGAAAGGGAGAAATCGTCCTGTTTGCAGACGATTTGCTAGTATTTCTCAACGATAAAAGGACGAGTCTGGAATTATTCTGCGAAATGTTGCAGGATTGGGATGGGATATCAAGTACAGAATTAATGTTTCTAAATCAATATTAAAGAGTCCCAGATACCATTGTTCTTTAGGCCCACTGAATCAACCTCTGTGCATTATGAGCTCACCTTTCCTCAAATATTTGTCATTTACTTGACAGCCATCTGCATAAGAGACTAGACATGTAAATATACAACACTTACAACAGATTTTGCATGTAACCTTAGCCAAATGGGAATCCTGGAATATGGCTTTAGAGGTCAAGCTACTTCTAGCCAAAACTAATGCATATTCAAAAATGCTATATATATAACAGTGTCTTCTGTTAGTTATCCCATATTCTCTCTTGCGGAGGTTGGACAGGATCATTTTAAAATTCTTATGGGCTCCAAATCATGTTTGAGGATCCCATGACATGACATTCATTATGCTTCACATTCTGATGGAGGCATTAGGCTCCCAAGTCTTTCAACGGCATACCAGTCTACGATAATTTAAACATGGAGGTATTAGGCTCCCAAGTCTTTCAATGGCATACCAGTCTACGATAATTTAGACATGGAGGCATTAGGCTGCCAAGTCTTTCAATGGCATACCAGTCTACGATAATTTAGACATGGAGGCATTAGGCTGCCAAGTCTTTCAATGGCATACCAGTCTACGATAATTTAGACATGGAGGCATTAGGCTGCCAAGTCTTTCAATGGCATACCAGTCTACGATAATTTAGACATGGAGGCATTAGGCTCCCAAGTCTTTCAATGGCATACCAGTCTATGATAATTTAGACATGGAGGCATTAGGCTGCCAAGTCTTTCAATGGCATACCAGTCTACGATAATTTAGACATGGAGGTATTAGGCTCCCAAGTCTTTCAATGGCATACCAGTCTACGATAATTTACACTTTTTTGGAGCTATGTTAAGCAGATGAGATTCCCTCTTGGATGCAATTCATGGCTGCAACAATAATTCCACTAAACTGAGGTGATGTTTCAGTCCACTTTGGTCTTGATACTCCTAGCAAAGTGCACCTTGTAAATGGGACAGTCATGGGATATTTTATGCACTCCTTAAGGATAAGTAGTTCCCAGCATTGCAGCACTTTTTGCAGAAACATTCAAGCAATACCTTTAAGATAAAACTAATACCTTAGCTACCTTACTATTCCCATTTGTAGTACTTCCAAGATTTGAGCCCCTAAGAGACTCTTTTCCTCTTAACTACTGGAATCAAAAAGGCCCTGTTTTTACATATCAGATGTATACTGCAACAGGGTTTAAGTCGCAATAACACCTTTCCCAGGCATTCAGCACCAAGTGACACCCACAAATAAGAATAAAAATTAAAGCATTACATGCTTTCTTTTGTCATTAGTTGGTATCTTTTTTCATTTCAAATATTATATTGGAAAAATATGGTAGGGTGAAAGATGAGCCCTTATTCTAGCCATTGACCAAACCCAGAGGGGACAAAGGGCACAATGCATACAGTCTGCCCTTCATCTACATGATTCTATCAGATTCCCTTAACCATCCTGCATCCAGAGTCAAGGAAATGAGGTCTCAAGGCAGAAGGTTCAAGTTACCTGATGGACAGCCATCCAAGGTTCTTTAGCATCCTTTTACATTTACCAGGTCCCCAAAATGGAAAATATTTGCACGGAAGTGTCTCCATCTACTGTTCTAGTCCCAGCAACATCTATACAACTAGGTGACAACAGATGGCCAGAATGTTGGTTCTGTCTCTTTTATCCTACAGTCCGGATGTGGGACCATATCCTTTGGGACTGCCCCAAGATTGCAAAAGTGTGGTTAAAATTTTGTTAGCGGCATAAAAGGTTCAACCTACAAAGGATTTTGAGCAAAAATACTTAGCAATGTTAGGTTGTACATCCACAGTTAAACAGACACACCACATAAGATTTTATGGTCCTAGCTTTACAGAAGACCATTATGACACCCTGAAGGAGAACCTCTGCCCTGCAAATGGAGCAATTCTGCCACATACTCAAAGATATATATTTTATGCTGAGTGGCGAATTGCCCAGCAGAAAAATAAGTAACCACACTATTTCAAGATGAGCAGTGTGTCCTATTAAGTACCTGCAGTTATTCTATTAATCCAAGTCACATATAGCAGTGAATGATGCAATCTTGAGTAGCTAAGCTGATTGTTAGCATTCACCAAGTAGGATAAACAGTCTTTACTATCATCAGTGATTATATAAACATGCAAAAGGCTATCACTTTAAAACTTGATCTTTATAGATGTTACCCAGATGTATACATCTCTGTGTTTCATCCTTGTTCTTGTTTTAGTTCTTATCTTTGTCTTAACTTTTGAGATTCTAGACCTAACTTGTGAATCAATTTCTCTGACTCAGGCTTTCTTCTTTTTCTTTTGGCTGTTCCCATTAGGGGTCACCACAGTGGATCATCTGTTTCCATTTCTTCCTGTCCTCTGCATCTTGCTGTCACACCAACCAACTGCATGTCCTCTCTCACCACATCCATAAACCTTATATTAGGCCTTCCTCTTTTCCTCTTACCTAGCAGCTTCATCCTTAGCATCCTTTTCCCAATATACCCAGCATCCCTCCTCAGTACATGTTCAAACCAATGCAATCTTGCCTCTCTGGCTTTGTCACCAAACCGTCCAACCTGAGCTGACCCTCAAATATGCTCATTTTTAATCCTTTCCATCCTTGAAACACCCAATGCAAATCTTAACATTTTTAACTGTGCTACCTCCAGCTCTGACTCCTGCCTTTTTGTCAATGCCGCCGTCTGCAACCAATATAACATAGCTGGTCTTATTACAATCTTGTAGACCTTCCCTTTCATTCTTTCTGGTACTCGTCTGTCACAAATCACTCCTGACACTCTTCTCCACCCACTCCACCCTGCCTGTACTCTTTTCTTCACCTCTCTTCCACACTCACCATTACTCTGAACTGTTGATCCCAAGTATTTAAACTCCTCTACCTTTGCCACCTCTACTCCCTACATCCTCACCATTCCTCTATCCTCCCCTCTCATTCACACACATATATTCTGTCTTAGTTCTGCTGACCTTCATTCCTCTCATCTCTAGAGCATATATCCACCTATCCAGGGTCTCCTCAACCTGTTCCCTACTCTCACTACAAATCACAATGTCATCCACAAACATCATAGTCCATGGGGACATCTGTCTGATCTCATCTGTCAGAGTAGATCCTTCATGTAATCTCACCTACACCTTCAATGCATCCGTCACTCCTACCGCAGATCTCACCACTGTCAAACTATATATAACAATTTATAGTTTTATTCTTAGAATACTCAGTTTTGTTGATAGGTCTCATTTGTGTCATAACCTATCACAATTTGTTTGCAATGTTGTATAAAATAATGGTATTAAAAGTTATGCATCAATTCAAAATTCTTCATAGAATTTTCTGTTTCTATATAACTTCATTGTATTAATGTTACTTATTCCAAATGTTCAGTCAGTCTTCTACATGTTTGATATTCATGGTTTTATATTCAATAACATTAAAAAATAAGTGCAAACAAAAAGTAAAATAAGCAAACTATATGCATACATGCAAATATATATAATACAGTGGATACAAAAAGTGTACATACCCCTGTTAAAATGCCATTTTTTGTGATATAAAAAATGACACCACAATAAATCATTTCAAAACTTTTCCCACCTTTAAAGTGATCTATAACCTGTAAAATTCAACTGAAAAACAAACAAATCTGTTAGGGGAAAAAATATAAAAAATAAAAAATGTACAATAAACTGGTTGCATAAGTGTGCACAACCTTAAACTAATACTTTGCTAAAGCACCTTTTGATTTAATTGCTGCATTCAGTCCTCTTGGGCAGGAGTCTATCATCATGGCACATATTGACTTGACAGTATTTGCGCACTCTTCCTTGCAAAAGCACACCAAATCTCTCAAATTGTGAGGGCATCTCTTGTGCACAGCCCTCTTCAGGTCAACTCACAGATTTTCTATTGGATTTAGGTCTGGGCTCTGGCTGGCCATTCCAAAACTTTAAATTTCTTCTGGTGAAGCCATTCTTTTGTTGATTTGAATGTATGCTTGGGGTTATTGTCATGTTGAAAGGTGAAATTCCTCTTCATCTTCAGCTTTTTGGTAGACACCTAAAGGTTTTGGGCCTAAAGTGACTGGTATATGGAACTGTTCATAATTCCCTCCACCTTGATTAAAGCCCCAGTTTCAGCTAAAGAAAAGCAACCCCAAAGCATGATACTGCCACCAACATGCTTCACCGTGGGGATGATGTTCTTTTGGTGATGTGAAGTGTTGTTTTTGTGCCAAACGTATCTTTTAGAATTGTGGCCATAAAGTTCAACCTTGGTCTCATCAGATCATAGCACATTTTCCCACATGCTTTTGGGAGACAATGTATTGTTTTGCAAATTTTAGCTGGGTCTGGATGTTTTTCTGTGTAAGAAAAGGCTTCCATCTTGCAAGCCTACCCCATAGTCCAGACATATGGAGAATATGGGAGATTGTTGTCACATGTAGTACACAACCAGTACTTGCCAGAAATTCCTGTAGCTCCTTCAGTGTTGCTGTAGATCTCTTGGCAGCCTCCCTGACCAGTTTTCGTCTTGTCTTTTCATTAGTTTTGGAGGGGCATCCAGTTCTTTGCAAAGTCACTGTTGTCCCATATTTTCTCCACTTTGTAATGACTTTCTTCACTGTATTCCATGGTATGTCCAATGTTGTGGAAATTTTTTTGTACCCTTCTCCTGACTGATACCTTTCAACAATGAGATCCCTTTGATGCCTTGTAACCTCTCTGTGAATCATGGCTTTTGCTGTAGCAGGCAACTGCGTAAATGTCAGGAAAATCCTATTAAGACAGCTGAACTTTATTTGGGGTTAATCAGGGTCTCTAATCAAATTCAAACAAATCCACAACTCAGTGAAGAAAATAATAACTAAAGACCGTAAGACCTATTACTCCAAACTCCAATCAGAACATAATTCTAACCCCAGAAAGTTCTGGAATTGCATTTCCTCCCTTCTAAATCCTGGTAGAAAAGATAATCCATGCCCTAACTCAAACTCCCCAGACCATGAAGTTACTTCTAATTTCAACACCTTTTTTTTGACTGCATAGCCAAACTAACCACAAACTTTCCCATCTTCTCTCCCTCTCATAGTCCCCCATCCACTGCTTTTTCCTCTAACACTCCACCTTTCAGTGTTAAACCTATCCCCACTTGCAGCATAAAAAACTCCTCCTTAAACTAAAGCCTTGCTCCTACACTCCTGATAATCTGCCTCCATCATTTTCTAAGATGGCCACAGACAGCATTGCCCTCCCCATTTCTATTCTTATCAACAGGTCCATCCAAGAAGCCTATGTCCCCTCACTCTGGAAGAAAGCTTTTGTCACCCCTCTCCACATAGGCGGCAATAACACAGACACTACTAACTTCCATCCTGAAGTTATTCTCTCACCTCTTTCTAAAATCCTCGAAAAGTACATTCATCACCAACTCTAGCCATACCTAACACACAATCATCTTTATACCCCAATACAACATGGTTTCAGGCCTGGCCACAGCACTACTACTGCTCTTCTGTCCTTCCTTGACACCATTAATCTTGCTCGTGTCTCTGGGAAAATCATATCCGCCCTTTACCTAGATCTCTTCAAAGCCTTTGACACTGTCTCACATCCTGTACTCTTATTTCAACTTTCCTCCCTCAGTTTCTCTTCTTCCTCCATAGCCTGTTTTACAAGCTATCTCTCCAATAGACAACAAGCTGTTAAATGAAAAAATTCCACTTCATCCTTTCTCAACAATCCCTCCAGCGTCCCCCAAGGCTCTATTCTTGGCCCCTTACTTTTCAGTATTTTTATTAATAACTTTTACAAATCTGTAGATAATGCTACACTGATCCAGTATGCTGATGATTTCAGAATCATCTGTACAGCAAATTCTCCCTCCTAACTCCTTCAGAATAACCCAAACAGCCTTCTCCAATACCGAAACAACCATCTTGCTCTCAGTGCTAACAAAACAAAAATCATGATATTCTCTCCTTCGAGAAATTTCACCATAGACAGAAGCTCCTTTATAATAAAAAGCTACAATAACACTCTAATCAATATTGTACCTCACACCAAACTACTAGGAGTCACCATTGATGAACATTTAAAATTCGATATCCACACCCAAAATAATATCAAAATACCCCACCAAAAACTAGGTCTGCCGTACAGACAAAATCACTATCTAACTGCTTCTACCAGACGTACTCTAGCCTTCTCCTACATACCCGCTCTTATGTATGGTGCCCCTCTACTTACTCATCTCCAGATTAGCCTAAAAAACAAACTGGAAGCTTGCTATAACAAAGTCTGTAAATTTGCTACAGGGTTCAAATACTCTACCCATCACTGCCATTTCCTCCACTCCGTAAACTGGATTGAGCTTCCTAATTTCCTGAAATTCATACAACTCAACACTGCTCACAAACTCATATTCCAACTCTCCATCTGCCCCTCTCTTTCATTTATCTAAACCCCTTACCTCCCCAGTCATACTCTTAGATCTGAAAACCAAAGCCTCCTTAAAATCTATAAATCCCTATACCCGCCTGGCCAATTACTTCTATCACACTATTTAGCTAAACTATAGAATTCTCTACCCCCTCCCTCTGCTGTACTCACAACCCCTCTAATGTCAAATCTCTCCTCCATTCTTACATTACCTCAAACTGGGACTGTTCCTGCTCCCTTCCCACCTAAATTACATTGTTGTCTTTTTCAAACCTTCCTTCAATCTTATCTACTATCACCTTTGTTAACTATTGTAAAGCACAGATCCAGTTGAGCTGTGTCCTGGCTCAGCCAGGGTGACCACAACCAGTAAATACAGTAAAGAGTAGCTAAAAAGAGTCATACTTTAATCTAAAACATTACAGACAATACAAGTTAGATTTAGTACAGTATCACAGGCAGCAAAGGAAGTAAAATGGCAATTAGAAGGTGCAGATATTCAATAACATTGTGTATTTACAAGGTATACAAAAGGTGTTGGACAAAAGAAGGAGAGAAATAAGTGAGGTCGCCATATGAATAAAGGAATAAAGGAGGGGGGCAGAGACTGAGTGGGAGAGGAAGGGAGTGGGTAGGTGGGGGTGAGGTGGAAGAGACAGGAGAGGTAGGTTAGGGAAGGAGTGTATTAGGAGCGAGAGTGGAGGGGCTAATAATCCCATGTGCTGGTGGTGTTGTACTGTAAGATGTCAAGAGCTGGGGGAAGAGGTGAGTGG
The DNA here is from genome assembly GCF_019279795.1 of Protopterus annectens. NCBI lineage: Eukaryota > Metazoa > Chordata > Ceratodontiformes > Protopteridae > Protopterus > Protopterus annectens. The sequence continues at coordinate 546,093,750 of NC_056727.1, forward strand.
GTAGTGGCTGTCATTATGCCTTTGGAGCTAAAGCATTTGCAGGATACTTGCCTGAGTATGTGTTTTTTTTAATGTTCTTGTTAGAATTTATGAAAAGAAGAGGTGAATTGCAGATCAGTTGTGAGTGACTGGAAAAGTTGTGGCTAGTGAAGCGGAGTTTGCTTGAATGAATGATTAGGTTAGGAGAGGATTAGTATCTATATATGTTGTGTTTCTTTTAGTGAGTTGACTTGCAAAGACATGGAATGCTTAGTTGTACATTAATTAGCATGCAAGGGAAGCAAGGAGTGAAGTGCATCTTTCTTTTACAGTAGCCATTTGAGTTTGCCTAGGACCTGGCACAGGATTGTAGGATTACTAGGCTAATGGCCCTAGAGCCTTTTTAAGCCTAGTCATTTGTGCCCCAGTTTTCCCAGTTATCAATGCCCAAGGACTAGAATAGCTTTAGTACATGCCTGTACCTTAAGGCACATACAATCTGCCACCCTCCATAAGGGATACAAGTGACAAGCCAGGGGCGAATTTCTGATTTCCCATCCATTGGTCCAAATTGCATTTGAATAGGCTTAGTGGAGAGCTTTGCTTCATAGGAATGGGAGAGATCTGTTCCAGAGAAGGGATAGTCTCTGACACACATACCTGTTCCTCCAGCATGTTTTGTTTATGTCACAGACAAGGTTTAATTCCTTAACTTGGGTAATTTTAGCGCTGTTTGTTTTGTGAATGTGTAGCAGATGCATCGGGGGTAGATCAGAGAGTGCCCTGTAGGTTAGGCATAGATCACACCTCAGTATTCTGTGGGCAACCAAGTACAAGTTCAGGACTTTGAGGTAGTCTGCATAGGACATAGGATCATAGGATCATAGGAGGTTACTAGGCTAATGGCCCTGGGGTCCTTACAAGCCTAGCCAAGAGTTTATCCCCAAAAAAGAAACCTCAGTCAGCACCTGTCACCCCTGTCAATGAGGGACACAAGTGGAACCCCTGGGACAAATTTGTGGTTCCCCATCCATTCATCAAGGTTGAAGAGGGTCAGCAACGTACTCTGTTTGACATGTATGGGAAGTCTATTCCAGAGATGGAGCAGCCTCTGGGAGACAAACCTGTCTCTCCAGGAGGTTTTGTTGATGTCACATATTAGATTTAGGCCTTTTGAGTGGGTAATGCATGAGGAGTTAGACTTACAGATATAGAGCATCTCTAGTGGGGCAGGGACCAAAATTGCCTTGTAGGCGAGACACAGATCACCTCTAAGCAATCTGTATGATACTGAGTAGAGTGATAGTGATTTGAGCCTGTCTACATAGACAGGTGTTGGAGGCCACAGATTCTCTTTGTGAGGTATTTCTGTGGCCTTTTCAGCAGATGCAGGTGTTCAGAGAGGTAAATACCAAACAGGGTGCAGTACTCAGTTATTGGCTTAATGAGGGAGGAGTACATAGAGGTAATAGCCTCCTTTTTTCTGGATGCAATCCCCTTACTTATGAGATGAATGAAGTAAAAGGCTTTTCTGACCACTGCCACTACATGATGGTCAAATGTCAGATTGCTGTCAACCTGTGTACCCAGGTCTCGCACCACAAGTTGTGTGCTTAGGGGGTTGCCATTGATGTGGTAATCAGTAGGGGCCATGTTTTTGCCGAATGGTATGATAATACTTTTTTTACATTAATCTTAAGGCCATGAATTTGGCACCAGTCATTTGTTGCTGTGAGACCCTCTTGTAGTATGTTAACAGCATTTGGGAAGTCAATAACAGCACCCAACTTACAGTCATCCACAAACGTGGTCAGACACAGGCCTTTTGTCTTTGTCTGGACCTCTGAGAAGTAGATGCCATACTGTAGGGGTCCCAGGACAGATCCCTGGGGAACACCACTAGTGACAAGTCTGCTGTCAGAGATGGAGGTGCCTATTTTTACCTTGTGGGTCCAATCAGTGAGCCAGTTGGCCACCCACCTGATGAGATAGGGATTTAGGCCAAGTTGTGTTAGCTTTTTGATGATGCCCGAGTGGGGGATTGCGTCAAAGGCTTTGGTCAAATCACGGTAAGCTGTATGTACTGACTTTCCCTCATCCAGGGCCTTGGTGACATTCTCAAAAAAGTCAACCAAGTTCAACAGGCAAGATCTGCCCTTGACAAATCCGAACTGGGTGGGGTCAAGTGCTTGGAGATTGCCTATGTCCTTGTTTATGAGGTCCATAATAATATGCTCCACAGCTTTATAGGTCAGACTTGTCATGCTAATGGGGTTATAGTTCCAGGGTCACTAGTGGCACCCCCTTTGTGCAAGGGGATGACAATGGCAGTTCTACACTCTGTTGGAATGAAGCCTGTACTTAGGCTGTGGTTGAATAGGTGGCTCAATGGCGAAGCTAGTTCTTGTGGAGATGGTGCAGAATACAGCCTGGGAAACTATCAGGTCCCATGGAACCTGTGTTCTTTGCCTTGGATAGGGCCTTTAACACTTGATCTATGAAGATGTGAGGTGCAGGACAAGTGTCAGGGATGTCGAATGGGCCTTTGGGGGGACAGGTGGGTGATGTTTGTGCTGAGTCTATCTGCTAGCAGGTTGGCTAAGTCAACAGAATCAGTGTAAGTGGTACCATTAAGTACTAATTCAGAACAAACCTGGGCTTTGCCATGGAGGTTCCTGACATAACTGAAAAAGGTTTTGTGGTTTCCTTTTGTTTCAGAGGCGAGTTTTGATTCATAATTGGCTTTGGAGGTTTTCAATAGTGATCTAATATGCTTGTTGAGGCTAAGGAGGGAGTTTTTCCAATTGGGAACTTGTGCCTTTTTACCCTTGGACAACAGCTTCTTCCTTTTGTTGTAAAGCCTGTTGCTCACCAGATAGGTTTGTATTTCCTTGAGGAGCAGGTTTTAGTTCTGTTGGGTATGCCTGAGTCCATGCAGTTGTACAGGTGATTGTATCCTGCAGTGGCGTACTGTTCAGCATAGTTGTCTGCATCCTCTGAGGGGGGCTGTGGTGTGAAGCCACTGATACTCTCCCTTAGGAGGTTGTAGTTAGCTTTTGAGAATTTTTTTATCCTGGTTACGGCTGGGGGGTGCAGGCTAGAAACTTCGAATGAGACAGACTAATGGTCTGATCTCACCAGGGAAGAACTTACTATGGGAGTGGTGCAGCAGTCAGCCATGTTGGTGAAAACCAAGTACAGAATGTTATCTCTCCTTGTGGGGGATGAGATTAGCTAGTCTAGTGTGTAACAACTGATGAAGTAAAGGAATTGTTGGTCGAGTGCATTAGTGCAGGAATAATTCACCCAGTCTATGGTGGGGTAGTTGACATCACCAAGGATTAGGGTGTTAGGAGGTACCTTGATGAAGTCAAGTTGGTTCACGTAGGAGGAGTGGGTGCGTTGAGTCATGGAGGGGGTTTATAGCTGGCTATCACTTGGGTGAGTGTCTTGCCAACTGTCAGCTGCACCTGGAGCGGTTCTAGTGTGTCATGCTGGCAAACCAGTCTGGAGGTGTGCTTCTCTTTAATGAAGATAGAGACTCCACCAACTGTAGTCTTCCTGGCCTCATTTTGTTGTTGGAATATGCGGAATGAGGTATAGCCTGGTAAGGCAGGGGTGCTCTCTGCAGCCTTGAGCTAAGTTTCTGTAACTGTACAGATGTTTAACAACAGAAGAGGCTACACCACGACAGCTTTGAACTGAAACTCTGTTTTATTCCACTGCAGTTAAAAGTAAGCACTTTCACATTGCTAGAACGCTTCTTCAGACCTCAGTGACTGCTTTAATAAAAACTAAATGCTTTATACCATTTCATGAACACACCGATCAATTAACTAATTATAGATTTAAAGACATAGACTTGATTAAAGCAGGACTGATGCATGTATATAATAAAATATCTATACATAAATATAAAAACTGTAAAAAATATATATAAATATATATATATATGTATATATCCATATGCACACACATACACTGAACCCACATAAAAAACATATACAAAAAATATAAAAAATATATTCATATATATACGTGTGTGAATGCATGTGTAGATACACATGATAAAATATTAATAGCAAATATATAAACCAATACTAACAACTATCTATGGAACAATATAGAAAGAACTTCCAACATTTACATGGTTGCTTAATGTTTATAAGGGCAGGCGGCTAAAAATGGTTTGAGTGTGACTCTTTCATTCAAGCCATGCCCTTTATAACTTTGCAATCTTATTATCCATTTGTTTTCTCTTTCCTCTGTATAGTTCTTAATATTCCCCAGTCTATTGGACTTCTTAATCAACTCAAGTGTGGTAAATCTAAATTTATGCAATGTACCTTTTTGCAATGTATGATAAGCTAAGGCGTTTGTCTCATTTTCTTTGTTGATTGCATATATATGCTCCCTGACACGTTCCCTTAAACTTCTATTGGTTTAATTGTTAATTGATAGGTGTTAATTGTTAATTGATAGGTGTGTTCATGAAATGGTATAAAGCATTTAGTTTTTGTTAAAGCAGTTATTGAAGTCTGAAGAAGCGTTCTAGCAACGTGAAAGCGCTTACTTTTTAACTGCAGTGGAATAAAACAGAGTTTCAGTTCAAAGCTGTCGTGGTGTAGCCTCTTCTGTTGTTAAACATTGGATTTTTGTGTTCTTAAGAGGCTCCTTATCCATTGCTGCTTTGGTTTTATTTTTCAGTAACTGTACAGATGTTGACATCTTTCAGTGCGAGAAGAGCCTTAAGTGAGTGCATTTTCAGGTTAATGGTCCCAGCGTTAAGCAGCATGACCTTCAGTTTGCTTTTTGACAGATCTTTTATGTGGGAAGATTTGTCATTGGGACATTGCCTAAAAAAGGCACAATGGGGAAGGCAAGAGCTTTGACCAGACTCTGTAATCCCAAGGGTGACAGATGGAGGTCATCTCTGGCAAAGCATTGAGGCCTGTCAACCATGTCATCCCAGGCAGACAGATACTGGATCCCCTTGGAATGACACCAGAAACTAAGCTAATTGTTGAATCAATTACTTTTTGTTGGTATTGTGGTATCATTCTTGGTGAAGGTAGGATGCTGCTTAGGGCTATGGTCATACCTGCCTGGGATACATACTCTGACAGCTCAATCATGTCTCTCTTCATATAGTCCAGGGAGGTACATCTCGAGTCATTCACATATGCAATGACGGAGTCATACTTGTACCTGCTGTAGAGAGACTTAAGTACATGCACGATGTGGCGGATTCTGGCACCTGACAGACAACTGACCATGACCTTCCCCTTGTCAAGCTTGGTGAGGGAGACATAGGTGTGTCTCACAAATGAGTCGCCAATGATTAATATGTTTGATTATTTGTTATGCCTTATGGGCTGTGTTTGTGAGACACTGGTGTGCTGTCTGCTATCTGTGATGTGTTTGGTGTTGTGTGTGGAATGTTTGTGAGTGTTTTTGGATGTCTCTGCTGTTTAGTGCAAGTTTTCACTGAATACCTCTGCATAAGTGGGTGTGTGTTGTGCTTGGCTATGTGATGTGGGTGGTGTGGTGTTTGTGCTGGTAATTTCCTCAATGTCAGGAGTACTGTCTGTGGCACAAGAGAGCATGGATTCCAGGTAACTGATGTAGATGCATTTCTCGC